>NW_022060064.1:1455966-1815812 GCF_007399415.2 Gopherus evgoodei | reverse complement strand
AGCTGAGCACGTAACTTGAGCCCAGAAGAGGGATGAGGCCAGGTGACACCTTCTGCCCTGGAAACCGGACAAAGGCTGGTGGAGGAGCCGGGGGGTGTGGCTGGAGGAGACGGCTGGAGGGGGGGTTTCAGTTTGGAGCTGGCTGGGGAAATGGAGGGAGGCCAGAACCGGGTCTGGCTCCCTACCTCCTAAGATTGACCTGACCAAGGGATCCTGTTGTCTGTACCTACAAGCTCTGTTTGGGACTGTGTTCCTGTCGTCTAATAAACCTGTGTTACCGGCTGGCTGAGAGTCACGCTGAATGGCAGGAAGTGGGGGAGGTGCAGGGCCCTGACTCCCCCAAACATCATGGTACAGTTATATCTGGAAAGTAATTTAAAATTTCTACGAAAATAAATGCAGTTCCAAGTACGATACTAATAGCAAAGATGGAGTCAAATGTGAGTGAGCCACATACACGATTGTGATCAGTAAATGTAAATGCCAAAATAACCAGAAAATAAATTCCCGTTCTTAATAAAAGAGAAAAAACCTTAATCACGTATGTAAATTAAGTAAATATGTTTTCAGTGGAGTGAAAAACAATTGACTAAAATAGAGGAGATGGCAGCAGTAACACAGAGTGTGTCTGTTCAGTAAAATCTGTTTCCTTTCTCTATATTTATTTATCTCTGCTAAAGAGAGAGTGCAAAGTATCAAACTTGCATTTCTGATACCTGCATCAAAGCTCCAGAATTGATACCTCAAGGCTTGAGACAGGGAATATCTTGCTGTATTATCTCCTGATTGTTCTAAATTTACTTTTAAATTTAATATGTGGATGTAACTGGAGTCAGTATATATTTGTCTCTCTTTACATAACAATTAGATACAGTGCTCATCAGTGAATTTCTAAGTTATTTTCTGCAAAAAGCCCTACAGTTTTCAGGGCATCAGTAGCCCCTGGAATCACAGTTAAAGTTGCCCCCTCCCCAAAATCTGAAATGGCCCCTGGTGAGCCAGGATCAGACATAGGCCTGCAGGGTATCTGGGACTCCAGCAAGATGCAACCCCCGTGTGAGAGCACAAAGCCCGTCTTGAGCTGCAGGCAGAGCACCAGACACCACAAGCCACAGCAGCAGTGTAAGAGTAAGAGTGGGAACGGCAGCCAGGGATTTTAGTTTACTGTTCATTTACTGTGTGGTGTTATAAATAACTAACACGTTATGTCATATAGAATCACTGTATGCTAAATAGGGAATAGATTTATCAGTATGTATCGAGAATAATCATGTATTTGGTATCTAAGTAAATAGGGTTGAAACGCAAGGCCTGTAGGCTGAGACCTGCATGATTTTAGCTTCGCTATTCTAGGCCTTGGAGCTAAGAAACGTTGACAGAAGCAAATGGCCGAGGAATAACCCGATGCCCTAAGATGATGGGAGAAGAGGTACCAAGTGGTAACAGGGTGAACAATCAGCCAGAAGATTAATTTAAATAAAAAATATTCTGAAAAGGCACCTCTGTTTCCAAACGTGCCTTAACCACAGGACACAGGTGGTGTGTCAATGCTAAGGAGGTATAATCAGAATCACGTTATAAAAAGGGGATGCCCAGAGTGGGAAAATGGAGCTCCCTAAGGGAAACTCCAGCAGGAACCATCCCTCCACTGGTGATCAATCCACGAGAGACTCATCAGACACCAACACTATTGTTCAGGATGTGAATAGAACTAGAGTTGTAACTTTTGCACAGGTCTTTATAGAATGTCTATGTGCCTGGGTATTCCTAGCCTGAACTGTAACTTTAATAAAACTTGTGAAACAGACCAGACCTTGTGCTTGTGTATGTCTGTGTGGTCACTACCCTTGGTCTGTGTGTGCTCCTAGAGACTGTACATTTGAAGCAAGTAGCAGAGGCGACTTTCACTCTGTTAAGCTTGACACTGTCGCCACCAGAGCTGACCCCGCGGCGGTGCAATGCCGCATTACAAACTGCACTTTACATAAAATAAAGGCGGCACAATACACCACACAAGGCCACCCTCACTTCTGTGCTGCTGCTGGCAGTGGCTTTGCCTTCAGAGCTGGGCGCTCGGCCAGCAGCCACCGCTGGCAGGCCGCCCTGCCAGTGCTGAATTTGTGCCAGGGCTGAGCTCTGGCGCCTCTTTCAATATAGATTAAGCACTAGAGGGAGGCATCGGGGTCTGGACATGATGGTGGGGAGCCTGTGAGGGCCAGGGGGGATGGGGGGCACCAAAATACAAGTTCACCCAGGGCGCCATTTTCTCTAAGGCCAGCCCTGGAGCTGGGTATGGGGGAGGGGCACAAGTAGGGGTCCCTGGACCCCTGCAGGGCTGTGAGCAGGTTTCAAGGGGTCCCCAAGCAGGGCCCATGTTAGACTCGCTTGGGCCCAGGGCAGAAAGCCCAAACCTCACTGCCTGGGGCCGAAGCCTGGGGCCATCAGCCCTGCCACCAGGGGCTGAAGCCAAAGCTTGAGCAATTAGCTTTGCGGGGGGCCTGTCACATGGGGCCCCGGGCAATTACCCTGGTTGCCACCCCTAACGCCAGCCCTGGCTTTTATATGCAGAGAACCAGGAACATGCAGGGCCGTGGAGTATTTATAGTACGTTGGGGGCCTTAGAAAGAAAAAGGTTAAGAACCCCCCCTCCCCCAAGCCTCACTGGTGGGTGCCCCCTGGCATCTCACAGCAGCTGCTGGTTAATCAGGTCGGGCTCCAGCCCTGGGAGTCTGGTCTGTTTTCCTAGACCCACCCTGGGGAGTTGTTTCCTGTCCCACAAATTAGAGCATTTCCACCCTCTAACCTCATGGGTCTGTTCCTAGAATGGAAGCCGCATATTAAACCAGTCTCAACAGGTTTGCTACACCCTGGCCTCCTCCCATTCTCCACCCTGGGAATTTTTTGGCTTATTCCAACCTCCAATCCAGACTGCCCAAACCTCCCAGTGGTGTATTTGGATTCCAACTCCCTCCAGCAGGAACCCACCAGAACCCTCCACCGATAATCCCTACCTGAACTGGCTCCTCGGAAGCCATTTCCCTTCCCTGTCCCATGGGAGGATGGGATGAGCTGGAGCGAAACATGGACGACATCCTGCAGCCTAGCAGGGCCAGAAGGGCAACTGTGGAGGTTTCAGAACAGGCTTTAGTTCATGTCACATCACAATTCCCCCAGGATCTTTCCCTGCACAGACACAGCCTAGATTCTGCCGTGCTGGGAACATGCTCCATCTCTTTATGCAGGGGAGACCTGCCCCTCCTGCCAGGCTAAGCCCACAGGCAGATTTTTCAGCCTCCCCAGTAACAAAGTCTCTGAACAAAATGCTAGAAAGGAGCAGAACCAAAGGGGCTGGGCAGGCTCCGTGGGGACACTGGGTCCTCCCTTCCCCTGCTGTTCAGCCATGTCCTGTTTCTGGCAGAGATTGGCCACCCCATCTCCCCCCCAGAGGCAGCCACGTCTGCGGGCTCCCCCAACCAGCACCTACTAACCACCACCCACATTGGGGGACTGACACAGGACAGCAAATTCCCACCTAACCAAGGAAAAATTGCTGCAGATAAAACGGGCTGGGTTCACATCCCAAAGCTGAGGAGAATTTAAGAATTATGGAGAAAATAGGGAAAATTAGAGAGTCAAGAATTTTAGGGAAAACGAGGGAATCTCCTTGGATTTTCTAGCCACATGTGGGGAGGGGAGAGAGAAGGGGAAGAACTAGAGAGAATTGTTATCAGGTTTTGAGACGGAAAGAAATGGCACAAACAGGAAACGTTTGCAAGTAGCTCACCCCCGTGACCATAGGCATGTGCAGCACATTTCATTAGCGTGTGCACCAGGGAGCCCCACCCCATCCTCTGCCTCCCTAGGATCCTGCCCCCTACCTGTCCCCCTGACCCTTATCCACACCCCCACCCCCAGACAGAGCCCCCAGGACTCCCACGCCCCATCCAACTGCTCCCCGCCCCCTGACAGGACCCCCAGAACTCCCGACCCATCCAACTCCCTCTGCTCCCTGCCTGCCCCGACCCTGCTCCACCCCCTGACAGGCACCTCCCAAATCCTCAACCCATCCAACCCCCCTGCTTCTTGTCCCCTGACCGCCCCTCCAAAGACCCCCCCGACCCACTAATCACCCCCCCAACTATCCAACCCCCCCACCTCCTGGCAGCTCTGGCTCGTAACTGCTCCGACCTGCACACTCAAAGTGGCGGAGGAGGATTCCTCTCCTTCGGTGGGAAGGTTGCCTTGTGGTTAAGGCACAGGACTCAGGTTCAGGTGTCCTGGGTTTGAGTCTCTGCTCTGCCACAGACTCCCTGCTTAGCCTTGGGAAAGTCACTGCACCTCTTTGTGCCCTAGAGCTCACCTGCCAAATGGAGCCAATGCTGATCCTGTCTCCTGGGCTAAATCCATTCATGGCTCGGTGATGGTGGGGCAGGGGAATGGAGATACCAACATGGGGAGATTGGGGCTGAATTTCTCCACAGCCGGAGAGTGGGATCCAGCTCCACAGGGGGGATGGGAGCGAGAGGGGCTCAGGGCAGCTGCACACAGAGAGGGGTCAGGGCTTCAGCCCTGCAACTTTTGCCACTAAGGTGGCTGGGGCTCCTGAACTGGGGACTTCAGCCCCACATCTTCTGTCAGGGTCCAGGGCTTCTTCTCCCTGCCCCAGAGTGGCTCCCCTCCCCCTTCACCATCCTCTAGTGCAGCTCCTGCTGGGGTCTGGGCTTCTCCCCCCTTGCCTACCAACTCTGCATGGCTTCTCCTCCCCTGTCCCAGCTTGGCGCTTCTCCCCCCACTGCAGCTCCTGCAGGGGCCCGGGGCATCTCCTCCCCCCCTCCCCACCCCAGCGTGGCTCCAGCCCAGTCCAGGGCTTCTCCTCCCCCACTCCAGCTCGGCTCCTCTCCCCCACCCCGCTAGTATCTGGAGCTTCTCCTCCCGCCAACCTCCCACTGCCCCCAGCCCCAGCCTAGCCGGGCTCCTTGGGGCACCCGATGCTGCTGTGGCCAGAGCCGAGCCTGGTGGGCAGGGAGCAGCGATTCATGCGGATGCCATGGCAGAGCCATAAGCCCAAGAGGTACGGGGCAGCCCCAGGGAAGCGAGGCGGGCTGTGCTGCTGCTGGCCCCGCACCCCTGCCCACCCTGACCCCTGAGGCTGTTTGGGGGGGGGCTTACTCAGCCCCCACAGGAGCAGGGAGGGGGGAGCAGTTGAGCGGAGCCTGCCCAGCAAACAGCTGATCGCAGCTGCACGCTGGCTGCCCCCAGGGAAAAGCTCAGCTGGACGTAGGTATCTGTGCCCCCATGAACCGCTGAGCCCTCCAGGGACCCCTCCAGCCTTGACATAGGTGTCTGTGCCTCCCACAACCCCCTAAACCCCCCAGGGACCTGTACAGCCTGGAAGTTGTCATCTGTGCACCCCATAAACCTCATAATCCCTCCCGGGACCCGTCTAGTCTGAACGGAGGTATCTGTGACCTCCAGAAACCCCCTAAGACTCCCAAGACCCCTACAGCCTGGACGTAGGTATCTCTGACCCACACGAACCCCTTGAGGACTCCTTCAGCCGGGATGTAGGTATCTTTATCCCCACAACCCCCTAAGCCCCCCAAGGGACCCCTACAGGCTGGACATAGGTATCTGTGCCCCCCACCTCCTAAGCACCCCTGGGACCCATATAGCCTGAAGTTAGGTATCTGTGCCGCCCACAATCCCCTAAGGCCCCCCGGGACCCCTACAGCCTGGACTTAGGTATCTGTGACCTCCACAAATGCACTAAACCCGGCCACCCCTCTAGCCAGGACATAGGTATCTGTGCCACCCACGAACCCTATAAGCCCCCCAGGGACCTCTCGAGCCTGGACGTAGGTATTTGGGCCCCCCACAAACCATCTAAACCTCCCCAGTGACCCCTAAAGATGAGAGATAGTTATCTCTGCCCTCCATGAACCTGTAAGGTCCTCAGGGACCCCTACAGCCTGGAGATAGGTATTTGTGCACGCCAGAAACTCCCTAATCCTTCCCAGGACATCTCCAACCTGGACGTAGGTATCTGAGCTCCCCACGAACCCCCTAATCCCTCCTGGGACCCCGACAGCCTGGATGTAGGGTTATGTGCGACCACAGCCCCTCTATGCGCCCCAGGAACATCTACAGCCAGGACATTGGTATCTGTGCCTCCCATAAACCCCCTAATCCCCACAGGAACCCCTACAGCCTGGACGTAGGTATCTGTGCCCCTCACGAACCCGCAAAGCCCCCCAGGGATATTTACAGACAGGAAGTTGGTATCTGTGCCCCCAGAAACCCCCTACTGCCCCAGGAACCCCTATAGCCTGGACGTAGGTATCTGTGACTCCAACGAACCTCCTAAACCACCCAGGACCCCTCCAGCTAGGACTTAGGCATCTGTTCCCCCCTCAACCCCCAATCCCCTCGGGACCCCTAGACCCTGGACGTAGGTATCTGTGTCCGCCCCGATCCCCTAAGCACCCCCATTACCCCTTTAGCCTGGATGTAGGTATCTGTGCTCCCACAACCCCCCTAAATGCCCCAGCGACCCCTTCAGCCTGGACGTACCTATCTGTGACCCCCACAAACCCCCTAAGCCCCCAGGGATCCCTACAACCTGGACACAGGTGTCTGAGCACCCCACGAACCCCCTAAGCTCCTCGGGACACATCCAGCCTGGATGTATCTGAGCCCCCAGTGAACCGACTAATCTCTCTGGGACACGGACAGCCTGGACCTAGGTATCTGTGCCCCCCACAAACCCCCTACACCCCCCAGGACCCCTCCAGCCTAGATGTAGGTGTATGTACCCCCACAGCCCCCCTGGGACTCCTACAGCCTGGAGGTTCATATCTGTGCCCCCCACGAAACCCTAACCCCCCCCCCGGGAATCCTCCAGCATGGACATAAGTATCTGTGCGCCCCATGAACCCATAAGCAACTGTAGGGACGCCTACAGCATGGACATAGGTATCTGGGGCCCCAAAAAAAACCCTAAGCCCACCAGGGACCCCTACAGTCTAGAGATAAGTATCTGTGCCCCCTGAACCCAATAAGACCCCCCTGGACCTCTCCAGCCTGGACTTAGGTATCTGTGCCCCCCATGAACACGCTAAGCTTCCTGAACCCCCAGAAGGACTCGATTGAGGGGTCCTGGTTGTGCCCAAAAGCTCTGCTGAAACCTGCATTCCTGTTGGCCAAAAAAACCTTCTGTTTTACTGGCTGGCTAAGTCACTCTGTGTCCCAGGAAGAGGGGTGCAGGGCCGGATTCCACCACACTCCGTGACCCCCCAGGGACCCTCCAGCCTGGATGGAGGAATCTGTGCCCTCCACAACCCCTAAGTGCCGAGGAACCCCTCTAGCCTGGAGGTAGGTATCTGTGCCCACTAGAAACCCCCATAGCCCCCCAGGGACCCCTCCAGCCTGGATGCAGGTATCTGTGCCCCTCACAAACTGCCTAAGCCCCCCCCCCCGGGAACCCTCCAGCCTGGACCTAGGTATCTGTGCCCCCTTAACACACTAATTCCCCCTGGAAGCCCTATTGCCTGGACATAGGTATCTCTGCCTCCCACAAACCCCCTAAGCCTCCCAGGGACCCCTACAGCCTAGACGTATGTATCTGTGCCCCCCAGAAAACCCCTAATCCACCCGGGGACCCCTACAGCATGGACCTAGGTATCTTTGCCCCCCAGGAACTCCCTAAACCCCCCAGGAACCACTCCAACCTGGACATAGATATCTGTGCCTCCCAAAAAAACCCTAAACCCCCCAGGGACCCCTAAAGCCTGGAGATAGGTATCTCTGCCATCCGCAAAACCCCCTAATAGTACCCGGAACCTCTCCAGCCTGGACGTACATATCTGTGCCCCCCCTAAACCCCCTAAGCCCCCCGGGACCTCTTCACCTGGATGTAGGTATCTGTGCCCCCCTGATGCCTTAAGCCCCCCCCGAATCCCTATAGCCTGGACATAGGTATCTGTGTCCCCTACAATACCACTAAGCCCCTCCAGGGACCCCTCCAGGACATACACAGGTATCTGTGCCCCTCACCAAGTCCCTAAACCCCCAGGGATCACTGTGGTCACCATAACCCCTTAAGCCGTCCAGGGACCCCTCTAGCCTGGAAGTAGGCATTGGTGTCATCCACGAAGCACCTAATCCCCACCAGGACCTCTACAGCCTGGATGCAAGTACTTATGCCCCCCACAACCCCTCTAACTCCCCCAGGGTCCTGACCATCCTGGACGTAAGTATCTGTGACCCTACGAACCCCCTTAAGCCCCCCGGAATGCCTCCAGCCTGGACATAGCTATCTGTACCTCCCATGACCCCTAAGCCCCCAGGGATCTCTACAACCTCTACGTAGGTGTGATGGTCTGTGCATTACCCTCCATGGCCACACAGTGTCACTGTTGCTCCATGCGGGAAATGCTCTGGGCATTACTGTGATGGAGTAGGGACTGTCTGTGTGGGGGAGGGGAGAGCAGGGGGTGACTTTAGGTGAGGGAAAGGACCTAAGCCTGTAACCTGAGCTAGACTTGGGGGAGGGGGTCAGCACCTTTGCCCGGGGAACTGGACAAAGGAAGGGGCCATCTGGAGGGAGTTAGTTCAGTTTTGGTTTGGAGCTGGGTTGTTGGAATTCAGGGAATCCCAAACTGGGAACTAAGCTTCCTGAACCCCCAGAAGGACTCGATTGAGGGGTCCTGGTTGTGCCCAAAAGCTCTGCTGAAACCTGCATTCCTGTTGGCCAAAAAAACCTTCTGTTTTACTGGCTGGCTAAGTCACTCTGTGTCCCAGGAAGAGGGGTGCTGGGCCAGATTCCACCACACTCCGTGACACCCCCTAAGCCCCTCCGGGACCCCTGCAGCCTGGACATAGGTATCTGTGCCCCCCACCAAACCCCTGAGCCCCCCAGGGACCCCTACAGCTTGGACCTAGATATCTGTGCCCCCCACGGACTCCCTAAGCCCCCCAGGGACCCCTTCAGCCTGGACATAGGTGGAACCCTTCTGCCAGGCTGAACTGAGAGCAGCAAGGACTGGATTCAATACATAGGGGTCCCTTCCCTACAATGTAATGCAAACCAGCTCGAGCCCCCACCCAGTGACATGGGAAAATTTTACATACGCACCCCTAGGGGCCTCAAAGAGGCAATACTTCCCCTCTTGCAAGCACAGAGTCTGGGTGTAGCAGAAAATGTTTAATAACATGAGATTAAACAACATAGCATTAAATTGGGGAAACACCTCAACTAGGCTGTGTCCTTTTCCCTGGGTTCTTGAGTCCAGCAATCCCCAAATCACCCCAAGACTCCAAAGTCCAATACCTCCAATGTTTCAAGAGTCTAGCAACCCCAAAATCACCCACAGTCCCGCAGCCCCAGAGTTCAAGTGTCTATCTGCAGGGTTTTTCCCCCTGCCAGCCTGGGTAGAAAGGGGCATCTTACGTGGTCCACTGCCAACTGCCCTGCCTCTCCGTGGGATTCTGCTTCCACCTTCCCCATGAACTGCTCAGCTTGGTCCACCAGCTGCTCTGCTCTGCCAGCCGACCTTTGATCTGCTCCAGCTGTCCCCAAAAACTGCTTATTTCATCTCACTCTGTAGCTCACTCTAACCATCCCACAAACAGCTTTTTTCTGCTAGCTGCTCTGTTCTGCAATATAGCTTCAGACTCCCCCACTAGCTAACACAGCTCTTTAAAGATTTCAGGTCAGGAACCTGGAACTTCAGTCATTAAAAGAATCAAAAATCAGCTCTACTATTCAACTGTTAAAAGAGAAGAAGGTGCAATTGGTGTTTCTGGCTCACCCAAGGAGCCCACTCCCTTGTCTAGCAAGTGCCACTCGATTGATGGTGAGAATCCCTGTCTCAAAGCAGTTTCACAGTTCCTCATCCACACAATCAGGGTGACAACACTCCACATCTCACGCCCCAACAACAAATAAACTGGGAAAACCACAGCTGCCAAAGCAACCATCCCAGGCTGCCGTGGCCGTGTCAGGTGGGGTGGGTGCGCCTATGCAAACACGATCAGCCCCTGAAATTCTTTTCCACACTCGCCATAATTCACCACCAGATGTCAGGGTAGAGTTCATCCTGCTTCTGCTTACATAGGTATCTGTGCCCCTCCAATCCTACAACCCTCTAATCCCACCAGGACCCATCTAGCCTGGATAAAGGTATCTGTGCTCCTCACAAACCTCTAAGCCCGCCAGGGAACCCACAAGCCCAGATGTAGGCATCTGTACACCCCACAAACCCCCTAAGACCCACAGGACCCCTCCAGCCTGTAGGTAGGTATCCGGGACTCCCAGAGCCCCACAAAGACCCTCGGGACCCCTACAGCATGGATGTTTGTATCTGTGACCCCCACAAACTGCCTAAGCTACCCAGGGCCCCCTACAATTGGGACGTAGGTATCTGTTCCCCCCCAACACACCTAATTCCCCCGGGACCCCTCCAGCCTAGATGTAGGTATCTTTGACCCCACGAATCCCCTAAGCCACGATGGGACCCCTCCAGCATGGACATAGGTGTCTGTGCCCCCACAACCCTCCTAAGACCCCCCAAACCCCTCCAGCCTAGATGCAGGTATCTGTGCCCCCCACAAACCCCATAGGCCATGATGGAACCTCTCCAGCCTTGACATAGTTCTCTGAGCTCCCCAGAACCTCCCTAAGCCCCCCGGAACCCCTCCAGCCTAGACGCAGGTATCTGCGCCCAACACGAACCCCCAATGCCCCCAGGACCCCTCTTGCCTGAATGAAGGTATCTGTGATCCTCACAAACCCCTAAGCCCCCAAGGATCCCTATAGACGTAGGTATCTGTGCACCCTCACGAACCCACTGATCCTCCCAGCGACCCTTACAGCATGGAAGTAGGTATCTATACCCCAAAATTCCCCAAAGAAACCCTGCGACCCCTACAGCCTCGATATAGGTATCTGTGCCCCCCACAACTCCCTAATACCCCCAGAACCCCTCCAGCCTGGACGTAGATATTTGTGACCTCCAGGAACCTCCCCCAAGCCCTCCCCAGGACTTCTCCAGCCTGGACATAGGTATCTCTGCCCCCCACAAGCTCCCTAAGACCCATAGGGCCCCTACCAGCCTGGTTGTAGGTGTGTGTACACCACACAAACCCCCTAAGCTCCCCAGGGCCCCCTCCAACTGGGACGTAGGTATCTGCGCAACCACAAGCCCTTAAGTCCCCCAGGAACCCCTCCAGACCATATGTAGGTTTCTGTGCCCCTCACCAACTCCCTAAACCCCACTACATAGGGCCCACTACAGCCTGGACATATGTGTCTGTGCTCACCACAACCCTCTAAGCCATCCAGGGACCTCTCCAGCCAGGACATAGATATTTGTGTCCCCTATGAAGCCCATAATCCCCATCGGAATGCCTGCAGCCTAGACGTAGCTATCTGTGCCCCCCACGACCCCTAAACCCCCCAGGGATCTCTACAGCCTCTACATAGGTGTGCTGCTCTGTGTATTACCCTGCATGGCCACACGGTGTCATTGTTGCTCCATGTGGGAAATGCTCTGTGTTCTGTCTTTCTCCAATGACACATTTCAGCCCCTTGTATGCCTCCATCCTGTATGACTTGCTGGACTTTGACACATTTATTGTCTCATTCTATTGATAACGTGATTGTAATACAATGTGACTGAAATTAAACCACTTCCAGAAGAGGAAAAGCCATTATGGCATTGGCTTGGAATCAAACCCAGATCAACTGCTTGGAAGGCACCTATGCTCACCACTATACCACCAATGCATCTGGCAGGAGTAGCTTTCCTGCAGGCTCTCTGTGCTGGCAAAGGGGGTGACACCTGACCACAGAGTTAGTAAGCAGGGTGGATGGGCTGGAAGCCTCCTCACTCCCCCTTCCCTCCTTTCTCCCCACCAATTCCCTAGTGAATCCAGACCCAGTCCCCTGGGGTCTCACCAGAATAAAAAAGCAATTAGGTTCTTAAACAAGAAAAGCTTTTAATTAAAGAAAGAAAAAACAGTAAAAATTTTCTTTGTAAATTTAAAATGGAACAGGTACAGAGTCTTTCAGCTATAGACACTGGGAATACCCTCCCAGTCTAAGTATTCAAGTACAAAGTAGAATCTTTTCAGCAAAATACACATTTGAACTCCTCCCAGCCAAATACACATTTGCAAATAAAGAAAACAAACATAAGCCTAACTCGCTTTATCTAGCTAGTACTCACTATTTGGAATCTATAAGAACCTGTATCAAGGAGATTGGAGAGAAACCTGGTTGCATGTCTGGTCCCTCTGAGCCCCCAGAGTGAACAACAATCAAAACTAACAGCACACACAAAAACTTCCCTCCCTCAAGATTTGGAAGTATCCTGTCCTCTGATTGGTCCTCTGGTCAGGTGACAGCCAGGCTTACTGAACTTGTTAACCCTTTACAGTCAAAGAGATATAAAGGACTTCTGTGCTATTAACTTTTCTTATCTGCTTATGACAGAAGGGGACAGCTTGTTTTAAAGACCAGGTTTGTGTTTGTTCCTGCTACATACGGAGGGGCTGGGTAGTGCTGATTCCAGCCCGCAGACTCTGGGAGGATAAGGAACAAATTCAGGCTGCCAGTGACCTGCAGGAGGGAGATGATCTTTTGACAGTGACAGACGCCTTGTCCTAAAGGCCTTTGTCTGCTCCCTCCTAGTGACAGTTTGGTACAGGAATGCAGCCACCACTCCTGGGTCTCTCCTGGGGAAATAATGTTTCTGTGCAAAACACCAAAGCTTTTAACAGAAAGGAAGAAAAGGAAATGGCAAGTCGATGGGACTAGCACATAAGGAATGAAACAAAAGATGCTTCTCCCATGTGCACTGACTTTTAACCTTGGTTGCGGTGGTGTTGTATCTATGTTGGTCCCAGGGGTCCTCTGGGGTGCCTGACATTGGTCATTTTCAGAAGACTGGACAGTGAGCTAGATGAACTGGTCTGACTCAGTATGGCTGTTCTTATGTTCTAACTGCTGTTTAGGAAAGAGATGACCTTTCAGGCTACACAGAACTGAAGCAGGGTGCTGGGTTAGCTCCAAAGCTCGTCTCTTTCACCAACAGAGGTTGGTCCTCGACAAGCGCTTACCCTCACCCACCTTGTCTCTCTTGGACTCTGGAAAGTGTTTTCTCTCCACTCCCTTTGGAGAGAAGTTAAGTTTCCCTTTGGGCAACTATCAGGCTGAAGCAACTGTATTGACTGTGACACTAGAATTGAAGATTTAATATTATAAATAAAAGAGTCTAAACCTGAGGTTCTGGTTTTCACATTGGTTTTTCTAACTCAGTTCCCAATTATTTTCTAGAAAGACCTCCGGGATGCCTGCCCAGCCCAGCAAAAGTGGCCAGGAGAAAGCCCACAATCCTGCTCTTTCAGGTAGTTGAAGGCTCCTATCAAATCCCACCTCACTCAGTCAGTACCCAGTCTGTGGCAGTGCATAGGATTCTTCCGTCCTAAGTGCAGGACTCTGCATTTCTCCTTGTTGAACCTCCGCAGATTTCTTTTGGTCCAATCCTCCAATTTGTCTAGGTCACTCTGGACCCAAACCCTGTCCTCCAGAGCTTGGATTCTTTACATGCTTTCAAAGAGCGAAGAGCATATGTTCCATGATTTCATAGGGCAGAGTTTTGTGCTGTCGGGAGCTTTCCCTGTGTGAATTTGACAGGTGAAACAACATAGAGACACATTGTGACCTTTCTCAGGTTACTGAGGACTGTGAGTCTCCTTGTTGCCACTTGCCACAAGGGAGTTTTGCATTTGGCAGCTGGATGTTAGTGACCAAACTCACCAGCCTGCTGGAACTCAAGGACCCTCCTCTGAGCTACAGCAGCCACCCTAACCCCTGAGTTACTTCAATGTGTCCCCCTCTGGGGTCCAGCCTAGATCACCAGATCCTTGGTGAAATCCCAGATCCTCTCTTTCCAAAGTATCCCAGGTCACTAATTTTACTGTGGACCATTGCTACGGTATCTCACACAGCACTTGAGTACAGTTATTGAACAAGCAAACACAATTATTTCACAACGGATAGAGATTTAAACAAACAAATGTGAGCGATGGAAACCAACTGTTACCAATTAAACAAAGGCAGAAAATGATAGAAGAGAAAGGCCAGCACAAAAAACAGAGAGAGGAACAATAAGATACTAAAAGGACAATGGTTGGAACTCTCCATTTCTCTCAGTCTTTGATTGATGGGTACTAGAGCTGTAGCAACAGTTGAGGAACCAGGGTAAATTAAATCAAATTAACTTATCAAGATTAGCCATCGTTTCCTGTATGACTAACAAAACACAAAAAGACAACTTTCAGTTCTTCTTCGAGTGATTGCTCACATCCATTCTAGTTAGGTGTGCGCGCCGCGCGTGCACGTTCGTCGGAAACTTTTTACCCTAGCAACTCCAGTGGGCCGGCAGGTCGCCCCCTGGAGTGGCGCCGCCATGGCGCTCCATATATACCCCTGCCGGCCCACCCGCTCCTCAGTTCTTTCTTACCGCCGTGTCGGTCGTTGGAACTGTGGAGCGCGGCATAGCTGTCCTCCACGTCCCTAGCTCTTGTTAACTCTCGTTATTGTTATAGTTGTTAGTTAGATCGTTAAGTGTAGTTAGTAAGTAATTAGGTGTAAATAGTGTTGTAGATAGTTATTCGCCGGGGGCTGTAGCCCTTTCCGGTACCCGGCACCGGGCTCATGCCTGGTTCGCCGGGCTTCAAGCAGTATGCGGCCTGTAGGAAGCCTATGCCTACCAGCGACCCCCACGACGCGTGCCTGAAGTGCCTGGGGGAATCGCACAGATCGGACAAGTGCCGCATCTGCAAGGCTTTCAAGCCCAGGACAAAAAAGGAGAGAGACCAAAGACTCAGGACTCTCCTTATGGAGATGGCACTTGACCCGGCGGCTTCGCAGGCCGTGATCTCGGCGCCGGCACCGGATCGCACCGGCACCGGGAAGACTCCCCGGCACCGAACTTCTCCGGCACCGGGTGCAGAGCTGAGGCAGTCAGCGTCTGCTACTCCAGCCAGGCAGACCCGACTGGAGCGCCCGGCCTCGGCATCGGCCGCGGCGCCGCCGGCACCGTCGACTCCGGGCCTGGCGGGTCCGTCGAGTCCGGTGCCGCCGAGCTCCCCCATAAGATCTGGGGTTGAGCTATTGGTCCCATCCACGCCGGAGACCTTCGCCTCGGCACGGGACCTTATTGCCTTAACGGAGCCTACTCAGCTGCCACCCCCGGTACCTCCGGTGCGTGTCGCATCTAGAGGCAAACCCATGATGTCGGCACCGTCTCGGGACTCGCGCTCGCGATCCCGGTCCCAACGCCACGGCAGATCAAGATCTCACTGCCGCTCGCAGTCCCGGCACCGCTCCCCTCGGCGGTACCGGTCACACTCGCGGCACCGATCGACCTCCAGATGGTCACGGTCGGACTCTAGTTGCTGATACCGGCACCGTGACTCCAGGAGCCAGTCCCGCCGTCACTCACCGCACCGGTCGACCTCCCGGCACCGAGCTGGTGGCAGGTCCCGGCCCCGGTCGACCTCCCGGCACTGCGTCGGTGGCAGGTCCCGGTCACGATCCCGGCACTGAAGCGGCGGCCGATACCGGTCCAGATCCCAGCACCGTGACAGAACCCGGTCCCGGTCCTGATCCCGGCACCGCTATGACTCCCGGTACCGATCCCCGGCACCGAGAAGATCTTCGCTGCCGACTCGCGCAGACCCTTACCAGCCAGGGTCGGCCCCGCCGTGGCCTTCTAGGCAGCCGTCGGTGTCTTCGCAGACAGACAGCGGGTATGCGTTGGGCACTGACCGGCAGGCGGCACTTTTCCAAGACCCGCCGCAACAGGACCAAGGCCTGCAGCAGTGGGGGTTTTGGACCCCATGGGCATACCATCAAGCCCAGGGCCCCCAACAGCTTCCTGTTAGGCCTGCGACAGCGGAGCACAGGGTGCCGGAAGCCTTGTTGTCTCGCCCCCCTCCTTCCCCGGATGGAGAGGAAGGGTCCAAGCAGCAAGACTCCGCTCTGGCTCCCGAGACAGAGGCGAGGGCTGAGGGGGACCCCCCATTGGACACTTTCTTGCCGGGGGTCTCCTCATCCTCCTCCCCTGATGAAGCGGTGGCTGGCACCTCCTCCAGTAGCCCCCCCCCCGCTGGATCTCAGGGCGCACCAAGATCTCCTTAGGCGAATAGCCCAGAATCTGAGCCTACAAGCCAAGGAGGTCTCTGAGATCGAGGATCCGATTGTCACCATCCTCTCGTCGGATGCTCCCACCAGGGTCGTCCTACCCTTCATTAGGACGATCCAGGCCAACTCCAACACAATCTGGCAGTCACCGGCCTCCATCCCCCCTACGGCGAGAGGTGTCGAGAGGAAGTACATGGCCCCCTCCAAAGGCTACGAGTACCTCCATGTCCACCCGACACCGGGTTCCCTGGTGGTACAATCGGTGAATGACAGGGAGCTCCAGCCCCCAAATCCAGGGAGGCCAGGCGTATGGACCTCCTTGGACGCAAAGTCTACTCGGCTGGGGCCCTGCAGCTCAGGGTTTCAAACCAACAAGCCCTGCTCAGTAGGTACGCGTTCAACTCGTGGGTGGCAGCGGACAAATTTAAAGAGCTGCTGCCACAAGACGCCCGCCAGGAATTTGCGGCCATACTAGACAAGGGCAAGAAGGTTGCACGAACATCGTTGCAAGCTTCTTTGGACGCTGCAGACTCGGCTGCCTGCACCCTCGCCTCGGGGGTAACGATGCGCCGTATCTCCTGGCTGCAGGTCTCTGGCCTTCCACCGGAGCTCCAACATACCATCCAGGACTTCCCGTTTGAAGGCCAGGGCCTGTTTTCGGAAAAGACAGACCCGAGACTTAAGAGTCTCAAGGACAATTGGGTCATTATGCACTCCCTAGGGATGCACACGCCGGGAACGCAACGCAGACCCTTCCAGCCACAGCAGCAACAGCAGCGCAGGCCATACCCCCAGTTCCGCCAACGGCAGGACCTCAATAGGCGCTGTGGCAGGAATGGAAGGTGTAGGCATTCGGGGAACCAAGGGGGGCAGAATCAAAGCTCCTCTAAGCCCCCGCCTGGACCCAAGCCTTCATTTTGAAGGTGCGCCCGAGGGCGCAATATCAGTTTCCCCAACGGATCCTTCCCCCCCGTTTTCCAACTGCCTTTCGTTTTTCCTTCCGGCGTGGACCCAAATGACATCGGACCGCTGGGTCTTGCGTACGGTGCAGACGGGATACCGCCTGCAGTTTACATCGTTTCCTCCTTCCCGCCCCCCTTCCTCGTCCCTCTTCAGGGACCCCTCTCATGAGCAATTCCTTCGACAGGAGGTACGGACGCTCCTCGACAAAGGAGCTATAGAGGTGGTTCCGGAAAACGAGAAAGGCAAGGGGTTTTATTCCCGCTACTTTCTGATCCCCAAGGCCTATCCTCGACCTGCGAGAGTTCAACAAATTCCTGGTGAAGTTGAAGTTCCGCATGGTATCCCTGGGGACCATTATCCCATCCCTGGATCCGGGAGACTGGTACGCCGCCCTCGACATGCAGGACGCTTATTTTCACATTGCCATTTGGCCACACCACAGACAGTTCCTTCGTTTCGTGGTGGGCCCCCTTCACTACCAATTTGCAGTCCTCCCATTTGGCCTTTCTACGGCCCCGAGGGTCTTTACAAAATGCATGGCGGTCGTTGTGGCACATCTTCGGCGCAGTCGTATCCATGTGTTCCCTTACCTAGACGATTGGTTAATTCGGGGCACGTCGGAACTGCAGGTTTACAGCCACGTCCGCGTGATCACCGGCCTGTTTGCTACCTTGGGCCTCATGATCAACATGGACAAGTCCACCCTGATCCCCACGCAGAGGGTGGAGTTCATCGGGGCCGTCCTGGACGCCACCGTCGCCAGGGCTCTTCTGCCGTTGCCGAGGTTCCAGACATTGTCGGCGATCGTTCATCGATTGCGGGCAGCCCCCTTAACATCCATACGGACATGTCTAACCCTGTTAGGCCACATGGCAGCATGCACGTTTGTGACCGGTTATGCTCGGCTCCGCATGAGGCCCCTCCAGTTGTGGCTCATTGAACACTACCGGCCGGCAAGGCAGCCGCTGGACATGCTGATCACAATCCCCCAGGGGGTGTTAGATTCTCTCGACTGGTGGCTGAACCAGTCGGTAGTATGTGCGGGGCTCCCCTTCCACCCGCCTCAGCCCTCGGTGTCCCTGACAACGGATGCCTCAGATCTTGGCTGGGGGGCCCACCTGGGAACCCTGAGAACACAGGGCCTGTGGTCCCCGCAGGAGCTGAGGTTGCACATCAACATGCGGGAGTTGAGAGCGGTCCGCCTTGCTTGTCAAACATTCTGTCACCAGCTTCAAGGTCGTTGTGTCGCGGTGTTTACCGACAACACGACGACCATGTACTATATCAACAAGCAGGGCGGCACCAGATCCTCTCCCCTATGTCACGAGGCGATGCAACTCTGGGACTTTTGTGTAGCCCACTCCATTCACCTCACGGCTTCCTTCCTCCCCGGAGTACGGAACACGCTGGCGGATCGCCTGAGCAGATCCTTCCTATCGCACGAGTGGTCCCTTCGCCCGGACGTTGCCCTCTCCATCTTCCAGAGGTGGGGTTATCCCCGTGTGGACCTCTTCGCGTCCGGGGGGAACAAGAAGTGCCAGGCGTTCTGCTCCTTTCAGGGTAGGGAGCCCGGGTCTATAGCGGATGCCTTCCTTATTCCATGGACGACCCACTTGTACTACGCGTTTCCCCCTTTCCTTCTGGTCCACAGGGTCCTTCTGAAGGTGCGCAGGGACAGGGCTCGCGTGATCATGGTAGCCCCGGCGTGGCCCAGGCAACATTGGTACCCCATGCTGCTGGACCTGGCCATAGCCGACCCAATTCCCCTGCCCCTTCACCCGGACCTGATTACCCAGGAGAACAGGTCTCTCTGTCACCCGGACCTGCAGTCGCTGCACCTAGCGGCGTGGTTCCTGCGTGGCTGACCGGTTCTGAACTGCGCTGCTCCACACCGGTACGGGAGGTGCTTTTGGGCAGCAGGAAGCCTTCCACGAGAGCGACATACTCGGCCAAGTGGAAGCGTTTCTCCTGTTGGTGCGTGGAGAAAGGTCTCCGCCCTATGGAAGTTTCGGTGGCCAATATCTTAGACTATGTTTGGTCCCTCAAACAACAGGGTCTAGCGATATCGTCGTTGCGGGTCCACCTGGCAGCTATCTCCATCTTTCACCCGGGTGGGGATGGCCGCTCCGTTTTTTCTCACCCAACGGTGTCTAGATTCCTTAAGGGGCTGGAACGTTTATACCCTAACGTCCGGCTCCCTGCTCCAACATGGGATCTTAACCTGGTGTTGTCTTGGCTCATGGGGGCCCCCTTCGAGCCGTTAGCTACTTGCTCCCTACTTTATCTCTCCTGGAAGACTGCCTTTTTAGTTGCTATCACCTCAGCTAGGCGGGTGTCGGAACTCCGGGCTCTTGTGGTAGACCTCCCGTATACAGTCTTCCACAAAGATAAGGTACAGCTGAGGCCACACCCTGCCTTTCTCCCCAAGGTAGTCTCGACCTTCCACATAAACCAAGAGATATTCCTCCCGGTTTTTTTCCCAAAACCTCACTCTTCAGGCAGGGAGCAGCAGCTCCACTCGCTTGATGTCCGTAGGGCTCTCGCGTTCTATGTGGAGAAGACCAAACCGTTCCGCAAATCCCCCCAACTTTTCGTGGCAGTAGCGGACCGCAAGAAGGGGCTTCCTATCTCCTCACAGAGGTTATCCTCATGGGTTACTTCCTGTATCAGGACCTGCTATGAGCTGGCCCATGTTCCTACGGGCCGTGTGACTGCGCACTCTACCAGGGCGCAGGCGTCATCGCTGGCTTTCCTCGCCCGTGTGCCCATCCAGGAAATCTGTCGGGCAGCAACCTGGTCATCGGTCCACACCTTTGCTTCCCACTACGCCCTGGTCCAGCAGTCAAGAGAGGACGCGGCCTTCGGATCCGCAGTGCTCCATGCCGCAACTTCTCACTCCGACCCCACCGCCTAGGTATGGCTTGGGATTTACCTAACTGGAATGGATGTGAGCAATCACTCGAAGAAGAAAAGACGGTTACTCACCTTTGTAACTGTTGTTCTTTGAGATGTGTTGCTCACATCCATTCCACACCCGCCCTCCTTCCCCACTGTCGGAGTAGCCGGCAAGAAGGAACTGAGGAGCGGGTGGGCCGGCAGGGGTATATATGGAGCGCCATGGCGGCGCCACTCCAGGGGGCAACCTGCCGGCCCACTGGAGTTGCTAGGGTAAAAAGTTTCTGACGAACGTGCACGCATGGCGCGCACACCTAACTAGAATGGATGTGAGCAACACATCTCGAAGAACAACAGTTACAAAGGTGAGTAACCGTCTTTTTTCCAAAATAATTCAGATTATCACAGTCTCTTACTCTTTAACCAATAACTTCACCTATAATTTCATTTTAATTGGTAACAAGAACATATTGTGGCAGAGCTCTGACCTTGCTCTCGTGGGTCCTGCACTTCTAGGCAGTTTATGCTAGCCTCAGTGGCTCACTGTGACCCTCCACGTAGCCCTTCTCTCTCTAGGGCCAGGGTTACAGTCTACTGAGCCCTTTTCATCATAGGCCTGCAAGGAGGTTGGTGAGAGAACTCCCACTCTCTGTTCAGCCGCCTGTCCTGACAGGGGCCTGACTTCCCCTCCCAGGAGATGTTCCTGTAATGGTGGGTTGGGGGGGAACCCGGGCCAGCCCTCTACTCCGGATTCTGGCCCAGGGACCCTAATGGTAGCAGTTGTTGGCAGCCAACCTTTCACTGCCAGAGTTGCTACATTTCCCTGGGACACTTCCCCACAGCTCTCCTGCTTCTCCCTTCTTCACTCTTACCTTAGGACTTCTTTAATGATGGTCTGAGGGTGTCTTCAGTAACCAACCCTTCAGCCGCACTTCCTCACCTCTGGCTCCCTGGCTCTTCCCTGTCTGATTGGAGTGAGCCCTTTCTATAGTATCAGCAGGGCCTTAATTAGAGTCAGGTGGTCACATTAACTGAATGGCCTCACCTGACTCTTTGCAGGTTAATTAGAGTCAGGTGTTCTCATTAGCCTGGAGCAGCCCCTTCTCTGCTCAGTCAGGGAACAGAAAACTGTTAATCCAGTGGCCAGTTTATCTGCCTTCTGCTATTCTGCTGTACCAGCTGGCCTGGGTCTATCACAATATTCAAAGATCACAAATTGTCGTATGTGTTAGTTTTCTTTTAATCCCCATTGCCAACAAATGAACCTTGGTTCTTATTGTGGTTTGTCCCAACGTAGGTCCCAACCACTTCTGTGAGTTCATATATCTCAGGATCTTCTGCCATATGTGTTGGTAGAAGGGGTCTTCTATGTCAGAATGTTTGCATCATGGAGAAAAATACCTCTCTTTTCACACTTCTTAAACTTTCAAAGTAGGAGGAGGTAGAGAAGTAATGTAAATGCATAAAGCACAAGAGAAACCTCTCTGGTCTACACTAAAGACATTTATCGGGATAACTATATTGCTTAGGGGTGTGAAAAATCCACACAGCTGAGCAACGTAGTTACACAGCCCTAACCACCTGTGCAGATAATGCTACACGAGTGGGAGAGCTTCTCCTGCCAATAAAGCCACCGCTGCTTGCAAGGGCTGGACTAATCAAGTCCAATGGGAGAAATCTCTCCCATTGGCTTAGAGCATCTGTAATAGCAGTGCTACAGCAGCGCAGCTACATTGGTGCAGCTGTGCCAACATCAGCTTAATTGTGTAGCCACAGCATCAGACACAAAACCATAGTATCAGGACTCAACATGTGTGTATCCAGAAGTCTGAAATTGGAGGCTGACAAATTCATTGCCTCATTGGTTACCATCATTTCTACAGCCTGAAAGTCCTTGTTACCCAGCTAGGCAGCCAGTTTGGGATCCACAGGGAAGGAATGTCCTATGAAGCACTCCCCCTTTGCATCCAAACAGTGAAGGATGACTGCTCCCAATCTAACCCTGGCATACTTTGGAAGTGTAATCAGGGACACTGAACTAGGAAGTGGAGTTGTACAAACAATTTTCCTTGGGTCACTATAGCTTCCTTTACTGGAGTGGAAACCAAGAACTGGCTGTGGATTCTTTCAACCTCAGCTCTTTCCAAATCCTTGGTCTTGGATAGGGTAAATTTACACTTCTCTGAAGTAGAATCCTTTACAAAACCACTTAAAATCTCAGCAGTGTTAATGGGGAATGGCTTCCCAAAACATGCTCAGCTTTTCTTTAACTCAGTGGCACAGGTCCAGGGAAGGGACTGGATACAGGCCTGGATCAGATTCCTCGTTAGTTACCACAGCTGGAGATTCTATTAAAAAATGGCCATTTTTCTGAAGATATTACATTTTCAACACTGGTTTTATTTTATACACATCTTTAGAACCTACAAAAGGATAAATTTGACAAAAACTCCACTTCTATTTCCTCAGCATCTGTGTCATGAAGGGCTGCATTTCCCATAGCGTATGATTAACTTGGAGAGATCTTCTGTAGGGCCTGGGTTATAAATGCTTTGGGAACCAAACACATGAGTATTTTGCCTAGTTCAAAACCACTTACCATGGAATTCTCTTCCCAGATCTCGGAGACAATATTGCCTTAAACAACTGAAATACACTGTAATCATATGCACTTCCTTCAGTTAGTTGGGGTTCTGGTGCTGTTCACCATTTCCGAATGGAGATTTTAAATCACTGCTGTTTCTTTGTTAGCCTGTCCAATAAATTAGAGAGTTCTCGCCTGTTGATAGGACTGCACTTCAACTTTCCCCATATCATCATGGAGAGATGGGGAAAAAGCAAAGCTGAAATCATAAATGAGGACTTTAGCAAAGGGTCATTGCCTTAAATTCTTCAATAAATCTGAGCTACATCCTATCAAACTGAACTAATATCCAATTGGGTGACCAAACACAGCCTTCAGGAAAGATAGAAACCCACATCACAGAGAGAGAATACATTACAAAGAAAGTGTCAAGTGAAATTCCAGAGCAGGTTACCTCTGATTATTCAGAACCGGGACAAGAGAGTCTCCCACCACATTGTCCTCTGATCCATTCAAACCTGCTTCCCTCATCCCTCTCTCCATAGTCAGTTATGTTATTTACAAATTTTTTAGTATCCTAGTATCCCCATAATAAGGGAAAAACATCCCTCTTGCCAGAAATGGCTCTACAATAGGTGGAACCTGGGATTTAAACTCTAAATGATCATATTTGGGATCCATTTGAATTCCCCTCCCAGGACTTTGACACTTTCATCTCCAGTCATAGCAACTCTGATATAGGATTAAAGTAGTCAAAACATCATCTGCAAGCACAGACAACAGAGAATGCTTCATCACATGATATTTTGAGAAGTAGGGGATGGATAGAATGTGATGAACATAAACTCTGCATGGCTCAGGGAAAAGGGAACAGTTCTGCAGTTAAGGGGAAGGAGGGAATCTTTGAGTCACCCCATCTCCTTCAAGTGTCACGGAGGCTGAAATTATACTTTTTTCCTGCCCCAGCTCCTCTTCATTTACATCTAATTTGAAAAATTCCCAATATAACTGCTTTTCAGCAAAACCCAGAGCAACTGGCAATGATACAATCTGTATCACTGGTGACTCTAACAATAACTTTGCAATAGGAGGAATGGTATAAATGTGACGGTCCCTGGTTTCTCATAGGAAGAGCACACTCAAATTACCTGTGGGACAATAGAAAGGACAAATAGGTCAATTTCAAAAGAGGGCGAACTGCAAAAGACAAAAATAGGCCACTCATCTGGACAAGCTGAGGGATAATGGTGCTGCACACAGTTCAAAGAGCTTTAAAAGTTACCTTGTGGGAATCAGGAAAAGTATTAAAGAAAAGAAAGTCTTGATAGCTCTAGAGATTTTTACAATGTTGATCTCCTTTGCAGATTCTCGGATGGCTAACATGGGCTGAGCGCCAAGAGAAGGTTTTCCCACACACATAGCATTCATAGGACCTCTACTCTGTGTGGATTCTCTGATGTTTAGAAAGGTGTGAGCTGCTAGTGAAGCATTTCCCACACTCACGGCATTCATAGGGCCTCTCCCCTGTGTGGATTCTCCAATGAACAGAAAGGGATGATCTTTCAGTGAAGCTTTTCCCACACTCACTGCATTCATAGGGCCTCTCCCCTGTGTGGATTTTTTGATGCCTAATAAGGTGTGAACTGCGATTGAAGGTTTTCCCACAATCACCACATTCATAGGGCCTCCCATCTGTGTGGATTCTCTGATGTTTAGAAAAGTGTGAGATGCTAATGAAGGTTTTCCCACACTCACGGCATTCATAGGGCCTTTCCCCTGTGTGGATTCTCTGATGAACAGAAAGGGCTGATCTGTGAGTGAAGTTTTTCCCACACTCACTGCATTCATAGGGCCTCTCCTCCATGTGGATTCTCTGATGTTTAGAAAGGTTTGAGCTGGTAGTGAAGCATTTCCCACACTCACGGCATTCATAGGGCCTCTCCCCTGTGTGGATTCTCTGATGAACAGAAAGGGATGATCTTTCAGTGAAGCTTTTCCCACACTTACTGCATTCATAGGGTCTCTCTCCTCTGTGGATTTTTTGATGCCTAATAAGGTGCGAACTGCAATTGAAGGTTTTCCCACAATCACTGCATTCATAGGGCCGCTCATCTGTGTGGATTCTCTGATGTTTAGAAAAGTGTGAGATGCTAATGAAGCTTTTCCCACACTCACGGCATTCATAGGGCCTCTCCCCTGTGTGGATTCTCCGATGAACAGAAAGGGCTGATCTGTGAGTGAAGCTTTTCCCACACTCACTGCATTCATAGGGCCTCTCTCCTCTGTGGATTGTTTGATGACTAATAAGGTAGGAGCTGCGCTTGAAGGTTTTCCCACACTCACTGCATTTGTAGGGTCTCTCCCGTGTGTGGGCTCTCTGATGTACAGAAAGGGCTGAGCTGCGAGAAAAGGTTTTTCCACACCCACTCCATGTATTTTTTCTCTTTTGCCTAAGGATATCCTGCTGGGTTGTGGTTTCCATGAGGACCTTCTGAGTTCCCCAAGAGGAAATAAATTTATCCACTTTCTCCCCTGGCTGGTTTCCTTGATCTGTTTCTGGTCTATGATGAATCTCCCAGGATTTTCCCTCCTCATGACTCCTGGACACATTTCTTTTCGATCTTTGTGATAATGCTCTGTTTTTACCCGCTGGCTCAACATTTTCAGGCTGAGAATTCTGCTCCTCTTTCTCACATGCCATTGCATCGCCTGCTGTGACAGAGACAGAAACTTCAGACAGGGATGGAAAGGGGAAGACCAAACAGAGACAAGTGCTGAAGACAGGTCTAATAAAAATCAGGCACTGAACTCCCACAAACTCTTCCCCCAAATAGGAGAGAGGAGGGGGATGAATTCAGCCTTCACATCCCATCCAAATACCCAGGGGGAAGGGAGGAAACTACTGCCTGGTGTCTGCTAGGATCTACACGAAGCCATGAACTATATTTACCCTGAGGATATGACCCCTGCTAGGGACAATAATGAACTGAGAGACCTCCCCAAGGGCTTTGTTGGGCACACCAGATGTTTCCTTCAGGCACTTACAGATTCTGAGCTGGTTTAATGTTTTCTCATCTGTGCAGGAAGATCTCAGGATCTCTCTTTCCTCTGAACCCTGGAGGTCTGGGACCCATGGCTCTTCCCCTTGTTCCAGCTGGGAGATCACATCATGTTGGAAAACTAGAAACCCTGCTCAGATGAAAGAAAACAAAAGGAGTTCAGTTGATTTCATAAGACTTGGTCATAAAAAAAATTCTATTAATTTAACTTCAGGGCTTAGTGTGACCTGGTGGGCCAGGGGCAGTTCTCACTGAAAATGCCAAAGTTAGGGAAGGCTGAAAAAGGGAGAGCAGATGCTCCCAAAACTGATGGTTAACACTGAAGTTAAATTCACCGACCACTCACAAACTGTGCTTCTGATACCTCACATGGGCTATCGAGAAGCTGAAAAAAGAAATCACACATCCCCCTTTATTGCATCCCAGATCTTTGGCTCCTAATCAGCAACTAGATCCAGTACAGTGAGAGGTCATTTAAAAACTCTGCTCGCACAAAGTGTTCTTCTAACCCCAAAAGGTCAGCTACATCACCATGTCACTATAGGTTTGGATATTACCCCAAATTCCATCCTTCCAGACATTCCTTTAGCATCTAAACTAAAGGTTTAAATGAAAGACACAAAGAAGTTAAATGGGAAAGCAGTCAGATACATTCCAAAATGGATATATCAGGTTCTTAGCAGTATTGGTGAGTTGCTGGCTTGAAAGTCTGTCTGGAACACATCCACAGCTTGGATGGGTCATTCTGTCCTTTGTTCCAGGGTTCAGTTTGTAAAGAAGTTGCTCCAGAGGTAGGAAGGAGGATTGAAGGCAAAATGGAGATGATGCAGCTGCCCTTTACATTCCTTTTGCCATGTGGCTTGTACTTCCTGTGTCCCAAACACAAGCTTCACAGCACGTGGCATGGAAAAGCCTTGAAGTTCTCATTACACAGGCATACCCCGGCATATCTTGCTGACTCAACAGGTGTTTCCCATGGTCCTTTCCATGGGCTCATTGTACAGCTGATGACCCTGAATAGGCCATCAAACAGGCTAGGCAGTGTTGATGCCAATATGTCTGGGGGTGTCACCCAGAAACACTGCACAAGTCTGGAAATACAGATATACCCTACATATCTGGAGCTCACAATACAAAGGTGATACAAATATAGAAACAAAATTATCATACTTGGCAAATCATAACATTTTCACTGACACCTTACATGGCATATCTAGCACGATTCACTGCAATTTTATCAGATTTTATTATTTTATTATTAATACCGAAGTGTCTCACAATTCCATACAGTGTCACACTTGGTAAACCAGTAAATTCCCAGGACCAGTTCCCCAGGTCCTTGAAGATGCCGAACATTGTGCTTATGAGGGATTGAAATACCCACATATCTGCTGGGAACATACACACAGACACTGTGTCAATCTATACCCGTGTTCACTCTTCTAGAAAATTATGCTCAATTTTGTACGCAGTATGGCTTGTGAGGTATAATTTGAAAATGCATAACCTACTGAATATTATCCTCCTGTTAAAATGTGTAACAACACTGTATGTAAAGTTATGAGATTTTACAGTATGATATTACTGAAAAAGTTACAATTTTGGGGAACACCCACAGACCAGTTCCTCAGAGACAGCAAGGCAAACAGCTGGTCAAACAGCCATTCTCCTGCAGGGGGAAGGTGTGAAGAAGACAGTTACATTCCATCACAGGGACCTCTTGAAGCTGTTGTGGAAAACAACCACATGACTGATTTTCAACCAGCTCAGCCTTAGGCTCTTTTCTTGGTTAAAAGTGCGCAGGGGGCAACAGCTATTGGAACACTGTCCCACTGAGCTAAAAATCACACAAACCTTTTACAGCTTAAAACCACGAACAATGACACATAGGCTGCACATTAATTACCTTATTTGGAATATATTGCAAAATATGATGCAGGTCAAAAGCAAGCTGAACAATCAGTTTTCCATATTCGGCCTTTCCTGTTATTGTTATTACACCTGGTGATATGGGAGCAAGATTCTCCATGTCTCAAGAAATGTCACTACCAACCCTAGGCCATTTTCACATGCTGGGGTGCAATCCAGATCAGCGAGGAGTTGTGTCATCTGTAATCCTGGGTGAGATTCAGTGTTCTGCTGCTGGAGCTACCCTGTCTGGATACTCCCAGCCAGCATTCAAGGACGCATTGAGTGTCTGTATGATAAGCAACCCTGGACCAGCAGTTCTGACTCCAGCTGCCTGCTTGTTACACCCTAAGCACATTCTGGTTTGGGTAGAGAAGGCTCAGGGTTTCAGAGTTGGTCGGGGGTAGGAAGCTTCTGTTCATTATGCTGGACCTAACCCCCAGTTTTACTTGAGTAAAGAGGAGATATTTGACATTGTGTGATACTGCTCCTGTGCTCTGTTCCCAAAGTGTTCTGCAGCAGAGGAAGGTCACTGGTAGTATGTGTGTCACTGGCCTATTGGGGTGAGGCTGAAACAGGATAGGGTACAGATGGCATTGTAGCGGTGGCATGAACCTTCACTCTTCATTTCCCCTTCCAAGAACAGAGGGGACAAGAATGCTTACCTAGCGAGGTCACATTCTCATAGTTCTGCTGCATGACATCCCTGTAGAGGGCTCTCTGAGTGGGGTCCAGCAGAGTTCCCTCTTCTCTGGTGAAGTACACAGCCACCTCCTCAAAGGTCACTGGCCCCTGAAAGAGCAAGAGTCCAACACTCAGTACCTGCTGTCCCACTCACAACCCCACTATTCACGGAACAGCAGCACCAGGGAAATGGAAGCTCCGGGAGGCACATGTTAACAGTCACACCCCACCTTGCTTAGAGCAGCCAGGAGGCATCAGAGGATAGAAAGAGAGAACCTTTGTGTCTCCCAGCTGAGAGACAGAGGTAGGGTCTTCACATTTATCACATAGCTACTAGCCAGAGCTTAATATAGGAGATGGGGCTGTCTCTGGATCCTGCTGGTGGCTCCCTGGTAGGAATCCCAGCACTCTCCAAATAAAATATATGCAAGAAAGGGGAAGTCAATAGTAAAGAATAGAAGTTACAAGGTCAGAATTGTAGTGCCCATTAACAAAGGTTTAGAGAAAATAGAGCCTATCAAAACTAATGGGATATCCTTATTGGATGAGATCAAAAGTTTGGTTGCAACTAATAGTATTGATGTAATATACCTAAGCTTCTGTAAGGGATATGACTTGATCAGCCCAATATTTTTACTAAAAAAACTAGAATGATACAAAATAAACACAGCATATATTAAATAGATTAAAAACTGTGATAGTAAAAGGGGAACCATGGTCGAGTGGATTTCTTTCTAGCAGGTTCCCGCAGGGATTGGTTCTTGGCCCTGTGCTATTTAACATTCTTATCCATGACCTAGAAGAGAGTATAAAATCATCACAGATAAAGTTTGCAGTTGCCACAAAGATTGGGGCTGGTGGTAACTAATGGAGTGCCAGTAGATTCAGGCTCCATCACTGGGAGTCTGGGATGTTGTCCCAGCTCTGGCTGGAGGGTTATTTCCTGTTCCACAAAGAGGGGAAGTTCCATTCCCAACTCCTGTGCCTTGAAATTAGGACCTGACACTACACCCCTATATTCATCATAGTGGTATGGTTATAATATGATTAGGACATAATTATGATCTGTTTTGTAGAAGATACATCATGTGTGGTGTCACTGGAAAAGTTCTGATTTGCTGAATATGATTATCCTATTTGTGTGCACATACCATGTTCGTATCTGAAGTTATGGATATTGACTCTGTATCTGTATTTCAAATGTGCTTACTCTGGGTAACACCCACAACGAGCCTTTCAGGTACAACAATGAAGAAGCCGGACAGTGCTGATGACTCAACAAAGACAATGGACTGTGGAACAGCTTAGCCTTCCTGTGAATGTTTCAGCCAGCCTATGAGTCATGGCTACTATGACTCAGCAGGGCCTGTGACCAGACCACGTGACACTAAACTCCATTTTAGTACCTGCATTTTTCCACAAACTGGACTGGGAACTGAGTTTGGAACAAAAGGTTCCCACCATATGGAAAAGCTACATAAGGTGGGGTGTGACATCATCTCTTGGCCTCATTCCCCACACAAGAGAACTCCTGGAAACACCTTAGAAACAAAAACTGAAGTGGGAGAGGTGCTGCTCCCAGGATAAAGGGATTTCTAGCTTGTGTATGGAAACTTAGGGGACTGCTTCTATCATCAGTCAGGGTGAGAAATTGCTAATTCAAATTCTATCCATCTAGTATGTTAGGCTTAGTCTGAGTTTTGGTTATTTGCTAAATAATCTGCTTTGATCTGTTTGTTATCACTTATAATCACTTAATCTATCTTTCTGCAGTTAATAAACTTGTTTTATGCGTTATCATAACCAGAGTATTTTGAGTGAAGTGTCTGGGGAAAATCTGAGCTTGTTGTGCACATCTGTCCCATATCGAGGGGAAGGGGAACTATATTAATGAGCTTACATTATAGAGATCCCTGTGCACTACAAGATGGTATAATTCTGGATTTATACTACAGCAAGTGTGCAAGGTTGGGGAGCTGGGAAATTGGCTCTTGTCTTCTCTCTCTCCTTGAGTGGCTTAGGTAAAGCACTCAGGTAGCTTAGTTGGCTGCATGGCGCCACCTGCTGTCGTGTTGGGTGATAACAGGCCCTGGTGAAATCTCCAGCAAAGCAGTGTGAGAAGGGCCAGCTCAGCTTGAGGGTTAGAGGGCACAGCAGTTCCCAGAAGCTCCACAAACTGCCCCCCGGGGGTGACAACCCATCAAGCCCTACATTACACAAGTCTCAGCAGGTTTGTCACATCCTGTCCCCTCCATTTCTCCACCCGAGATATTTCATGCTTCCTACCACCTCTAGCAATTCCCACACTCCTATGCATTTACTGCTCCTTGACCTCCAAGCAGAACCCACCACCACCTCCCTGATAATCTCTTACCTGAGCCAGCTCCATTGCAGCCATTTCCTTCCCCCTGGGAGGACGAGATGATCTGCAGTGAAACATGGACGTTATTCTGTAGCCTGCCGGGGTGAAAAGGGCAAGGTGTGAGAATTCAGACTAGGCTTTTGTCCATTACACAAGCCGATTTCCCCCCAGGTTTTCCCCTGCTAATGCAAATTCTAGGTTCTGGCACACTGTGAAGCACAGAGTGACCTTATTCCAGTACAGGCCTAGTCCCCTCCTACCAGAGTGTAACCCTCTGACACATGGTGAAACCCTCCCAGTAACAGTCTCTCTGTCACATGTATCAAGTTTGCGGACAATACCAAGCTGGGAGGGGCTGTAAGTGCTTTGAAGGATTGGATTAAAATTCAAAATCATATGGACAAACTGGATAAATGATCTGAAGTAAATAAGATGAAATTCAGTTGGGACAAGTGCAAAGCACTCCACTTTGGAAGGAACAATCAGAGGCCAGAGAAGAGCAGAAACAAAGGAGTCACTTCGGGGGATTCCCCCTGTCATTGTCCCCAAGGCAGCTGTCTCAGGTTTACAAAGGTGTTTCATGTTCCAACCTTTATACAGTCTCTCCTGGGAGTGCCCCTTTCATGGGCTGGGCCTAGTTTTAGTTTTGGGTAGTTAACAATCTTGGTTTATTGTTCATCTAACCAGTGTGTTGGGATTAAAGTGTGTTGGAAACTCCGTTTGGGATAACAAGCTGGTGCATGTCATTTTCCACTGATTAAATCAAAGATTTGATATGAGATTGTGTTGTTCAGTAGCGTGCTGGACAGTGCAAGATGCACAGGTCTGGGGGAAAGCTGGGCACTTGAGAATTTGCTAGTTTTCTCCTGAGGTGTAATTCACGAGTGGCTGTCTAGCAGCACTCAACACTGTGTAGCTAGGAGTGAGTTACATGCTGGAGACTGTGTGTTAATTGGCCAAGAGGGGCTGTTCTCGTGGGAAAACAGTGGAAAAGGCACCCCAGGTTGGAGAACTGAGGGGATACAGCTATTTAACAGTCCAGATTATACTCTGGATAATGTCACAGATACTCGTTATGACAGAGCCTCTTACAACACAGAGAAAGTAAATCCACGTCCCAGAAATCGAAGACTCCAGACAGAGGGCAAGTCTCCCTGGCACTGCTTCTTGCTGACAAGAGAGGTTCAGAGACAGTGCGAGAGTCCTGGGGAAGCTGGGAACAGGAAGCATGGACAGGTGGCGTTCAGTGGAGAAAGGGAACAGGAAGGGCAGGGATATCACTGAATGCAGGATTTCAGCAGTGCTAGATGACAGGATAGCACATAGCGCAGCCCATTGGAAAACACAATCCCAACTATACATACAAAATGATGGGGTCTAAATTAGTTGCTTCCACTCAAGAGATGGATCTTGGAATCTCTGTGGATAGTTCCCTGAAAACATCCACTCAATGTGCAGCAACAGTGAAAAAAAGTGAAGAATGTAGGAAATAATTAAGAAAGGGATAGCTATGACAGAATATATCACAGATCATATTTGTAAAAACAGCAAATAAATCCATGATACACCCACATCTTGAATACTGCATGCACATGTCACCCCATCTCAAAAATAGATATATTGGAATTGGAAAAGGTTCAGAAAAGGGCAACAAAAATGATTAGGGGTATGGGACAGTTATGCCAGACCTAACCCCCAGTTTCACTTGAGCAAACAGGAGATATTTGACACTGTGCGATATGGCTCCTGTGCTCTGTTCCAAAAGTGTTCTGAAGCAGGGGATGGTCTCTGGTAGTGTGTGTGTGTGTCACTGACATATTGGGGTGATGCTGAAACAGGACAGAGTAGAGGGCTGGTGTGAACCATATCTCTTCATTTCCCCTTCCAAGAACAGAGGGGACAGGAACCCTTACCCAGCGAGGTCACAGTCTCATAGTTCTCCTGCATGACATCCCTGTAGAGGGCTCTCTGAGCAGGGTCCAGCAGAGCCCACTCTTCCCTGGTGAAATACACAGCCACCTCCTCGAAGGTCACCGGCCCCTGAAATAGCAAGAGTCCAACACTAAGGACTTGTTGCCCCACTCACAACCCCACTATTTGTGGCAGAGAGGAGTGAATCAAATGGAAGCTCTGGGTGGATCGTAGTCAAGAGAGTCCCACCCCGACCCCGCTCAGGGTATCCAGCAAATATCAAGGTGAGGGGACGAAGAGAGAGCCCCTTGTCTCTCCCAGCAGATCTATCACACTCCTACTAGCCACCAACTGATACAGGAGATGGAGCCCCTAGCAGGGTCCAGGGAGAGCTCGCTGGTAGGACGCCCAACACCCTCCTCACTGTGAGGAGCGGGATATGAAGGGAGAGGCAGCTCCAATAAGCCTGACTCATGGGTGCCCCCTTCATATCTCACAGCAGCCGCCGGTCAGTCAGGTCAGGCTCCAGCACTAGGAGTCTGGTCAGTTTGACTAGCTCCATGTAGGTGGGCTATTTTCTTTCTTCACAAATTAGGGCACTTCCACCTCCGAACCTCCCGGGTCTGTTCCTAGAAGCTAGGCCACTTATTAAACAACTCCCAGCAGGTTTGCCACACCCTGGCCTCCTCCTTTCCCCACGCTGTGAATTTTCTCCCTCGCTCCAACCTCCAAACCAGACTGTGCAAACCTTCCCATCTCCGGTGTATTTGCTCTCCCCTCTCCTCCAGCAGGAACCCACCAGCAACCCCCCGATAATCTCTACCTGGACTGACTCCACTGCAGCCATTTCTCTTCCCTGTCCCACGCCAGGCTGGGATGAGCTGGAGCAAAACATGGACGTCATTCTGCAGCCTGTCTGGAGGAGAAGGGCAGTTGTGGGCATTTCAGAACCGGTTTTAGTTCATTTCACATCAGAATTCCCCCAGGTCCTTTCCCTGCAGACAGACACCCTAGATTCTGCCATGCTGGGAAATGCTCAATCTGTTTATTACAATGTAGACCTGGCCCCTCCTGCCAGGCTAAGCCCACAGAGACATTTTAACCTCCCATCTCCCTCCCCTCACCCCTTCTCTGAACACAAGGCTAGAAAAGAGCAGAACCAAAGGAGTCACTGTGGGGGATTCCCTCGGACACTGACCCCACAGCAGCCACACCCCAGCTGGGGAATATGGAGTCAGTAACTGGCTTTTCCTCTCTCTGATTCTTGTTTTGTTCACTGGAAAGTGGTTCTGCCCAGGGATGCAGCAATACGTGTGCCTGGGTGGATTAGAGAGCTCGAAATCTCTCCCCCACATTCATTTCTCCCACTGCCCCTTTCAGTCTCTCCTTCCCCTGTCCTCTCTCCCTGCCCCTCTGGCTGGGAATGTCCCATTCATGGGGGTTTTGCTCTCCCATGGCTGGATTTTCTCCTGGCAATTGCTACTGGGAGGAGAAATGAGGTGGGGCTGTTTGTGCAGTCACTTTCTCGCCAGACCCTAGGACATTCCCTGAGGTCTTTCAGTTACCTGGAGTGTGTGGCTCAGAATTTAGTAGTAACAGGACAGACCCAGGGCTGCCCTAGGGGGCTAGGACCAGCTGCAGAAGGTCATCGCCTGGGCCGGGCAGAGAAGCAGCTTTAATTAAGGTCACTTCCCAGCACAGAGCCCCACTGGGGGAGCAGCAGCTGCTAAGCCTGGTCTCCCAGATCACAATGGAGGCTGCAGTCTCCGACCCAGGAAGCTTAACCCCAATATCCTGAGCAGAGAGGGACAGAGCGTTTGAGCAGCTTCCCTCCTTTAGCTCTCTGGGGAGAGCAGCTAATGAGAGCCCCTTCTCACAGGGAGAATTGCTGATCTCATTTGCCCCACTGTCCATCTGGAGTCACTCCTTGTCTTTCCATACAGTGACTCTGGATTAACAATGGTCTCAATGAAACCAGAGTTCAGAAAGAATGAGTCCAAAACGCTATGGAAGAAACCATTGTGTGGCAGTGCTGACTCCCTTCCCACCTCCCTCACCCCCACAGATCTAGGACAAGGACTGGGGGCACAAATTTTTGAAATGGAACTGAAAGTTCCTGCAGTTTTCAAAAGAGGAGAAAAGCAAAATCTGTGATTTCACACTCACAGCGTTTGATAAGTGGACAAAAAGTTATCACAGTGACAGGGCACGTGACTGGGGAATGCCGGGCAGTGCTTGGAGCCAGGACTCTGGCACAAGTTGACCAGAGAGAAGGATCATGGTTAGCGGCAGCCCCCAGACACCCCCCAGTACCCAGAGCCCAGACCCCCCAGCCAGGGGCCCCAGACACCCCCCAGCCAGGATCCCACCAGATATTCCCTGGGACGCAGCCCCCAGAGTTTCTGGCCAGGGACCCCAGATACCCCTCAAAGCCCCACTGGCCAGAGAAAACCCACCAGACCATGATTGCCAGGTTGGGAATCCCAAAGGGTTCCCCCCACCAAGAGCCCCCAGAAGCCAGGGACCCCCACAAAGAACCCCCCCACTGGGAACTCAATCCCTCACTGCCTGCCTAGAAACCCCCCCAAACCTCCAGCAGGATCTCCCCTGACATTTGCCTGGAACCCCTTCCTCTGCCCAGTGGGACCCCCTGATGCTTTACAGTGGGACCCCTCACTCTGTCTCCCTGGTATCCCCTGACTTCTCAAGGGCTGACTTTAAAGAATTAAGGAAATTAGTTAGGGAAGTGGATTGGACTGAAGAACTTGTGGATCTAAATGTAGAGGAGGCCTGGAATTACTTTAAGTCGCAGCTGCAGAAACCTGCATCCCAAGAAAGGGGAAAAAAATCATAGACGGGAGTTGTAGACCAAGCTGGATGAGGAAGCATCTCAGAGGTGATTAAGAAAAAGCAAAAAGCCTACAAGGACTGGAAGAAGGGTGAGATTAGGAAGGAAAGCTACCTTAGTGAGGTCAGAACATGTAGGGATAAGGTGAGAAAGGCTAAAAGCCATGTAGAATTGGACCTTGCAAAGGAAATTAAAACCAATAGTAAAAGGTTCTATAGCCATATAAATCAGAAGAAAACAAAGAAAGAAGAAGTGGGACCGCTAAACACTGAGGATGGAGTGGAGGTTAAGGATAACCTAGGCATGGCACAATATCTAAATATGTACTTTGCCTCAGTCTTTAATAAAGCTAATGAGGAGCTTAGGGATAATGGAAGGATGACAAACGGGAATGAGGATATGGAGGTGGATATTACCACATCTGAGGTAGAAGCCAAACTTGAACAGCTTAATGGGACAAAATCGGAGGGCCCGGACAATCTTCATCCAAGAATATTAAAGGAACTGGCGCATGAAATTGCAAGCCCGTTAGCAAGAATTTTTAATGAATCAGTAAACTCAGGGGTTGTACAGTACAACTGGAAAATTGCTAACGTAGTTCCTATCTTTAAGAAAAGGAAAAAAAGTGATCCGAGTAACTATAGGCCTGTTAGTTTGACATCTGTAGTACATAAGGTCTTGGAAAAAAATTTGAAGGAGAAAGTAGTTAAGGACATTGAGGTCAATGGTAATTGGGACAAATTACAACATGGTTTTACTAAAGGTAGATCGTGCCAAACCAACCTGATCTCCTTCTTTGAGAACGTGACAGATTATTTAGACAAAGAAAATGCAGTAGATCTAATTCACTTCGATTTCAGTAAGGCATTTGACATGGTCCCACATGGGGAATTATTAGTTAAATTGGAAAGGATGGGGGTCAATATGAAAACTGAAAGGTGGATAAGGAACTGGTTAAAAGGGAGACTCCAACAGGTGGTACTGAAGGGTGAACTGTCAGGCTGGAAGGAGATTACTAGTGGAGTTCCTCGGGGATCAGTTTTGGGACCAATCTTATTTAACCTTTTTATTACTGACCTTGGCATAAAGAGCAGGAATGTGCTAATAAAGTTTGCAGATGACATAAAGCTGGGGGGTATTGCTAACACAGAGAAGGACCGGGATATCTCACAGGAAGATCTGGATGACGTTGTAAACTGGAGTAATAGTAATAGGACGAAATTTAATAGTGAAAAGTGCAAAGTCATGCATTTAGGGATTAATAATAAGTAGCTTAGCTATAGGTTGGGGACACATCAGTTGGAAGCAACAGAGGAGAAGGACCTTGGAGTACTGGTTGATCACAGGATAACTATGAGCCGCCAACGTGATATGGCCGTTAAAAAAGCTAATGCGGCTCTAGGATGCATCAAGCGAGGTATTTCCAGCAAAGATAAGGAGGTGTTAGTACCGTTATATAAGGCACTGGTGAGACCTCACCTGGAATACTGTGTGCAGTTCTCGTCTCCCATGTTTAAGGAGGATGAATTCAAACTGGAACAGGTTCAGAGACGGGCTACTAAGATGATCCGAGGAATGGAAAACCTGCCTTATGAAAGGAGACTCAAAGAGCTTGGCTTGTTTAGCCTAGCCAAAAGAAGGCTGAGGGGAGATATGCTTGCTCTTTATAAATATATCAGAGGGATTAATATTAGGGAGGGAGATGAATTATTTAAGCTTAGTACCAATGTGGACACAAGAACAAATGGGTATAAACTGAACATTAGGAAGTTTAGACTTGAAATTAGATGAAGGTTTCTAACCATTAGAGGAGTGAAGTTCTGGAACAGCCTTCCAAGGGGAGTAGTGGGGGCAAAAAACATATCTGGCTTTAAGACTAAGCTTGATGAGTTTATGGAAGGGATGGTATGATGGGATAGCTTAATTTTGGCAACTGATCTTTGATTATCAGCAGGTAAGTATGCCCAGTATTATCAGCAGGTAAGTATGTGGTCTGTGATGGGATGGGATCTGAGTTACAGCAGAGAATTCCCTCCTGGTGCTGGCTGGTGAGTCTTGCCCATTTGCTCAGGGTTTAGCTGATCGCCATATTTGGGGTCGGGAAGGAATTTTCCTCCAGGGCAGATTGGCTGAGGCCCTGGAGGTTTTTCGCCTTCCTCTGCAGCGTGGGGCATGGGTCATTTCCTGGTGGATTCTCTGCAGCTTGAGGTCTTCAAATCACAATTTGAAGACTTCAATAACTCAGATAGGTTAGGGGTTTGTTATAGAAGTAGATGGGTAGGGTTCTGTGGCCTGCTTTGTGCAGGAGGTCAGACTAGATGATCATATTGGTCCCTTCTGACCTATGAGTCTAGTGTCAGGGATCCCCTCCTCCAGATCTGTGCACTGGGCATGGCAATGATCCCAGGAGTCTGCGGGGGAAGCCCAGAGCCCCTGGCACAGCACCAGGCTCCCTCTAACCCCGTCCCACCTCCCCAAGAGACACCCACCCCTGCTGTTCTGCAGCCACCAGGCCCCCAGCGATACCCACCTCCAGGATCCATAGCCTCCAGGGATGGGAACATCAGAACCACTCCCCTAAACCCCTAAACCTCCACAACCCACTAACCTGACTAGGATACCCCCTGCTCAGCCACTCAGAGGCCTCCCCCTACCACAATGCCCCTTCAGCTGTTATCTTCCCACACAGCCCCACCCCCACCCCGCACCCAGCAACACTGTTACCTCACAGTGCCTGATAAGTGGATAGAAAGTTATCACCGCCCCCTGCTGGCCAGTCACACAGGCAGAGGGAGCCCTGGGTGATGCCTCTTGAACAGGAGAATCGAAGGCCTGGAAGGCAAGAAAGGTAAGAAATGTCCATGCCCTGTCACGAGCAAATAATGGCCACCATGAATCCACTCCAGAGATGGCTACATCTTAGCACATTGGGAAACAACCCATCATATTCAATTAGAAATAAACAACTAGAGAGAAGTGGGGCAAATGTTTAGGGTATTTTATATCAATCTTTGAGATACGCAGAGAGAATGTGTCACAAACTACATTTGATAACATGTGAGAAAAAGACCAAGATCGGAGGTGATTTGATGTTGCTATTAAATAACTAGTGGAAAAGGGGGACTGTTTGACTGGATTTTATATGATTGTCCAATACATAAACAGAATGTAATGGTCCCCCACCTCCCAGGCCACCATTCACATGAGCAGCTCAGAGCCCTTTGAGGAGCTGATTTAAGATGGTGGGGGAGGGCGAGCTGGAAGGCTCCCCGGACAAAGGAAGGGGGCAGCTGGTGGCATTGGGAAATGGGGTCTGGGCAGTCCCCATGGGGGACACGTGCTGCTTCCTTCACCCCATGGCAGAGAATGGGCATCTCATCCCATCCCCCCTCCAGGGGCACTCACGTTTTGGGGACGACCCAGGGCAACACCGCCCCCCCGCTGGGCCCCAGGCTCCACCCCCCCACACCCCTGGGCCCCGCCCCAGGCTCTGCCCCTCCCCCCCAGGCTCCAGGCTCCCCCCTGCCCCCTGGCTCTGCCCCCCCCTCGCCAGCCGGGCCCCAGCCGCTGCCCCCCTGCTGGGCCCCGGGCTCCACCTCCCCATCCCAGTGGGCCGGGGCAGATCCTGCTGCAGCTCCACGGGGGCCGAGGTGGCTCCGAGGCTTCTTCCAGGTTCCTTGGGGCAGAGTCACTTTCCCGCCCTCCCTCCCCCAGGCCTCTCACTCCCTGGGGCTCCAGGTCACAATGTCCCACCGCCCTTCCCCCGCCTGCAGCTCCAGCTTCTCCATTCCCATCCCGCCCCCGCCAGCCACACCAAGGGGAACGCCCGGGCCCCAGTCTCTGTCCCCACCTGGATCCCAGCGGAGCCGGGGGCAGATCCTGGCTGCAGCTGAGAGCAGCAGCTCCAGCGCTGCTGGCAGCACATGGAGAATGAGGGAGCAGCTGCTGAGCCCGGGCTCTGCGTCACAATGTGCCAGAGCCCCGCCCACAGGAGCTGCCCTGCCCCTGGGCTGTTCCAGAGCCCCAGCCCCCAGGAGCTGCCCCACCCCCAGGCTGTGCTAGGACCCCATCCCCGGGCTGTACCAGAGCCCCGCCCCCTGGAATTTCCCCATGTTGGGTCTCTGGGCTTTGTTCTCCTGCCGCGTCCTTCCCCGCACTCCCCGGCTCCAAGCTGCTCCCTTCCTATGTCTGCAAACACACACAGCCCCATCCCTGGGCTGGCTGCGGCGCTTGCTGGGGCTGACTCCAGTGGCTGAAGTTGCCTCCATCTCTGCTTCACCTGGGGGGAGGGGGAGAGACGAAGAGAGGAGATGGTCCCAGGGTGTGAAAGCAGAATTGGGGGGCAAGGAAAGAAGGACTGTTTGGAAAGGTGGGGTTTTTGCAAAGAGGGGTTGATCCAGATGGAGTCAGAAGAAATTGGGCAGCAGAGTCTCAGGGAAATTGACGGGAACCCCCTGGGTGTCCTAGTGTTGGCCAGGGTTTGTACAGCACCTTGCATAATATGGGGTCTGATTTTAGCCATGGGCTCTGCAGCACCTGGGAGCCCTGATGTCTGTTTCCTGATCACAGGCACTGGGAATAGAGGGAAACCTCAGCACCTGAATGTTAATGCAGCCCTGTGTGCAACCCCTGCTAGGGTGATCCAACAGCAAATGTGAAAAATTGGGACGGGGGGGCTAATATGCACCTACATAAGAAAAAGACCCAAAAATCGGGACATCCAGTCACACTAGTCCCTGCTGCTCTCATAAGGGGTCGGCTTAGAGAAGGTTTGGCTACACTTGCAGCTGTACAGCGCTAGGAGTTAAAGCTGTCTTCCTACAGCTGTGTAGGGAAAGCGCTAGAGTGTGGACACACTGACACCTACCAGCGCTGCAGTGTGGCCATATTTGCAGCATTTGCAATGGTGTTGGGAGCAGTGCATTATGGGCAGCTATCCCAGTGTTCAAGTGGCTGCAACGTGCTTTTCAAAAGAGGAGGGTGGGGCAGAGTGTGACAGGGAGCGTGGGGGAGACAGAGCGAGTGGATTTTTGGAGCTGACACTGTGTCAGCTCCGTCCCTTGCAAGCTCCGACCCCCTCCCCCACCCATCATTCACTAAATGCAAATAGCCTCTTTGTTTTTTTCCTCACAGACCAGATAAGCAGCTGCTCCAAAACAGATCCCCCTCCCCATGCCCACCGGGCTGCTTCTCTCCTCAAGCAAACACCAGCTGTGGGCGTTCCAAAGGGATCCCCCTGCCTCTGCTCATTCACTGCAAACAGTAACTGTGTTTGGTTTATAGATAAGCTGCTCCGGGAGCCCCGAGCTCACAACAAAACAAACAGAGGCATCACACCAAAACAAAGAGTGTTATCTCTACTTAAAAGCATTATGGGAAGGTTCCGGAGGTCAGTTACAGCATAGTAAGGTTAATCACTGTTTACACTGGCACCCCAGCACTGCAGCACCAGCTCTGTTCTCTTTATTCCTCTCGTCGAGGTGGAGTACATGCAGCGCTGTAACCAGAGAGATACAGTGCTGTATGTGCCTTGCCACTGTGGACAGGGAGTAAGTTACAGCGCTGTAAAGCCACCACCAGCACCGTACCTCTCCGGTGTAGCCAAGGCATTGTAGTAATAATAGCAGCAAAGAGTCCTGTGGCACCTTATAGACTAACATACGTATTGGAGCATGAGCTGTCGTGGGTGAATACCCACTTCGTTAGATGCAACAATAGTCCCATATGGGCTAGTGGTCAGGATTCCTGGTTTTTCACTCAGGTGGCCTGGGTTCAACTTCTGGTATGGAAAGAGTGCAGAGCTTTTGCCCAGAGTGGAGGCAGGAAATGAAAGGAATGGGAAGGGATCCTGCCAGCAGTGGAGTTAGACAGTGTGGGGAGGGGACCCCAGAAGTGGGGGTGGGGCAATGGTCTGGGGGGAGATGAGGGAAGGATCCCAGCAGTGTGGGAAGTTGACAGTCTGGAGAGCACAGGCCTGGCATGGGGACCTGGAAGAGTGAATGTGTCCCTCTAAACCCATCAACTGCAGACTAGGCAGGTTTGGAAGAATTACATATTTGTTGGTAAATGTCAATTTCTGTGTAAACACACAACCCAATGGCAAAATATTTCCATCGATAATCATCAAAATTGACAGATGGGCAAAGAAAGAAACATGCTGTTTGAGAACTTACCCTGTTGTAGGAGCAGCAGTGATCTGTATGCTCTGTATAACCTGTATGCTCAAAAGGTCGGTCACACTCCTCCCCTCCTCCGCTTGTCTCCTCTCCCTCTCTGAATGCCTGTGAAGTGGCATTCCCTCTCCCCTCCCCCTCAATCTTGGAATGCTTGTGGGATGAAGGGGCTGGTTGAAGATCAGAAGAGCTCCTAGACAGACAAGGTCTCTGGGACTCTAATTAGGCAGCACTCACACACACAGTGCATGGACACTGCCCAAGATGGAGCGTGACCAGCCAGATGCAGCCGAGTCATCTCTAGTCACAGGCCATGAGGAGCAGGTCCTTAAAAGGGGAAGGGGCCCTGTGCTCAGGAGTCACTCACAAGCTTGTATCTCCAGTGAATGCCCTTCGCCCAATCCACCTGGCCAGTGGTTCGCTGCGCTGCATTTCATTGTGCCTCAGGAAGACCTACCTTCATCGCACCGTTCACCACTGTCCTGAAAGACACTTACCTGGCAGAATCCTGACATCTCCAGTGCTGTGCCAGTCCTGGGAGCATGAGTATGGGAGTGTGTGTGAGACACCCTCCCCCCTCCCTTCGTTTGAGCTTAGCTATCAACATAATAAATGTGCTGCTTTCTGCCAAACTCTGGGGGTGTCATTAGTCCGCCCTAAGCTTACTAGTTGACCCAATTTTGGGTAACACAAGCAATATTGTTTGATCTGTTATTGTACCAAAGGGGGAAATGGTTGTTTATAAAGGAGGATGAAGACTAAATGCATCCAATAAGGGGATGGGATTTGAACCCATGCGTGCAGAGCACAATGGATTAGCAGTCCATCACCTTAAACACTCGGTCACCTCATCTGAGCTGTCAAGAAATGGACAGAAGCAGAAATCTAAGGCTGGCAGAGACAGGGATTGTCATAAACAGATAGTAGGAGTTAATAGAACAGAAATACTTTATATCTCTTTTGACTGTAAAGGGTTAACAAGTTCAGTAAGTCAAGCTGTCACCTGACCAGAGGACCAATCAGGGGACAGGATACTTTCAAATCTTGAGGGAGGGAAGTTTCTGCGTGTGCTGTTAGTTTTTGGTTGTTATTCACTCTGGGGGCTCAGAGGGACCAGACGTGCAACCAGGTTTCTCTCCCGTCTCTCCGATACAGGCTCTTATAAGTTCGGAATAGTGACTACTAGGTAGATAAAGCGAGTTAGGCTTAGTTTGTTTTCTTTATTTGCAAATGTGTATTTGGCTGGGAGGAGTTCAAATGTGTATTTGGCTGAAAGGAGTTCAAATTGCTATTTTGCTGAAAAGATTTTAATTTGTACTTGTATACTTAGGCTGGGAGGGTATTCCCAGTGTCTATAGCTGAAAGACCCTGTATCTATTCCATTTTAAATTTACAAAGATAATTTTTGCTGTTTTTCTCTCTTTAATTAAAAGTTTTTCTTGTTTAAGAACCTGATTGTTTTTGTATTCTGGTGTGAGACCTAGGGGACGGGGTCTGGATCCACCAGGGAATAGGTGGGGAGAAAGGAGGGAAGGGGGAGAGAGAGGCTAATTTCTCTCTGTGTCAGGATTACTCTCTCTCTCAGGGAGAGTCTGGGAGGGGGAAAGAGAAGGTGGGGGAAGGTGCATTTTTCTCTCTTTTTAAAGATTCAAGGAGTCTGAATCACAGTAATCTTCCAGGGTAACCCAGGGAGGGGAAGCCTGGGAGAGGTAACGGTGGGGGAAAGGGTTTTCTTTCCTTGTGTTAAGATCCAGAGGGTCTGGGTCTTGGGGTTCCCCGGGCAAGGTTTTGGGGGGACCAGAGTGTACCAGGCACTGGAATTCCTGGTTGGTGGCAGAGCTACAGGCCCTAAGCCGGTAATCAAGCTTGGAGGAATTCATGCTGGTACCCCATCTCTTGGACGCTAAGGTTCAGAGTGGGGGAATTATACCATGACATGGTAGGCAGCGTATGGGATAAGATAGAATCCAAAAGCCAGTGAGGTTTTTATTTCTCTCTCTGCTAGCTATCTGCAGGTAGGCTGAGAGGTTTGGGTTTAAAAGCAAAAGCCAGTAGGATTTTTTCTCTCTCTTTCCCTGCTAGCTGTGTGTAAAGCAGGCTAGAGGAGATTGTGTTAAAAGCAAAGGTCTGCAGGTTTTTTGGTCTCTCCCTTCTCATAGACTCATAGGTCAGAAGGGACCAATACGATCATCTAGTCTGACCTCTTGCACAAGGCAGGCCACAGAACCCTACCCATCCACTTTTATAACAACCCCTAAACCAGGACTGAGTTATTGAAATCCCCAAAATTGGTTTGAAGACCTCAAGCTGCAGAGAATCCACCAGCAAGCGACCCATGCCCCACGCTGCAGGGGAAGGCGAAAAACCTCCAGGGCCTCTGCCAATCCGCCCTGGAGGAAAATTCCTTCCCAACCCCAAATATGGCGATCAGCTAAACCCTGAGCATGTGGGCAAGACTCACCAGCCAACACCCAAGAAGGAATTCTCTGCAGTAACTCAGTTCCCATCCCATCCAACATCTCCTCGCAGACCATTGAGCAGACCTATCTGGTGATAATCCAAGATCAATTGCCCAAATTAAACTATCCTATCATAACATCCCCTCCATATACTTATCAAGCTTAGTCTTAAAGCCAGATAAGTCTTTTGCCCCCACTAGTTCCCTCGGAAGGCTGTTCCAGAACTTCACTCCCCTAATGGTTAGAAACCTTCGTCTAATTTCAAGTCTAAACTTCCTAATATCCAGTTTGTACCCATTCGTCCTCGTGCCTACATTAGTACTAAACTTAAATAATTCCTCTCCCTTCCTAACGTTAACCCCCCTGATATATTTATATAGAGCAAGCATATCCCCCCGCAGCCTTCTTTTGGCCAGGCTAAACAAGCCAAGCTCTTTGAGTCTCCTTTCATAAGGCAGGTTTTCCATTCCTCGGATCATCCTAGTAGCCCGTCTCTGGACCTGTTCCAGTCTGAGTACTCTGAAGGCAGAGGCACTAGGGTTTAACAAGGATCTCTGTTAAACAAAGGGACTCCAGTTGTGAGTCACCATACACCAGCAAAACACATTTGCAAATGAATGTTCTTTTTTCTTTTTAACTCTGTCGGGAATAGCTAGGTAGAAGGAGTTAAAAGAGACTCTGTTGCTAAGCAACCCTAAGGAGGCAACAGAGAAGCAGCATTTCAGGCAGTAAACAGCAGAGAGCGCCCCAACACAAGAAAGCAGAAACCATGACTACCAAAGACACCCTGAAACAGGAACGAGCAAAACTGGAGGCAGAGGCACAAATCAAAGATGCAGACTACAAGTGAGACATGGAAAAGAAACTGCAAGAACTAGAAATAAAACAAAAAGAGATGGAGCTGACAGAGAAAGGAAGAGAGAGGGGAAAAAGAGAGAAAGCATGAACTGGAATTAGCGCAGGCTAGGCAGCATACTCCAGTCAACCCTAACAACTCTTCTCCAGTTATTGTTCCACATCCCAGGAAATTTACCACCTACAAGACAGGTGATCACACTGAGGCCTTCCTGGACAATTCTGAAAGGACTTGCCATGGGTATAACATCTCTGAAGACCAGTACATGATAGAGCTGAGGCCACTGCTCGGTGGACCCCTAGCAGAGGTGGTGGCTGAAATGCCTAAGGAGAACATGAATGATTATAAACTTTTTCAAGCCAAGGCCAGAAGCAGAATGGGGCTAACACCTGAGCGTGCCCGTCAGAGGTTCAGAGCCCTAAGGTGGAAGCCAAATGTGTCATTCACCCGACATGCCTACCACATTGGAAAGAATTATAATGCCTGGATATCAGGAGCCAATGTTAAATCTCTGGAAGACATGCACCTCCTAATACAATTGGAGCAGTTCTTAAAGGGTGTTCCTGAAGAAATAGAAAGGTACATCCTAGATGGGAAGCCCAAAACGGTAACTGAGGCGGGGGAGATTGGAGCCAGATGGGTGGAAGTGGCAGAAAAGAAAAAAGCTACTATCAAGGGGAGCGAATATCACCGGGATCACACCGACAATAAACCCTATACCCGAGGGCAACCCAAGACCCCACCTACAACCCAAGGAAAGCCGCAGACTCCCTATTCTCTCACCTCACCAGTCTCCAGTAACCCACCTCGGCCCAGTGACCAGTCAGCTGGGCGATGCTTCAAGTGTAATGAACTGGGACATATAAAGGCCAACTGCCCCAAGAACCCCAACCGAGTGCAGTTCATTATATCTCCATCACTCCAAAGATCCCCAGGCCCAGATACTCTCAAATACCCTCGGAGCAAAAGGAAATTTTGAGAGTGGGCTGAAAGAAGGTTATCGCGTGGAGAGACACGGGGGCACAAGTGTCAGGTATCCACCAATCCTTAGTGGACCCCAAATTCATCAACCCAGAGGCCCAAGTGACAATTTACCCCATCATGGCACAAGCTGTAAACTTGCCTACAGCTAAACTGCCTGTCCAGTACAAAGGCTGGTCAGGAATGTGGACTTTTGCAGTCTATAACAATTATCACATCCTCATGCTACTGGGGGAAGACTTGGCCAACCAGGTAAAGCGGGCCAAGAGGGTGGGAATGGTCACATGCAGCCAAGCCAGGCAAGCCTCCAGACCCATCCCTGTTCCTAAGCCATCCACAGGGGCCCCATCTGTGGAAGCAGAGACCCAGACAGAGGTAGTGGACCCGGATTCCCTGCCAACGACTGCAACAGCCACAGTACTTCCACTCCCAGACCCGGACCTGGAAACACAACCAGCACCAGAACCATTGCCAGCACTGACACCAGCGCTTGAAAATGAATCTTCAACCCCAAAGCCAGAAAACGCCAGCAAGCCTGAACTGGCAGAAGCAACAGACAACCATACCCAAGAGGCTCAACCGGAGCCTGAAATACCACCTGGTGCACCAGCGGGGAGTGGTTCACCAGCCACAAAAACAACCCCATCACCTACATCGCTTCCCGAAGGACCAAGCCCAAGTCCCCAGTCTAAGGAAGAGCTGGTGTCTCCAGGCTCCAGGAAACAGTTCCAGACTGAGCAGGAAGCAGATGACAGCCTTCAGAAAGCTTGGGCGGTGGCACGGAGCACCCCACAGCCTCTGAGCTCTTCTAATCGATCCTGGTTTGTTATAAAACAAGGACTTTTATATAGGGAGACTCTTTCTGGTGGACACCAGGAAGACTGGCATCCACAAAAACAGTTGGTGGTTCCAACTAAGTACCGGGGGAAGCTCTTAAGCTTAGCCCATGCTCATCCCAGTGGCCATGCTAGGATGAACAGAGCCAAAGACAGGTTGGGGAAGTCCTTCCACTGGCAGGGGATGGGCAAGGATGTTGCCAAGTATGTCCGGTCTTGTGAAGTGTGCCAAAGAGTGGGAAAGCCCCAAGACCAGGTCAAGGCCCCTCTCCAGCCACTCCCCATAATAGAAGTCCCATTTCAGCAAGTAGCTGTGGATATTCTGGGTCCTTTCCAAAAAAAGACACCCAGGGGAAAGCAGTACATATTGACTTTCGTGGACTTTGCTACCCAATGGCCGGAAGCAGTAGCTCTAGGCAACACTAGGGCTAAAACTGTGTGCCAGGCCCTAACAGACATTTTTGCCAGGGTAGGTTGGCCCTCCGATATCCTTACGGATTCAGGGACAAATTTCCAGGCAGGGACCATGAAAGAACTGTGGAAAACTCATGGGGTGAATCACTTGGTTGCCACCCCGTACCACCATCAAACCAATGGCCTGGTGGAAAGGTTTAATGGAACTTTGGGGGCCATGATACGTAAATTCGTCAATGAACACTCCAATGATTGGGACCTAGTGTTGCAGCAGTTGCTCTTTGCTTACAAGGCGGTACCACATCCCAGTTTAGGGTTCTCACCATTTGAGCTTGGGTATGGCCACAAGGTTAAAGGGCCATTACAGTTGGTGAAGCAGCAATGGGAGGGGTTTACACTCTCTCCAGGAACTAACATTCTGGACTTTGTAAGCAACCTACAAAACACCCTCCAACACTCTTTAGCCCTTGCTAAAGAAAACCTAAAGGATGCTCAAAAAGAGCAAAAGGCCTGGTATGATAGACATACCAGAGAGCGTTCCTTCAAGGTAGGAGAACAGGTTATGGTCTTGAAGGCAACAAGCCCATAAAATGGAAGCATCATGGGAAGTGCCATTCACGGTCCAAGAGCGCCTGGGAGCTGTTATCTACCTCATAGCATTTCCCAATTCCTCCCTAAAGCCCAGAGTGTACCACACTAATTCTCTCAAGCCCTTTTATTCCAGAGACTTAGAGGTTTGTCAGTTTACAGCCCAGGGAAGAGATGACGCTGAGTGGCCTGACGGCGTCTACGATAAAGGGAAAAGTAACGGTGGCATGGGAGAGGTGACCCTCTCCACAACCCGGAAACGTCTGCAGCGGCAACAGATCAAGGAGTTGATGCACTCTCCCGTGAAAGTTCCCCAGAATCAACTGGTTAAAAATTGTCCTTACAATGTGAAGAATCTTGTAGTTTTACATAAATAGTGGCATATGTAAAGGTGCATGTGTTCATTGAGCTGTTTATTCTAGAGTTCTAGGGAGAAATTACTGCCAGTGTGGTTCCACATTGTCAGCGATTTGGGGGGCGTGTCATAAACAGATAGTAGGAGTTAATAGAACAGAAGTACTTTATATCTCTTTTGACTGTAAAGGGTTAACAAGTTCAGTAAGCCTGGCTGTCACCTGACCAGAGGACCAATCAGGGGACAGGATACTTTCAAATCTTGAGGGAGGGAAGTTTTTGTGTGTGCTGTTAGTTTTTGATTGTTCACTCTGGGGGCTCAGAGGGACCAGACGTGCAACCAGGTTTCTCTCCAGTCTCTCCAATACAGGCTCTTATAAGTTCGGAATAGTGAGTACTAGGTAGATAAAGCGAGTTAGGCTTAGTTTGTTTTCTTTATTTGCAAATGTGTATCTGGCTGAAAGGAGTTCAAATTGGTATTTTGTTGAAAAGATTTTAATTTGTACTTGTATACTTAGGCTGGGAGGGTATTCCCAGTGTCTATAGCTGAAAGACCCTGTACCTATTCCATATTAAATTTACAAAGATAATTTTTACTGTTTTTCTCTCTTTAATTAAAAGTTTTTCTTGTTTAAGAACCTGATTGTTTTTGTATTCTGGTGTGAGACCCCAGGGGACAGGGTCTGGATCCACCAGGGAATTGGTGGGGAGAAAGGAGGGAAGGGGGGGAGAGAGGCTAATTTCTCTCTGTGTCAGGATTACTTTCTCTCTCAGGGAGAGTCTGGGAGGGAGAGGAAGAAGGGGAGGGAAGGTGCATTTTCCTCTCTGTTTTGAGATTCGAGGAGTTTGAATCACAGTGATCTTCCAGGGTAACCCAGGGAGGGGAAGCCTGGGAGAGGCAACGGTGGGGAAAAGGGTTTTCTATCCTTGTGTTAAGATCCAGAGGGTCTTGGGGTTCCCCGGGCAAGATTTTGTGGGGACCAGAGTGTACCAGGCACTGGAATTCCTGGTTGGTGGCAGAGCTACAGGTCCTAAGCCGGTAATCAAGCTTAGAGGAATTCATGCTGGTACCCCATCTTTTGGACGCTAAGGTTCAGAGTGGGGATTTATACCATGACACCCCCCAAACAGCTTCAGGGGTCGGGGTGGGCAGGGGTGCGGGGCCAGCAGCAGCACAGTCCACCCTGCTTCCCTGGGGCTGCCCCGCACCTCTCGGGCTGATGGCTCTGCCATGGCATCCGCGTGAATCGCTGCTCCCTGCCCACCAGGCCCAGCTCCGGCCACAGCAGCATCGGGTGCCCCAGGGAGCCCAGCTACGCTGGGGCTGGGGGCAGTGGGAGGTTGGGGGGAGGAGAAGCTCCAGATACTGGCATGGGGGGGAGAGAGGAGCCGAGCTGGAGTGGGGGAGGAGAAGCCCCAGACTGGGCTGGAGCCATGCTGGTGCCGGGGGGCGGGGCAGCCCCGGGCCCCTGCAGGAGCTGCACTGGGGGGGAGAAGCACCAAGCTGGTGCAGGCAGGGAGAAGCCACAGTGGGTTGGGAGGCGGGGAGCGGAAGCCCAGACCCCAGCAGGAGCTGCACTGGGGGGGATGGAGGCGGAGAGAAGCCACCCTGGGGCAGGGAGGAGAAGCCCTGGACCCTGGCAGAAGATGTGGGGCTGAAGTCCCCAGCTCGGGAGCCCCAGCCACCTTAGTGGCAAAAGTTGCAAGGCTGAAGCCCTGACCCCACTCTGTGTGCAGCTACCCTGAGCCCCTCTTGCTCCCATCCTCCCAGTGGAGCTGGCTCTCACTCTATGGCTGTGGAGAAATTCAGCCAAATCTCTCCATATTGGTATCTTTATTTCTCCTCCCCCCGCCCCCCATCACCCAACCATGAATGGATTTAGCCCAGGAGACAGGATCAGCATTGGCCCCATTTGGCATGTGGGCTCTAGGGCACAAAGAGGTGCAGTGACTTTCCCAAGGCTAAGTAGGGAGTCTGTGGCAGAGCAGAGACTCAAACCCAGAACACCTGAGCCTGAGTCCTGTGCCTTAACCACAAGGCAACCTTCCCACCGAAGGAGAGGGAACCTCCTCTGCCACTTTGAGTGTGTGGGTGGGAGCAACCACGGGACAGAGCTGCCAGGAGGTGGGGAAGGGGTTTGGACATTTGGGGAGGTGATTAGGAGGTGGTGGGGTCTCTGGAGGGGCCATGGGACAAGGAGCAGGGGGGTTGGATGGGTTGAGGGTCCAGGGGGTGCCTGTCGGGGGGTGGGGGGTGGAGTGGTGTCAGGCAGGCAGGGAGCAGAGGGAGTTGGATGGGTTGGGAGTCCTGTGGGTCCTGTCAGGGGCGAGGAGCAGTTGGATAGGAGTGGGAGTCCAGGGGTTCTGTCTGGGGTCGGGGGTGTGGATAAGGGTCAGGGGGACAGGTAGGGTAGGGTCCTAGGCAGGCGGTTACAGTGGGGGGGCTCTCAGGAGGGGGAAGTCAGGGGAAAAGGAGCAGGGAGGCTTAGACAGGGGGATGGGTCCTGGAGGGCAGTTAGAGGCAGGGTCCCAGGAGGGGGCAGTCAGGGGATAACGAGCAGGGGAGGTTGGGGGTTTTGAGGGGGGCAGGAAGTGGGAGGCAGTGGATGGGGTGGGGCTCCCTGGGCGCACACCCTGATGAAATGTGCTGCGCACACCTATGGTAACGGGGGTTAGCTACTTGCATCCTTTTCTTGTTTGTGCCTTTTCTTTCCGTCTCAAAACCTGATAACAATTCTCTCTAGTTCTTCCCCTTCTCTCTCCCCTCCCCACATGTGGCTAGAAAATCCAAGATTTCCTCGTTTTCCCTAAAATTATTGACTCTGTAGTCTCTTATTTTCTCCATAATTCTTAAATTCTCTTCAGCTTTGGGATGTGAACCCAGCCCGTTTTATCTGCAGCAATTTGTCCTTAGTTGGCGCAATGACACAGGACAGCAAATTCCACCTAACGTGGGTGGTGGTTAGTAGGTGCTGGTTGGGGGAGTCGACGGACATGGCTGCCTCTGGGGGGGAGTTGGGCTGGCCTTTCTCTGCCAGCAACAAGACATGGCCAAACAGGAGGGAAAGGGAAGAGCCAGTGTCCCTACCACCAGTGGTGAGCTCCAGCCGGGTCGCACGAACCGGTTGTTAAATTTAGAAGCCTTTTTAGAACCAGTTGTTCCAGGACAACTGGTTTTAAAAAAGCTTTTAAATTTAACAAAGGCTCAGGCAGCTGTCCATCTGGCCCCCGCCCCAGCTCACCTCTCCCTCTCCTCTGAACGCTCCGCCTTCCTTCTCCTCCCCTGCTTCCCGCAAATCAAATGTTCGCGGGAAGCCTGAAACAAGCAGCAGGCAGGTAAGCCAGGCTGGGCGGAGGGGACGGCACGGGCGGCCCAGTTCAGATCCACCTAAGCGGCTCACCCTGGCCCTGGCCAAGCGCCCCAGCCACGTCTCAGCCAAGCACCCCTGGCTCGGGCTGGTCCCGGCTGAGCAGCTCCGACCTGGCCCAGCTCGGGCCCCCGCAGCACCGGTCCCAGTTAAGCAGCTCCAGCCCAGCTCGGGGAATCGGGTCCTGCAGCATCAGTCGCGGTCCCAGCAGAGCGGACCCAGTCCTGGCCCCAGGCAGTGTGGTAAGGGGGCAGGGAGGGGGTGTTCGGTGGGTTGTGGGGGGCTGGATAAGGGGCGGGGCGGTCAGAGAGCAGGGAACAAGGGGATTGAATGGGGGCAAGGGTCCCGGGGGGCAGTCAGGAACGAGCAGGGGTTGGATGAGGTGGGGGGGGGCAGTCAGGGATAGAGAGAAGGGGTGGTTGGACGGGGCAGGGTTTCCGGGGGGGCATCAAGAATGAGAGGAGGGGTTTGATGGGGCGGCAGGGGGCAGTCAGGGGACAGGGAAGGGGGGGATGGGTCAGGGGTCCCCGGGGGGTGTCAAAGAGCATGGGGGCTGGATGGGGCATGACCCCCTCATGAGGTGAGGAGGAGGGAACCTATTGTTAATATTTTGGCAGCTCATCACTGGCTCCAACCCTCCTACACATTTACTGCTTCTCTCCCTCCAAGCAGAACCCACCACCAGCTCCCTGAGAATCCCTTACCTGAGCCAGCTCCATTGCCTTCCCCCTGGGAGGATGGGATGATCTGGAGCAAAATGTGGATGTTATTCTGTAGCCTGCCAGGGCAAGAAGGGCAATGTGAGAGAATTCAGACAGGGTTTCTCTCCTTTCCGCATGTTGATTCCCCCCAGCATTCTTCCCTGGTTATGGACATTCTAGGTTCTGCCACACTGGGAAGCACAGAGTGACCTTATCCTGTACAGGCCAAGCCCTCTCCTACCAGGGTGTAACCCTCTGACACATGGTGAAACCCTCCCAGCAGCAGAATCTCTCTGTTACACCTATCAAGTTTGCAGGCGATACCTCCTGAGGTTCCGTCCAACCCTGATATTCTATGATTCTATGACTGGCAGTAACCTGAACATTGCTGTGATTCGTAGGGTAAGGCAGTGATTCTCAACCACTGGGCCTGCTAGGGGTCACTAGCAACTTTCAGGGCGGGTGCCAAGCAAGACCAGCATTAGACTCATTGAGGCCCAAGGCAGAAAGCTTAAGTCCCAGCGCATGGGGCTGAAGTATAGGGCCCTGAGCCCCACCACCCGGGGCTGAAGCCAAAGCCTAAGCAATGTAAATTTGTGGGGCCCCTGTGGCATGGCACCCCAAGAGAGGAAGCAAGTGCCCTGAAGACTCAGTCAGAAGATTGAGCCCTGACATACTGCTGGCTTAGAGGGTCTCTGCCAGTCAGGAAGGGCTAGCAGCGAGGGAAGACTGGCAACTGATGGATGGAGGGGTGAAGAGGTTTGGGGTATGGTGAGGGAAGAAGCATCTGGGACTGGATAACCCGGTGCTGGGCAGTCTCCATAAGAGATACTTCCTCCTCCTGTGCCCTGTCGGAGAAAAACTTAGTTCTCGCTTTTTGTTTGGGTGCAGCAAAATCAAATACTTTATATTAACTCCAGCAATTGCAATAGAGGGAGGGAGTGCCCTAGGACACTGGGTCACCCCAGTCCCGGACAGGTCTCTTAACAGGTAAACAATTACAGCAAGCATTTATACCTTTGTTACAGACAATAACAAGCAATAATACAGACAATAATGAGCAACAGCTGCATTTTGTTTATACATAGGCTATCCTGCTATCTTATTTGCCCCATGTTGGGCGCCAGTCTATGTATTTAATTATCAGTGCAAGGTCATGATAACTTCTCACACAGTTCTTTCCTACTCGCCTTACACAATCCTCGCTTCTACAAATCTCACGTCATTAGGGTTACAATTAGCCTAACTCTTGCTAACAGACTGACATGCATTAAGATCCCCTACAAATCCTTGTCAATTCTTTCCCTTCTTCCACAGTCCTTTCCACACCCTCTTGTGAGTAGAGAATGACCACCCTGTCCCCACCCCCAGAGGCAGCCGTGTCTCAGGACTCTCCCAAGTTGCACCCACTAACTCTCTTCCCATTTGGGGTAGAGCTCGGGGCAACAAATCACCACCAAGATGAACCCAGCTGGCTGCTGCCTGTTCTGGTGCAACAGGGGCCTCTGGTGGGTGCAAGGCAGAACTGTAGCGCTTCTCAGGCAGAATGTATCATCTTCAAGCCAAAAAATGAAATTCTGTGCTGAACGTGAATTCTGTGCATATGCAGCGGTGCAGAATTCCCACATGAGTAACTCACACCTGGCACAAACATAACCTGCTCACTCTCATCTCTTCTCCCTATGGGTCGAGTCCCAGAGCTGCTGCCGTCATTAATGCACACAGGCTTTCACTCCCGTTAGTGCTGGCAAGACCCAATCCAGTTACAGGACTGAACCCTTATTTTCCTATCACATGGGAAAGTCTCCGCTGAGGGGGAGGTGAGATGGGGAGGGGGTACAAAGGGGAAAGTTGTTGTACCCATATTGGTCCCAGGAGAGCAAAGAGGTATTTTTAATTGGTTCTAAAAAAATTACCTCACCCACCTTGTCTCTCCAAGAGATCTGAAAGTGGCAGAAGGAGACAAACAGGAAGACAGAACTCAGGACTCTAAACCAAACATTTCAAACCCCTGGAAGAAACAACATTTCCCTTCTGCCCCGGGTATGTCTGTATCCTACATGAGGGACCACCCCATTCCCCTCACAGCAGCAAAGGGAGACTGCAGCCAGCCCTAGATGGTCTTTCCCAATCCTGGGATGTTGGTTGTGACAGTTTGTGTGTGGTGGGTGCACGGGCTGGGTACAGCTGGACCCATCTGCAGACTGGAAAGTCAGGGCGACTCTAGCACAGCTTGGGGGCTGTGGGCAGGAGGAGCAGTTCTGGAGGTGGGCCTCTGTCCTCTCTAGCTCCCATGGCACATGGCTCTGGCAGCGTCAAGTGGGTCCATCACTGCAGGGGAAGATTGGGGTAGTGTCTGAGATCAGGGTGAGAATTGGAGGGGGGTCCATGCTCAAAAATGGGGGATGGAATTCACCTCCCCACCCCTCTGCAGAGCTCAGCAACTAGGGATTTATCCAGTGAAGTGAATTTCACTCTGGGTGACTTTGAGTCAGCCACAGAAAGATCCTTGGGCCTTAGGTTCCACACTGGCCACAGGACTTTACTAGTTCTCCCTCCCCAGACGGCCGGGGGCAGCCAGGGATAATTAGTGGATAATGGGAATTAGAAGATGAAAATTCACTAAGAACAATGATATTTGTGTGTTTATTATTAAATCCACAGACACCCACCAATCCCCGTCCTCCTTCCGATGAGCTATAAATACCTAAGGGACTCAGCTACTGATCCTGCAGTCAGTTCCTGCCCTTCTCCACTTTCTACAGCAGCACTTTTAACAACAGGGCAGGGAAACATGTAAATACTTTGAACCAAATTCCAGAAGCTGCTGAGCATGGAGAAGTTGAAATGAAACCAAGGTTCCGTCTCTCCAAGGACCTGGCCCCTAGTGCAAAACAACAGACACTCCCCAGAAATCTGAAATGGCCACTTCATAACTGATAAAATGTTATTAATCTGTTCGCTTTGGGAATTACCAATAAGAGAAACAACCCAGTGGCAGTGATATCCTGAGGAAAAGATCTCATGGGTCTTTAGATCATACCCATTTGTAAACTAGAACTTTACACACTAAAATGCCTAATTCGTAGTCCTACAGTGATTGCCTGGTGTCACTACAGGGCAGAATTAAGGTTGGTGCCTTAGTTGTGAATTTCCATCCCCTAGCATATTGCAATTGCTGTTAAGTGGGTTTGACAAAATTCATTTTGTCTATTTCTTTCTTTTAATTTCAATAGATAGTGATATTTATTTTAAGTCCTTTTTTCAATGTTTACAATTTCAATATTCAGAGCTGTGGGAAGTTATGGGAGTCGTCAGACAACAATTGTTTAATAACAGTAACTGTTGAGATTCCAAAAGCCAAATCATATAACTGTTCAAAGAGAAATTGTCAATGTCACACCCAAAATATACAGTGTAAATATCCTTAAATCAAACTTGACTTTCTCCAGAAGCATTGCTGTATATTACCTATACAAATATTTTCTCATCTGTGTCTCTGTACAGTGAAATCAGCATTTGCTGCAATTTATTCATAAAAATCCAATCCTTTCAACCATAATTTTAAGTAATGAAGTACTTGAAATCTTTCACTTCCTAGACTGGAATGTTTCATTTCAGGATAATTACACTCTCCCTGTGATGTATTTCACTCTCAGTACCGTAACCCCCTCGTGATATAGCTCCTGTCTGGGAGCTCTGCTGAGGCCAGTGGCATTATGATCAGAAGGTGACACACTGACACATGAGCAGAGACACATGGGGGAGGGTGGAGGTTGAGGTAACATGGAGGCTACCAGAGTTGAACGCGGACCTAAGAGCAAACCCCCTCTGAGCCTCTCCTCTCTCCCACCTCCCAGAGTCAGTAATTCTGAGAAATCATTCCCTGAAATCTAAATAGCCCCAGTACAAGAGACAGTGATTAACGCAGCTACCTTAGGGGCTGCAGTGCCAACCCCCTGCCTTGACGAGGGGGATGAAGAATTGCTGTAGAAATGGGTTAGGCTGGGAGACGGCACAGCTGACGTAGGACTGGGAGCCAAGTTGACCAAAAGGCCAGAACTCATAGGATGGTTGGGAGAAGAAGTCAACAGGACTGGATAGAGGCACTTCGGTGTATTTTCTCCATTAACCATTCTGCCATGTATTTAATTTAGAAACATCTGAACACCCTGGAGCTAAGCTGGGTTGATGCATTTTCACTTACATTGGTACAGTTTTAATTAGGTGCTTAATCAGATGCTCATGCAACACAAAGCAGTCAATAATGGGTGTGCTTTCATTCATTAATTTGACTGTGTGCTGTGCATCGCTTTAAAAAAAATTGGTGTGAGGGAGTGTCAAAATTTTGGGCATTAAGAAATGGAAATTAAGTGTCAGTTCATTTCTCATGCATTTAGCCCTTTTGCCCTAAAACGCGCATTTGACTAATTGACATTGCCTTATCCGCCCCACCAGAAAATGCTATAGGGAACCCGGTCACTACAGCCGACCTTCACTAGGTACAGTTCTACCAGCTATGGGCCAACATTCAAATGGTTCTGTTTGTTTTATCTTTCATTCAGCTTTACAAATCTTAGATCCCATTTAAAAGCTGGAACTGAAATAACCAAAGCAAGTAAAGAAGGGAGCGGCATCGGGCATAGGTAGGGGGAAAACAATAAATGGAAAGAACTGACTATGCACAAAGGAATATCTCAAACTATGAGAGCCTCAGACCCTTGTGACATAACCTTATTCCCAGATTCTGGACCTTAGCGTCCAAAATTTGGGGGTTAGCATGAAAACCTCCAAGCTTAGTTACCAGCTTGGACCTGGTACTGCTGCCACCACCCAAAAAATTAGAGTGTTTTGGGGCACTCTGGTCCCCCTGAAAAACCTTCCCTGGGGACCACAAGACCCAAATCCCTTGAGTCTCACAACAAAGGGAAATAATCCTGATTCCCTTCCCCCCTCCAGGTGCTCCTGGAGAGATACACAGACATAAGCTCTGTGAAACTACGCAGAGTGAGTCCCCCTCTCCGTTCCCAATCCTGGAACAAAAGCACTTTCCTCTTCACCCAGAGGAAATGCAAAATCAGGCTAGCAATCCAACACACAGCTTTCCCCTGATTTCTTCCTCCCACCAATTCCCTGGTGAGTACAGACTTAATTTCCCTGAAGTAAAGAAAAACTCCAACAGGTCTTAAAAGAAAGCTTTATATAAAAAAGAAAGAAAAAATACAAATGCTCTCTCTGTATTAAGATGATACAACACAGGGTCAATTGCTTAAAAGAATATTGAATAAACAGCCTTATTCAAAAAGAATACAAATCAAAGCACTCCAGCACTTACATTCATGCAAATACCAAAGAAAAGAAACCATAGAACTTACTATCTGATCTCTTTGTCCTTACACTTAGAAACAGAAGACTAGAAAATAAAAAGTACTTCTCCAAAGCTCAGAGAAGCAGGCAGACAAAAGACTTAGAGACACACTTCCCTCCACCCAAAGTTGAAAAAATCCAGTTTCCTGATTGGTTCTCTGGTCAGGTGTTTCAGGTGAAAGAGACATTAACCCTTAGCTATCTGTTTATGACACGCCCCCCAAATTGCAGACAGTGGGGAAGCTCACTGGCGGCAATTTCCTTCTAGAACTTGAAAATAAACAGATTAATACAACACATGCACCTTTACAGATACTACTAAGTATATAACTAACAGACTTTTACATTTTAAGAACACTTTTTAACTACTGGACTCTGGGAAACTCTCACGGGAGAGTGCATCAGCAACTTTGTTAGAAGCTCCTGTGATGTGTTGAATTTCAAAATCAAAATCTTGGAGAGCTAAACTCCAACGAAGAAGTTTCTTGTTGTTCCCCTTGGCAGTATGAAGCCACTTTAGTGCAGCATGGTCAGTTTGTAGTTGGAACCGCCGTCCCCAAACATATGGGCGTAGCTTCTCCAGGGCGTACACAATGGCATAGCATTCCTTTTCACTGACTGACCAGTGACTTTCCCTCTCAGACAGTTTTTTGCTGAGAAACACGACAGGATGGAAGTTGTGATCTGTTGCTTCCTGCATGAGCACTGCTCCTATACCACGCTCAGATGCATCTGTGGTTACTAGGAATGGTTTGTCAAAATCCGGGGCCCTGAGTACAGGGTCAGACATGAGCGTTGCCTTAAGCTGGGTAAAGGCTTTTTGACACTCATTAGTCCACTTAACGGCATTTGGCTGGGTCTTTTTGGTTAGGTCGGTCAATGGGGCAGCGATTTGGCTGTAGTGTGGTACAAATCGCCTGTAGTATCCGGCCAAGCCTAAGAAGGATTGGACCTGTTTCTTTGACCTTGGGACAGGCCACTTTTGGATAGCATCCACCTTGGCCTGTAGGGGGTTTATGGTTCCTCGACCCACCTGGTGCCCCAGTTAAGTCACTCTGTTTTGGCCTATTTGACACTTTTTGGCCTTAACAGTTAGTCCTGCCTGCCTGATGCGCTCAAAGACCTTTTCCAGGTGGAGTAGGTGTTCGGGCCAGGAGTCTGAAAAAATGGCCACATCATCGAGGTAGGCAACTGCAAATTCTCCCAGTCCAGCTAGTAGACCGTCTACCAGCCTCTGGAAGGTGGCGGGTGCATTTCGAAGGCCGAAAGGAAGGACATTGAATTCATACACCCCCGTATGGGTGACGAATGCTGACCTCTCCTTGGCAAGTTCATCTAGCGGTACTTGCCAGTACCCCTTGGTTAAGTCTATGGTAGAGATGAACTGGGCACGTCCCAACTTTTCCAATAGCTCATCAGTACGTGGCATTGGATAGTTGTCCGGACGAGTTACAGCATTTAGCTTACGGTAGTCCACGCAGAAGCGTATTTCCCCATCTGGTTTGGGTACCAGAACCACTGGAGATGCCCATGCACTGGTAGATGGGCGGATTATACCCATTTGTAGCATGTTCTGGATCTCCCGTTCTATAGCAGCTTGGCATGAGGAGACACCCGGTAGGGTGGGGTTCTGATTGGGTGAGCATTACCTGTATCAATGGAGTGGTATGCCCGTTCAGTCCGTCCTGGGGTGGCTGAGAACAATGGGGCGAAGCTAGTGCACAGCTCCTTGATTTGTTGCCGCTGCAGACGTTCCAGGGTGGTTGAGAGGTTCACCTCTTCCACGCCACCGTCTTTTTTTCCGTCGTAGTAGACACCGTCAGGCCACTCAGCATCATCTCCCTGGACTGTAAACTGACAAACCTGTAAGTCTCTGGAATAGAAAGGCTTGAGAGAATTAACATGGTACACTTTAGGCTTTAGTGAGGAATTGGGAAATGCTATGAGGTAGTTTACAGCTCCCAGGCGCTCTTGGACCGTGAATGGCCCTTCCCATGATGCTTCCATCTTATGGGCCTGTTGCGCCTTCAAGACCATAACCTGGTCTCCTACCTTGAAGGAACGTTCTCTGGCATGTCTGTCATACCAGGCCTTTTGCTCTTCTTGAGCATCCTTTAGGTTCTCTTTAGCAAGGGCTAAAGAGTGTCGGAGGGTGCTTTGTAGGTTGCTTACAAAGTCCAGAATGTTAGTTCCTGGAGAAGGCGTAAACCCCTCCCATTGCTGCTTCACCAACTGTAATGGCCCCTTAACCTCGTGACCATACACAAGTTCAAATGGTGAAAACCCTAAACTGGGATGTGGTACAGCCCTGTAGGCAAACAGCAACTGCTGCAACACTAGGTCCCAATTATTGGAGAATTCGTTGATGAATTTTCTTATCATGGCCCCCAAAGTTCCATTGAACCTTTCCACCAGGCCATTGGTTTGATGGTGGTACGGGGTGGCAACCAAGTGATTCACCCCATGAGTTTTCCACAGTTTTTCCATGGTCCCTGCCAGGAAATTAGACCCTGAATCTGTAAGGATGTCGGAGGGCCAACCTACCCTGGCAAAGATGTCTGTTAGGGCCAGGCACACAGTGTTAGCCCTGGTGTTGCCTAGAGCTACTGCTTCTGGCCATCGGGTAGCAAAGTCCACTAAAGTCAGTACGTACTGCTTTCCTCTGGGCGTCTTTTTTGGGAAAGGGCCCAGAATATCCACAGCTACTCGCTGAAATGGGACCTCAATTATGGGAGTGGCTGGAGAGGGGCCTTGACCTGGTCTTGAGGCTTACCTACTCTTTGGCATACCTCACAAGACCGGACATACTTGGCAACATCCTTGCCCATCCCCTCCCAGTGGAAGGACTTCCCCAACCGGTCCTTGGTTCTGTTCACCCCAGCATGGCCACTGGGATGATCATGGGCTAAGCTTAAGAGCTTCTCCCGGTACTTAGTTGGAACCACCAACTGTTTTTGCGGCTGCCATTCTTCCCGGTGTCCCCCAGAAAGAATTTCCTTGTATAAAAGTCCTTGGTCTATAACAAACCGGGATCGATTTGAAGAGCTGAGAGGCGGTGGGGTGCTCCGTGCCGCCGCCCACGCTTTCTGAAGGCTGTCATCTGCTTCCTGCTCAGCCTGGAACTGTTCCCTTGAGGCTGGGGTCACCAGTTTTTCCTCAGACTGTGGACTTGGGCTTGGTCCCTCTGGAAGCGATGTAGGTGATGGGGTTGTTTCCGTTGCTGGTGAACCGCTCTCCGCTGGTGCACCTGAGGGTATTTCAGGCTCTGGCTGAGCCTTTTGGGTATGGCTGTCTTTTGCTTCTGCCAGTTCTGGCTTGCTGGCGCCCTCTGGCGTTGAGTTTGAAGATGTGGTTGCACTTGCTGGTGCTGGTTGCTGTTCCAGTTCCGGGCCTGGGACTGGAGATGCTGTGGCTGTTTCAGTGGTAGGCATGGAATCCGGGTCCACTACCTCTGTCTGGGTCTCTGGTAACACAGACGGGGCCTCTGTGGACGGCTCAGGAACAGGACTGGGTCTGGAAGCTTGCCTGGTTTGGCTACGGGTAACCATTCCCACTCTCTTGGCCCGCCTCACCTGGTTGGCCAAGTCTTCCCCCAGTAGCATGGGGATAGGATAATTGTCATAGACTGCAAAAGTCCACATTCCTGACCAGCCTTTGTACTGGACAGGCAGTTGAGCTGTAGGCAAGTCTACAGCTTGTGACATGAAGGGGTAAATTGTAACTTTGGCCTTTGGGTTGATGAATTTGGGGTCAACGAAGGATTGGTGGATAGCTGACACTTGTGCCCCCGTGTCTCTCCACGCAGTAACCTTCTTTCCGCCCACTCTCAAATTTTCCCTTCGCTCCAAGGGTATTTGAGAGGCATCTGGGCCTGGGGATCTTTGGGGTGATGGTGGTGTAATGAATTGCACTCGCATGGTGTTCTTGGGACAGTTGGCCTTGATATGTCCCAGTTCATTACACTTAAAGCATCTTCCATCTGATGGGTCACTGGGCCGAGGTGAGTTACTGGAGACTGGTGAGGTTGAAGAGTAGGGTATCTGTGGCTTTACTTGGGTGGTATGGAGGGTCTTTGGCTGTCCTCGGTTGTAGGGTTTATGGTCTGTGTGCCCCCTGGGGTAATCGTTCCCCTTGACAGTAGCTTTTTTGCTTTCTGCCAGTTCCATCCATTTGGCTCCAATCTCCCCCGCCTCAGCGATAGTTTTGGGATTTCTATCTTGTATGTACCGTGTGATGTCTTCAGGAACACCATCCAAGAACTGCTCCATTTGTATGAGGAGGTTCACTTCTTCCAAGGTTTGAATGTTGTTTCCTGTTAACCAGGCCTCATAGTTTTTTGCAATGTAGTAGGCGTGTTTGGGAAATGACACCTCTGGTTTCCATTTTTGGGTTCTGAAGCGCCGACGGGCATGATCTGGGGTTATCCCCATCCTGTATCTGGCCTTGGTTTGAAAAAGTTTATAGTCATTCATTTGCGGCTTGGGCATTTCAGCTGCCACCTCTGCTAAAGGTCCACTGAGGTGTGGCCTTAATTCTACCATGTACTGGTCTTCGGGGATGCTGTACCCAAGACAGGCTCTTTCAAAATTTTCCAAGAAGGCCTCGGTGTCATCACCTGCCTTGTAGGTGGGAAATTTCCTGTGCTGTGGAGCAATAGTTGGCGCCGGGTGGTTAGGGTGGGCTGGCACATGCAGCCCAGCTTTTGCCAAGTCCAGTTCATGTTTTCTCTGTTTTTCCTTCTCTTCATTTTCTTTTTGTTGTTTTTCCATTTCTTTTTGTTGTTTTTCCATTTCTTTTTGGTGTTTTTCCATGTCTCGGCGGTGGGCCGCCTCTTCTTCTTCTTGCTTCCTTCTGTGGGCCAACTCATCTTCTGCTTGTTTCCTTCGGTAGGCTGCTTCTTCTTCTTCTAGTTTTCTTTTGTGTGCTGCCTCTTGGGCTGCCTGTTCTCTTTGGAAGGCTGCCAGTTTGATGCTTTCTTCCTTTTCTTTTATCTCCATCTCTTTTTGTTTTATTTCCAGTTGTCGCCTGTGTTCAGCGTCTTTGATTTGTTCTTCGGCGTCAATCCTTGCCTTAGAAGTCATGGTTCCTGTTTTCTTGTGTTGGGGTGCCCTCCGATGTTTATCTTTTGAACTGCAGGCTCTCTGTTGCCTCCTGAAGTCTGCCTAGCAACAGTGCTTTTTTCCTTTTTTCTCTCTAGCTAATGTTCAATGAAGGGAAACCAGAAAAACCACTTTATTTGCATGCATATAGAGTGCTGGTATGACTCTCAATGGGAGTGCTATTGTATGACAAAAGACCCTCAACAGTCTTCTCGCTTAACATGCAAACCACAAACTGCTAGAGAGAGCAGAAAAAAAAATTCTCTCTGGTTCCCTTTTAAAACCAAACTGTTTCTCTCTGCTAAAAAGCCCTTAGCAGAGAAAAGAAAAATATAATATTCCTACTGGCTTCTGGATTCTGTCTATATCCCGCCGCTGCCACTCATGACATAACCTTATTCCCAGATTCTGGACCTTAGCGTCCAAAATTTGGGGGTTAGCATGAAAACCTCCAAGCTTAGTTACCAGCTTGGACCTGGTACTGCTGCCACCACCCAAAAAATTAGAGTGTTTTGGGGCACTCTGGTCCCCCTGAAAAACCTTCCCTGGGGACCACAAGACCCAAATCCCTTGAGTCTCACAACAAAGGGAAATAATCCTGATTCCCTTCCCCCCTCCAGGTGCTCCTGGAGAGATACACAGACACAAGCTCTGTGAAACTACGCAGAGTGAGTCCCCCTCTCCGTTCCCAATCCTGGAACAAAAGCACTTTCCTCTTCACCCAGAGGAAATGCAAAATCAGGCTAGCAATCCAACACACAGCTTTCCCCTGATTTCTTCCTCCCACCAATTCCCTGGTGAGTACAGACTTAATTTCCCTGAAGTAAAGAAAAACTCCAACAGGTCTTAAAAGAAAGCTTTATATAAAAAGAAAGAAAAAATACAAATGCTCTCTCTGTATTAAGATGATACAACACAGGGTCAATTGCTTAAAAGAATATTGAATAAACAGCCTTATTCAAAAAGAATACAAATCAAAGCACTCCAGCACTTACATTCATGCAAATACCAAAGAAAAGAAACCATAGAACTTACTATCTGATCTCTTTGTCCTTACACTTAGAAACAGAAGACTAGAAATAAAAAGTACTTCTCCAAAGCTCAGAGAAGCAGGCAGACAAAAGACTTAGAGACACACTTCCCTCCACCCAAAGTTGAAAAAATCCAGTTTCCTGATTGGTTCTCTGGTCAGGTGTTTCAGGTGAAAGAGACATTAACCCTTAGCTATCTGTTTATGACACCTTGTCCAAGTGAATCCATCCCAGACAGGCATATCAGCCCCTTAAAAATTACCCAGCCCGTCTGGCAGTGAACGCTGCGTGTTCCAGGCACAGCTACAGTGTGTGCGTCTGCTCTGCTGACGTGCTGCTTTGGTACGGAATGCACCACGGCCACAGGGAGCAGAAACATGGACTCATACATAACACAATCCCAGATACACCTCCAATGTCGCACCCCCCTCACCTCCCCACTGTCTGCCGTCCCCTCCCCTACCTCCACATGGCCATTCTCAGCCTATTGCTAACACTTCCTCCCAGCCTTCAGCACTATAAATAAATAAAACATGGTGTTACAAAAGGTAGAGCGTGCCAGAGAAACCTGATCTGGATGTCAGTAAGGTTTTTGATACAGTTCCACATGGGAAATTATTTGTTAAATTGGAGAAGATGAGGATTAATATGAGAACCGAAAGGTCAATAAACAATTGGTTAAAGGGGAGTCTACAAGGGGTCATATTGAACGATGAGTTGTCAGGCTGGAGGGAGTTACTAGTGGAGTTCCTCAGATCAGTCTTGGGACCAATCTTACTCAACACTTTTATTAGTGATCTTGGCACAAGAATTGGGAGTGGGACATAAAGCTGGGAGGGATTGCCAATACAGAGGAGGACAGGAAAATCATACAAGAAAATCTGCATGTCCTTGAAAGCTGGAGTAATAGAAATGGGATGAAAATGAACAGCGCACAAATTCTAGCTGTTAGTCTCCAAGTGCATAATTTTGCAATAAACTGGGGATTTATCAATTGGAAGTGACAGAGGTGGAGAAAGACCTGGGTGTATTGGTTGATCACAGGACAATTATGAGCTGCCAATGTGATGCAGCCGTGAAATAGGTTAATGCAGTCCCAGGATACATCAGGTGAGGTATTTCCAGCAGACAAATGAAAGGGTTAGTACTGTTATACAAGGCACTGATGAGACCTCTTCTGAAATACACCTCTACCTTCTGACCTTAAAGTCTGTGAGTTTATAAACTGTGCCTTGCATTGCACAGACTCTGATGGAGATCAGGGCCCCATCGTACAGCACATGGCAGAGAACCTGACTGAGATCAGCACCTCCATTCTGCTGGGCACTGCACAGACAGAGAGGGACAGTTCTTGCCCCAAAGACATCACAATCCAAGGAGATAATGGGTAGGAGGAAAACAGAGAGGGGCTGTGACTTCCCCAAGGTCGCCAAGCAGGTCAGGGACAGAGCCAGGAACATATCCCATTAACGCCAGAGCCACATCACCCGCAGCTTGGAAAGGTCCCCAGACCCCATTGTATTAGGCTGCAGGAAGAGGTGGTTTGTCCATGGATGCACAGGCTGTCTTGGCAGGACAGCTCAGCTGCAGCCCCTGCACACAGCTGGGTGTGTGTGTCACGGGTCAGGAGAAGTCAGTGTCCAGCCCTGTGGGGCTGTGCTCCTGGCTCATACCTCCAGCACTCACTGCTGCCCCTCCCTTACCAGCTGCACTGGTCAGCCAGCCCCAGGCCTCTGTGAGGTCACTGTCCCTCCCACTCCACCACTTCAAACCTTCAAACAGGGACATGGTGCACCAGTGATAGAGTACACTAGTGTAAAGTGTGTCTGTATTAAGCATTTTCACCAGTGCCTAAGACACCAGGGTGGCAGAGACCTTCAGTGCCCAAAACAGCAGCACGGTGGCACTAGAACTGGGATCTAGTTCTAGCTCTGTCACAGACCATGCACACATCAATGTTTCTCCTCCCAACTTTAGTCTCTTTACCCAGCTGCCCACTCACTGGGGTCTCCTCTCTCTCCACAGCTGCTCACCACTAAAATCTGTGTGCGTGTGTCACCAGAGCTGAGCTAGTTCAGCTCTGGAATAGTCTTACAAGGGGGGCTGTGGAGTCTCTTTTCCTAGAAGTTTTTAAGAACAGGTAGGACAAACGTCTGTCAGAGATAATCAACATATACTTGGTCCTGCCTCGGCAGAGAGAGCTGGACTTGATGACAGCTTGAGTTCCTATCTAGTCCTACATTTCAAGGATGCTATGCGATATATACGTATAAAACAACATACAGAGAAAAACCACAGAACAACTTGATGTCAGTCCATTCAAAAAAAAACAACAACAAAACAAAAAACTACATTGCACAGCATAAAATGACAATACTAAGGAGAAGAAAGCAACACAATGCAAACTAATACACCTTAAGACAAAAGTACAGAATGCAAAATAGCTCAACTCAAACCAACATAACACAAGACACCAAACAAGCTAAGGCAAAACAACGCATCATAAAACTATGCAACACAACATGGTGCATCATAGTTCCAAAAGGCACCATGCAAAACAGCTCAGCGTAGAACAGGGCACAGCACAAAAGAGAATTATTTCAATGTAGGCCTGGAAGGGATCTTGAGAGGGCGTCTACTCCAGCCTCCTGTGCTGAGGCAGAACCAAGTATCCCTAGACATTCCCAGACTGGTGTATCTCTAACCTGGTCTTAAAAACCTCCAGTGAAGGGAATTCCACAGTATCCCTTGGAAGCCAATGCAAGGCAGATACAGGCCAGAACAACGCTGAACACACACGCTGGGCTTGTGGATAAGGGGAGAGGCAAGAACTGAAACCATCTGGGTTCAGTTCCCAGTTTTGCCACAAATTCTCCATGCAAACTTGAGCAAATTACTTCAGCTCTCTGAGCTTCAGTTTCCCCATCTGTAAAATGGAGAGTCGCCTCCCACCATTGGCCTATTTGGCCTTTCAGCTTTTTGTGGCAAGGCCTCTCTGTCCCTGTGGGCATGTCGACACTGCAGTCAGACACCGGCGGCTGGCCTGTGCCCGCTGACTTGGGCTCACACGGCTCAGGCTGTGGGGCTGTTTAATTGTGGTGTCCATGTTCCGGCTGGGGCTGCAGCCCAAGGTCTGGCACCCTCCCACCTCGCAGGGTCCTATAGCCTGGCTCCAGCCTGAGCCCAGACATCTACACTGCAATTAAACAGCCCCTTTGCCTGAGCCTGGTGAGCCTGAGTCAGCTGGGAAGGGCCAGTGGGGGGTTTTAATGGCAGTGTAGAGATACCCTTGGTGTCTTTTCCGCACCTGTCACAATGGGGACCCTGATCTTGGTCAGTGTCTGTGCAGAGCCCTGCACAACAGGAAGCCTGATCTCAGTTGGGGACTCTGCAGCTCCCAGCATTACAGGAGCCCTGATTTTGTTTAGGGCCCCTGCAGCAACTGGCAAAATGTGGGGGCAGGATCTCTGTCAGGGTCTGTGCAGTGCACAGTACAGTGCTGGGGTGTGATCTTCGTTACGGTCAGTGCAATGCCAGGCCCAACGGGGACACACGTCTCAGCTGAGGTCTCTGAAGTACTCAGAACAATGGAGGCAGCAGTTTGGGTCACAGTCATGCGCTGCCTGGCACAAGGGGGACCGTGATTTTAGTGCAGGTCTCAGTTTTACCTGGACAACAGTGTCATCTGATCTCACCTGGGGTCTCTTCAGTGCTTGGCAGAACAAGGCCCAGATCTCAGTTGGGGTCTCTTCAGCACCTGGCAGAACAGGGCCACGCTCAGTACGATAAGAGCCCTGATCTCAGTCACACAGCTGGAGAGAAAAGTGGGAAGATTTTTGAGAATTTGATATTAGTGCTTCAGAACTGAGGAAAAAATGGGGCACAAACAAAACATTTGCAAATATAAGGGACAAGCATCAACATGTGGGGAGATTTTATGTCACCATTCAACAGTTCAAGAGAAAGGAGGGGAAATTGGAGAGGATTATACAGGGATATTGACTCAACAACAGGATGGGACGGCTTCTTCTTGCCTCACACTCACAGGGCCAGGAGGGAGCCCTGGGTGATGTCTTTTCACAGGGGAAAGGAGCGGGGCTGGAGTCAGAAGGTAGCTGGCTGTGGGGAGGGGCTGGCAATGGGGTCTGGGAATGTGACTAGCAGGTGATGGGGCGGGAGGAGTAGCTGGACTAGGAAACCTGGGGCTGGGCCGTCTCCATGGGGGACACTTGCTCCTCCCTCCCCTTCCTGGCCCTTCCCACGCCCTGTTGCCAGCAGAGTGGGGCCCCCCCAGCCCAGCCCAGAGGTGTCCCTGTCTCAGGGCCCCCCCAGGCTCTGCCCAGTTCAGAAATCACTCGGGGGAACCATTTCCCACCCACACAAGGACAAATCCCTGCAGGTGAAAATGGGGGAAACACCCCAAACCTGAGATCTGAACTGGCCATTGGCGAAGGGCAGAGAAAATGGGGCACAATGGGGGGAGGGGAACAGGGAACTTCTCAGGGGTTGGGGGAGGGGGGGTCACCCTGGGTGCTGCTCGTTGCTCTCTAGGGAGAAAGGGGGCAGGATGGGAGAGGAGGGGGGTCCCCACGGGGGGGCAGCGGTAAATCCGAGGGGATCTCAGCCCCCCCCCTTCTCTCCCCGCTCCTCGGGGTCACCTGCTCTCCCCCCCCCGGCCATGTCCGGGCTGCACAGACATTTCCCCCCCGCCCCTTTCCCAGCCCCCCCCGCCCGGGGGGGTTACCGGGTCTCACCGGCACAAACTCTCCTGCTCCGCCCGGCCCCAGGCCCCAGCAGCGGGTGACGCGGCCTCTGCGCATGCGGGACTCTCCTCCCGCCCGATCTGCGCATGCCCAGAGCCCCCACGGCACAAACCCTTCTCCGGCCCCGGGAGAGGCTCCAACGGCCCCGCGTGCGCTTGCAACTCGGCTTGTTCTCTCCCACCCAACGTCACTTCCGGTCCAGGCAGACTCAGGAACTACATCTCCCAGCCTGCTCCACAGGCGCTTCCGCTCTCTCCAGCCCAGGGAAGGGAGGTCCCCGGGGCCAGCCTGACCCTCCCCCCACCGCTCATCCTGTGCCCCGGCACCGCCCCCTCTCCCAGCCGGTACCTCTCAGACCCCCCCCCCGCTTTTTCCCGGGGAGCGGCAGAGCTGGCGGGCTTGTGACCCCCATGTAATAACTGCCCCCCCACACCCAACCCCCAGCCCTGACCCCGCCCTGCAGGAGCGTGTTCGCCCCACGCGTGTTCCCCCCGCTCCGGGCTCTGCGCGTCCCGGGCCCCACCGCGCTGCCCCGCGGGGTGCAGGGCTGGAGCAGCTGGGAGTGGAGGGCGGGTGTTTGCAGGGCACAGGAAGGGGCTGGAGCAGCTGGGAGCGGGGGGTGGTTGCGGGGCACAGGGAGGGGCTGGAGCAGCTGGGAGCGGGGGGGTTGCAGGGCACAGGGAGGGTCTGGAGCAGCTGGGAGGGTTGCAGGCACAGGAAGGGGCTGGAGCAGCGGGGATGGGGGGTTGCAGGGCATGGGAAGGCTGGAGCAGCGGGGAGTGGGGGGGGGGGTTGTAGGGCACGGGAAGGGGCTGGAGCAGCGGGGAGTGGGGGGGTTGCAGGGCACGGGAAGAGGCTGGAGCAGCTGGGAGCGGGGGGGGGTGCGGGGCACAGGAAGGGGCTGGAGCAGCTGGGAGCGGGGGGGGGGTTGCGGGGCACAGGAAGGGGCTGGAGCAGCTGGGAGTGGGGGGGTGCAGGGCACAGGGAGGGGCTGGAGCAGCTGGGAGCGGGGGGGTGGTTGCAGGGCACAGGGAGGGGCTGGAGCAGCTGGGAGCAGGGGGGTGGTTGCAGGGCACAGGGAGGGGCTGGAGCAGCTGGGAGCCGGGGGGGGGGGTGCAGGGCACAGGAAGGGGCTGCAGCAGCTGGGAGCGGTGGGGGGTTGCAGGGCACAGGAAGCCATTAACCTCTCCATGCCCGGTTGGGGGGGCTCTCTGGCTGCAGTGGAGCCAGCTCAGATCCGGGTTATTGAGGGGTTGCTGGTGGGTTCCTTTTGGAGGGAAAGGGGCAGGATATACTGAAGAGGTAGCAACTTCTGGGGAGTTAGGGCTGGAGGGGACAGGGAATACCCTGGGTGAGAAAAGGGAGCGGGACAGAGTGTGGCAAACCTGCTGGGACTTGTTTAACGTGGGCCTAGATTCTAGGAACAAACACTTGGGTGTTGGGGTAGAAAATTCCCTAATTTGTGAAACAGGAAATAGAGAAACCAACCCCCTGGGCAGGGCTGGGAAAACTGACCAGACTTCCAGTGCTGAACCCTCAAACTGCTAGCCAGGGGCTGGTGTGACATGGAAAGGGGGCCCCCACCAGGGAGGTGCAGGGAAGATGTCCCGGCCCCTCACATCCAGCTGCTGGCAGTGGGGAGAGTGTTGGATTCCCTACCATGGGGTTGTATCAGCCCCTGGCTAGTAGGTGTGTGATGGATCTGCAGGCAGAGACAAGGGGTCTCTCTTTGTTCTCTCACCGTGGTGCCCCTGGCTGCTCTCAGCAGTGTGGGGATAGGACTCTGCCGACTGTTTCTCTCTCAGAGCTTCCATTTGATTGGCTGCTTTCCCCCATGAATAGTGGGGCTGTGAGTGGGGAGCAGGTATTGAGTGTTGGACTCTTGCTCTTTCAGGGGCCGGTGACCTTCGAGGAGGTGGCTGTGTACTTCACAGGGGAAGAGGGGGCTCTGCTGGACCTCACTCAGAGAGCCCTTTACAGAGACGTCATGCAGGAGAACTACAAGAATGTGACTTCGCTGGGTAAGGATTCCCGTCCCCTCGGTTCTTAGAAGGGGAAATGAAAAGTTAAGGTTTATGCCACTCCCACAGTGCCACCTCTGCTCTGACCGATTTCAGCAGCACCCTGACGTGCCAGTGACACACACACACTAGCCCTCTGCCCTCCCCTGTTACAGAGCGCTCTGGGAACAGAGCAGTCCAGCAGAAAGTCTCACCACTTCTCTTTGTTAAGATAATCGAGTTCATCTCCATCATAGCAAACAGAAGCTTCCTCCCCCTGGGCTGCTCTCCAATACTGACCCTCCTGCACACAGACCATCTCAGACTTGCAAAGTGTTACCACCCCTTTGCCCTCAACCTGGGTTTTCCTTGTGAGTCACTGCCTTCGCTTATCCCTCACTAAGCCCCACAGATCACTCGAACATACGCCACCAGGGTGCTGACAATCCCCATGGCAAGAACACACCCTTTGGCACCTTTGCTGACACAGCCTACAACACTCAGCACAGAAATGAGGCAGAATTGGCCCCCCAAGTTTCACATGGACCTCTCTGCGTACCATAGGCACAGCTCTGCCCAGCTGCTCCAACCCCTCCCTCCATCACCCAGTCACAGCTACAGCTGGCCCCATGCACACAGCTGGAGGCACACAGATAGATGCTGGGATTCCCATCAGTGAACACAGCACAGACAATGGCACGTTCTCTTAGTCTTTCCTCGGATCGATTATAGGTTTGCAGCTTTGAAGGCCAGATGCGACCATTAGGTCATCTACTCTGACGTCCTTTGTACCACAGACCATAGAATTCATCCCGTTACTGCTGCATGGAGCTGAATACCTGAGTCCCTGTGGCAGTTTGTTAACCTTTGCACGGCCCACACAGAACCATCCTCAGTGGTTCTTGCCAGCTGCAGGGTTGAGGGTTGGGGGCAAAGTTAAGGTTGCATTGAAGGGAGGGGTGTTTACATTAACCTCTCATTTCCTGGTTCACAGAGGTTTAAGTTTAGTCACCATCTATATCAGAGATGGGTGAAGTACCCTCCTGCCTCCCTTGTTTTCTTTCCCTTGAGCAGGGTTTCCAGTTTCCAAACCCTCTGTGATCTCCCAGCTGGAAGGAGGAGAAGAGCCGTGGGTTCTAGATCTCCAGGGTTCAGAGGAAAACAAGATCCTGAGAAGTCTCTGGACTGGTGAGGAAACATTAAACCAACCCAGAAACTGTAAGTGCCTGAGAGAACCAGCTGGGATTCCCCACACAGACTCTGTGAGCTCAGGACAGTCCCCAGCAGATCTCACTCCTGGCATCCTACAGATGGTGACTGACACCTTGGCTGGAGCTGCCTCCCTTCCTACTGAGTGTTTGGATGGGGTGTGGGCAGGACCGGCCTTGGGGAAATGGCACCTGGGGCAAACTTGCATTTTGGTGCCCCTGGCTCCCATGGGCATGGCACCTCCCCATTCCCTCTGTCCCCCATGGGCTCCCCAGGCTCCCCACCCTCCCTTCCCCCCAGCCCCTACACTGTGCCCCCTTCGCTCCAAATACCTGCTCCCCCTTCACTCCTAACTTCTGCCCCCTCCAGCCCTCCCAACATCTGCCTCCTCCTGTGCCCCTAAGCCCTGCACTGTGCCATTTCACCCCAACCCCTTCCCCTCCCTCCTGTGCCCCTAATCCCAGGACTGTGCTCCCTTCATTCATGCCCCCTGCACCTTCCTCCTGCACACTGAAACCCTGCGTGGTGCATACCCCCTTCACCCCAAACCCTACCCCCTGCACCTCAACACCTGCCCCTTCCTGAGCCCCCTACCCCTGCACTTAGCCCCCTTTGCCCCTAACCCTTGCATCCTCCTGCACTCAGGTGGGGAACCTGACCTAGATGCACAAAGCAGCTGGCATTGTTGCTTGCTCCCCCACTGGACTGCTGCTCCCCTGCCCCACGCAGCCCTGGGGGACTGGGAGAGGGGAGAAAGGAGCGACATCAGGGCTGCCTGCACCCAGGTCAGTTTCCCTGCAGGCTGTGTAAAGGGAGGGCAGGAGAGCAGCTGCTTCTGATGTCTCTGCATAGCCCAGGTGGGGAAGTGACCTGCATGCAGGGAGCCCTGGTGTGTGTGTGTGTGTGTGTGGAGGAGAGGATATGAGGAGTGTGTGTATGTTGATGGGAGTGTGTGAAGGACTGTGTGTGTGGAGAGGCCCCTCTGCTCTGGAGCAGTCACCTGGCTCTGACGGCTGGTCGTCCAACTGCCCCCTGCAGCTCAGGTCTCTTCCACGCCCCCACGCAGCTGCTTATGTGCCTCCCTGTGCCGTTTTCAGCAGCCCAGCGAGCCTCTCGGCAGCAGGTCAGATGGGAATCCAAACCCTACACCCGGCATCCCCTTGGGTTGGGCACCTGTACGGCCCACCCTAAAGGCTGATCCTGGGTGTGGAGCAAAATTGATCCCCTCCACTTTCCCCTATGGGGAATTGAGTCCCTGATTTTTATTGTCTGTCTCTTCAGCACTTACTTGGGTTTGCTCTCTGTCTTTCCATCCCCAATTCTGATATTTCTCCTCTCTTCTAGCAGGTGATGGGGTGGTGAGGGAGAGCAAGGAGCAGAATCCTCACCAGGAAGATGCTGAGCTTGCCAAAGTGCATGGGGAATTACTGCGAAGATCCAAAGGGAGCGTGACCAGCCCCTGTGATCAGGGAAAAGCTGATGAAAGTTACCATAGACAAGAGAGAGAGCAGGGAAACCACTCAGAGGAGAGAGTGGATGAACCCATTAATTGTCAGGGAACTCACAGGGACCTCAAGGAAACTACTTCCCAGGAGAAGATCCTCACGGAGAAACGAGAGAATACGTGTAGTGAGTGTGGGAAAAACTTCAGTTACCGTTCAGCCCTTATTTGACAGGAGATAATCCACACAAAAGAGAGACTCTACGAATGCTGTGAGTGTGGGAAAAGCTTCAATCATACCTCTGCCCTTAGTAGGCATCAGCAAATACACAGAGGAGAGAGACCCTATGAATGCTGTGAGTGCGGGAAAAGTTTCACTCAGAGATATACCCTTATCTCTCATCAGAGAATCCACACGGGAGAGCGACCCTACAAATGCTGCAAGTGCGGGCTAAGCTTCACTCAGAGATCAGCCCTTATCTCTCATCAGACAATGCACACGGGAGAGCGACCCTACGAATGCTGCGAGTGTGGGAAAAGCTTCTCTCGGAGCTCAAACCTTACTATACATCAGCGGATCCACACAGGAGAGAGACCCTATGAATGCAGTGAGTGCGGGAAACATTTCACTCACCTCTCCTCCCTTATCTCTCACCAGAGAGTCCACACGGGGGAGAGACCCTATGAATGCCATGAGTGCGGGAAACGTTTCACTCACTTCTCCTCCCTTACCTCTCATCAGACAACGCACGCAGGAGAGTGACACTATGAATGTTGTGAGTGTTGGAAAAGTTTCTCTCGGAGCTCAAACCTTACTATGCATCAGAGGATCCACACAGGAGAGAGACGCTATGAATGCAGTGAGTGCGGGAAAAGCTTCTCTCGGAGCTCAACCCTTATTACACATTACAGAATCCACACCTGGCAGAGACCCGATGAATGCTGCGAGTGTGGGAAAAGCTTCACTCATAGTTCAGGCCTTTCTAAACATCAGAGAATCCGTAAAGGAGATAAACTTCATAAAAACCTTCTCTAGAGCTGTCAGAAGATTTTTTTCTTTAATTCTTTTGACAGTTCCCAGGTAGTGAGTGTTAAGGCTGTTTGCATCTTTTGCACATTGAGGTCCCTCAGCTCCCACACGAGTTGCCCACTTTTGAAGCTTGCCCGTCTTTGGGGTGGATTCTGTGGTCCTTCCTATCAACTCCATTGTCCTGCGAGTCATGGGAGTGGGTGTCTTTTCTATCAGGAATGTCATCACCCCAGGTGGGGGAGATGGGGAGTGTCTTCAACCAGCTATGTTGAGATAAAATCTACCTGGGTCTCATCACTGTGGTTGCCATGGAGTTAGCTAGCTTGAGTTCACTTTCCTGATGTAAAAAGACAGCTATTCTCGCAGTAAAGACATGGGCCATGGATAGTGGGTGGGGTTATCTAGCACATTTCCTCCTGATCTGACCTAACCACCGTCACATTTCGTGGTCTAAACAAACCTGGAGATTCACATTGATACTCCTTCTCCCAGTGCAAAGTTATTGTTAGAAATACCAAGTTCCTCTTTGAGGACAGATCGTCTCATTCCCAGTTGTTCTCACATTACCCTGGATTGTGCAGAACAGCAGTTATTTTGTTGACTTTTTTTTTTCATTTAAAATATATTTAAATATGATGAAGAGCTGGAGCAGTGTCAGGGAAATAAGGGTCATTTCAGGCTCTGTGACACTGGAAGGAGATGGGGTGACTCAGAGATTCCGTCCTTCCCCGTCACCCCAGAACTGTTACCTTATGTCTGAGCCATGCAGAGTTCACCCCTTCATATTCCTTCACTTCCCAACGTGTCCAGTGAGGTCATGTTCTTGGCTGTCCATGCTTGGGAATGGTGCTTGGACATCTTTGATCCTAAATCAGAGTCACTCTGACAGGAGATGAAAGTGTCACAGACCTGGAAGGGGATTTCAAATGCATCCCAAGCACTGTTCATATCCCCCTTTCCCTCTATTGGCAAAGCCACTTCTGGGAGGGTCGGCTGTTTTTTCTGCCTGTTATGAAGGTGCTAAAGCTTCTGTAAATAACACTAATGAGACAGCGCTGGGTGAAGCAGGTTTCAGTGGATCAGGGGAGAATTTCTCTTCCTGATTCTGAGACATCAGATGTAACCTAGTCTGGAATTTCACTTTAAATTAAAATGAAAGTGTCTTCTAACTCTTTGTGATATGGGTTTTCTATCTTTCATGAAGGCTCCTTGGTCATATACCTGCATGTTAGTGTTTGTTTGACAGATTGTAGGTCAGATTTATTGGGAAATTTCAGGCAAATGACCATCATTTTTTACTTTAGGTTTGTTTTTTCCCCTATCCCTGCATGATGACATGGAGAACATTCCAATACAGTTCAATCAACAGGAGAGAATACTCCAAGCTGCTGGACGTATTATCAGAGAAACAGTCTGTTTTTAAATCTCCACTCTGAAAAGGTGAACAGCAGTAGACCCCAAATGGTGCAAGTGATGGAAATAAGTGCACATGGTCACAGGGTAGTTCGATTGTTTAAGTCAATATTCTTTCCAATGATCCACGGATAGAATTCCACAGCAAGTGACTTGGAACTAGGCAAAATGCCCAGGTATTTGGTTCCCAAGGTATTTGTGACCCAATCCCTACAGGAGGTTACTCCTGAAGAGATCTCCTAGCTAATCCCAAAATTTGAGAAATGCTGTCTGTGATGAGGTGTATCAACCCTGCACTGGCACTGCTAGGATTAACTGCATCCCGTGGGCTGAAGAGGACACACCTCCTCACCCTCTCTGGGCATGCTCCAACTGGAGATGGAGTATAAACGGGAGCGGCTCAGCCTGGGCGGACTGGGGAGAACAAACCTATGTTGTTGGCACGGGGTGTGTGGGGGGAGAGCCCAGGACTGGGGTGGCAGGGGGCTGGTGGGGGGAAGCCCGGGACTCGGTCAGCAGGAGCGTGTGGCGGGGAGCCCAGGGCTGGGGTGGGAGGAGCCAAAATGAGTTTTGTTGGAGCGGCAAAAAACCTAGAGCCGACCCTGCCTCCACACACTGTGAGGTAGGTAGGAGTGGATCATTATTATCTCTGCTTGAAAAAAGGAGAAGCTAAGGCTGAGAAAGCAGAATTGACTTGTCTTAGATCACACACCCAGCCAGTGGCACAGTTGGGAATAGGACCCAAGAGCCCTGATTATCAAACTGACCATCGGAACTTTAATTTTATACATTGAATGACCTGAGTAACGTACTCCAATGAGCTCCAGACCAACAACAGTGACAGTAATTATTCAGCAAGTATTTGAGGAGAACTGCGTTGTTAGAGAGAATCATGAACTGCTCAGAGACAATTAATGCAGTGAAACAGCAAAATTCATCAAGCAGAGAACTGGTTCTGACTTATTTCCTTGGTCTTAAAAGAGAACAACAAAGACCTGAGTCTCTTCCCTGTCAATAACCCCCTGCTCAGCCAAGCAGGGTAGAGACTGAGGACGGGAGGCTGAGGGTTCTCACCAGAGAGCCCAAAGGATGGCCCAAGTCACCGGTGGGGATCACTGCCCAAGCTCTAGTTCAACCCCACATTTTTGGGTAGACCTCCCACAGTGGGAGCTGCAGAGCACTGCTCTGCAAAAAAAAACAAAACAAAAACACCCACACTCTCTCTCTCTTTCCCTCCCTCCTGGTGTTGGGAGGGGACCAGGTAAAAGGACAAAGGAAGCAAGAGAAGGGAGGGAGGGAGGGATGGAAGAAGAGGTGAAACAAAAAGGACAAACCCTAATGTCCCCAGTGACTCTAAGGGACAAAATCCCACATGCAGAATAAAATTCTGCCTCCTTAAGCTCGTGTTTTCCATGCCTAGAATTCAACTCTCACCAGATGGATCAGACTGAACAGGTTTCAAACCTCCAGGAGGCTCTTACCTTCTAAACAGGGACAGCTGTTTTCTAGTAAAATCACTAAAAGGGAAGGAGAAAACTCAAAAGAGGTTCCTCCTGGCGCTCATGTACGTGAACCTGAATACTCTCTCAGTCCTCCAAGAGAGACCTGAAGAAGGAGACTTGCTGAAGCAAAGCCACAGGGGTCTCTGAGGTTTTCCTGGCCCCTCGCCTCTCTCTTGCCTTGCTGATATCAGCATCTCTCTGTGAGGTCACTACTTCCCCACCACCTTGGACCAATAGTCTTAGGTCCTGCAAAAGGCCTTTGTGATGTCACTGCCACACCCCCCCCTTGCTGTGCCAATGTCCTGCCCCTGGCGAGGCACTTTGGAGGTTTGAGCTACTCCCTGTGGATCACCCCACTCAAGGAGCGTTCGTTCTAGGCAGCAAGCCAGCTAGACAGGAAAACATCAGACGCTGCTCCCAATGCTACACTCCGTTTTTCAGAAATTAGTCGACTTTATGGCCAGAAGAGAAGATTAGAGTCTCTAATCTGACCCCCTCCATATCACAGGCCTCCTGTATGACACAAGAGCTACTTTTGGGGCAAACACATTCCAGAAAGGCATCTAGTCTTTATTAAATGACATCAGGAGATGGAGAATCCACCACTTTCTGTGGTAGCTTGTTCCTGTGATGAATCATCCTCCCTGTTGACTATTTGTGCCTTAGTTGTAATATGAATTTGTCTCCTTCTCCTTTTCTCCTTCCAGCCACTGGGTCTTGTTATTCCTTTCTCTGCTCGATTCAAGAGCCCATAAATACCCAATCTTTGCTCTCCATTAAGGCACTTCAACGAAGTCACCTTTCAATCCTCTTTTCATAAGCTAATCAGGTTGAGCTCTTTCAATAGCTCACTAGAAGGTATTTTTCTCCAGCCTTCAAAACATTTGGTGGCTCTTTGCTGCTCCAGCTCCAATTTCACAACATCTGTTTCAAATGAGGACACCAAAACTGGAGGCAGTATTCCAATATCAGTCTCACCGATGCTGTGTCACCTCCTGTGATGTTATTTACATAATCTGTAACTATAGATCACGGTTGCGACCACTGTTCTGTATTTGCAGCTAATACTGTAGAAAGGTTGTCGTATAAGGGGTCTATGGAGAGGTTCTGATTGGCTGATTATAATTATTCTATCTCTAGATGTGTATCATTTTTGTAGTTGATGTTATGAATATTGGCTCTATGCTGCCCATATTTCAAACTTGTGCCATAATGGGGGACAAAACAGCTACCTTGTTAGAAGTGGCTTTACCAATAAATGGAACCTGGGATTTAAACTCCCAATGATCACACTGTGTTTGGGATCCATTTGAATTCCCTTCCAGGTCTTTGACACTTTCATCTCCACTCATAGCGACTCTGATATAGGATTAAAGAAGTCAAAGCATCAGCTGCAAGCACAGACAACAGAGAATGCTTCATCACACAACACTTTGAGAAGTGGATGGATAGAATGTGATGAAGATAAACTCTGCCTGGCTCAGACAAAAGGTAACAGTTCTGCAGTGATGAGGAAGGAGGGAATCTCTGAGTCACCCGTACACAGTCGAGTCTTCACTCTCCAGCTCGGGAGCACTGTGAAGAACCCTCTCTGTCCCGCCATGAGACTGAGGAACAGGAGGCCTGTCACCCCCGTTCCTGCCATCCTGCATTCCTGGTGTCCAACTCCCTGCCAGTGACAAAACCCAACCGTCGTCTGGAGTCCCCAGTGCTCCTCAATGGCTCTAAATCAGCTGGAGAGTGGAAGGTCCTGGGCATCGCGCTGGTACGTGGGATCCACTGCACCTGAACAGTGGGAAAAGGTTTCTGTGCTGGGGCATCGTTTAGTGTTTTCCAGTTTCCAAGGGAAAGTTTATGGCCTGAGCGTTAAGCTCCCAAAATGAGTCACTGTTTCATTGTATTCATTGTTTGGATTTTCCCCTGTTCTCCCAGTTTTCTGTACCTTTACCCTGACTACACTTACTTGGTTTGTGCCAAACCACCTTGTCTCCTCTTTATTTTATTTACAGCACACAAGGAGGGAGGCTAAATCCACTGGTGATAGAGACAGGAGGGAGTCGAGTTTGTATCTCCTGAGAAAAGGGGCTTTTTCCTTTCCTATTTCTCCCCTACCATTTCTAACGTTTTCTTTTGAAGCGTTGCTTTATTCAGCTTGAGGTAACATTACCTTTTAAAATAAAAACTACGCAATACAGGACTAGAGACATTTTTCAGAAATCTGGGATTTAGACATTTTATTTAAAGCAAGGGGGGGGGGGTGTCGGAGTTTCTGAGAAAGTTTTTGTTTGCAAGAAGCAACATTATTGGGTCTGTTATTGTACCAAGGGGGGACATGGTTGTCTGTAAAAGAGGAGTCAAGACTAAATGCATCCAATGAGGATGGGATTTGAACCCACATGTGCAGAGCACAATGGATTAGCAGTCCATCACCTTAACCACTCGGCCACCTCATCTGAGCTGTAAAAAAATGGGACAGGAGGAGAAATCTAAGGCCAGCAGAGACAGGGACACTAAGGAGTTTCCCAATACTAAGTGTAAGCAGGGTCTGACTGAGCTCCCCCCTCACATCTAGTGAGGAGCTGGAGGAAAGCCTTCAGGAACAGACCGTGTTTACACAGACACACCTACTCTGCCTAGCTATGCAGCATGATGGGGCCACTTTCCCAAAATGACCAGTTTGGATGGTGGTGGGTTACAAATCACTTTAGGATTGAGTGCAGTGAAATGTTATTCTCCTTCCTGCATGAGTGAAGGGCAACAGAACATACCTAGTCCGTCCTGATGGAGTGGTAGGTGGGTGAGGAATAGCTTTTATTGGACTGCAGAGGAGTGATTGAGGATGTCACCCTAAAACAGTGGTCCCCAAACATTTCACATTGTGCCCTCTTAGCCATGGCTATGGCCCCTCGGAAGCCGCGATCGAGAACCGGGGCTGGGAGGAGTGGGGCTGTTGCTTGCTGGGGAGTGGGGTTCAGACAGGGGTAAGGGGTCGAAGCTGGGCTGGGAGCCAGGGGCCCAGGCTGAGGGTTGGGGAAGAGCTTAGACAGAGTGGGGCTGAGTGTTGCTCCCCCCCGCCCTCCATAGGGGCTGGCTCAGGCCCTGAGGTGCCCCCATGAATCTTCCTCTGTGTCCCCCTAGGAGTCACACCCCACATTATGGGGACCAATGAACCCTACTCGCTAAGCAGGGGCTAGTGATGCCAAAGCCCAGGGAAAGGGAGAACAAGTGCGGGGGCCCCAGCACCAAAACCATGCCCCCCCGTCTGTGGCTCCGCCCCCTTCCACCCATGGCCCCATCCACTGTCACCTCTGTTCCACCCGTTCCCCCACTGGCCCCACCCTATCACTCCTTTACCCCTGCCCCGCTGCAGCCCTGAGACCAGAGAAGCTCTGTGCCCCTGCTGCGGCCCCCGGGCTGTAGCAAGGAGTGGGAGCTCCTCCAGCCCTGGGGCCACCATGGGGGAGATTTTCCAGGGGGACCCAATTTGGCCAGGGCCCCTAGTCATGGGCCCCACTGTCCCCTTGGCAATGCAAGGTTTGGGGAGCCTGAACCCCCCCTGAGCCTTCATTTTGAGCCACCCAGGCTACCACTGCTCAGTGTGTGGCCAGTCTGCCTGTGTTCTCTGCTGCTTGTGCTGGGGAGCCTGACTGGCCTTAGGGGTGGGGGCCCCCCAGCAGCCACCCAGGGCTCCAGGGGTCAAAGGGCACCGTGTGGCTGTGAAAAGGTGCTCACTGCTCTCCCCTGCCCCAGTGCTCCTCCGTGGCCCCATAGAGGGTTGGGGGGAGTGAGGAGCAACACTATGTGCTCCATGCGTCCTGGTCACTAGGGTGCAGGAGTCAGGGCTGGGGGTGCAGGGTCTGGGAGAGAGTTACGGTGCAGGAGCAGGCTGGAGATTGGGGTGCAAGGTCTGGCCAGGTTTTAGGATACAGGAGGGGGCTCAGGGTTGGGGTAGGAGGCTGGGGTGTGGAGTGCTTACCTGGGGCAGCTCCCATTTGGTGCGAGGGATGCAGACGGCAATGTGAGGGCATGTGCAGAAGCTCCCATATTTGGTGCTCCGGGTGGGGGTGAGGATGTGGGGGGGTGCAGGAGTCAGAGCATGGGGTGTGAGGGCTGGATATGTGGGAAGGGGTTCAGGAGTCAGGGATGGGGGCTGGGAGGGTCGGCTCGGTCATGGGGGTGCTCCCAGCCCCCTACCCTGAGTGGCTCTCAGCAGGGGATGGGGGTGGTATGTGATAGGGGATTGCTTTGTAAAGCAGTGAGCAAGCGACCAGGGAGCTTTTCAAACAGGGCTGCTAACGGGGAGTTTCGTGAGGGAGTTTGGAAGGGGAGTGGGAAGAGGGCAAGATACTCTTCCCATTCTTAAAATATTTAAGCTATAATACAAACTTCTTGGTTGAAACAAAACCCCTGTTGTTAACCTAGGTAGCTGTAGGAGAGAATGCAGGCAGAAGCCCAGCAGCAGAGTGGGGGCTATCCTGTTTATTGCACTCAATGTAGCATGTATGATTACCTGCCCTGTGGGCGGGTGGCTTACGTGTGCATTCGGTGCAAGGAACTCCTGGCCCTCAGACACCGCGTGGAGGCTTTGGAGGCCAGGGTGGTAGAACTGGAGATGCTAAGGGAGGCAGGGAGGTATGTTGATGAGGCTTTCTGGGACACTGTAGATTTCTCCCACCTCCAGTCAGACAGCTGTTGAGGAGGATGAAAGGCCCAGGGCAGGAGAGCAGTCAATGGGAGCAGAGGGAAAGCTTCCCATAATTGGGACCCTCCTTCCAGATGGTGTTGGGGTCACCTCTTGCACTGAGGTTACCTCTCCGGGGAGGGAACTCCAGTCATTAAGCAAAGGCAGCTGTTAGTAATAGGAGATTTGATCATTAGAAACAAGGATAGCTGGATTTGTGATGACCGGGAGAACCGTATGGTGACTTGCCTGCCTGGTGCAAAGGTTGCTGATTTCTCGAGACAGCTAGATAGATTTATGTGTAGTGCTGGGAGGAGCCAGTGGTCATGGTACATGTAGACACCAATGACATAAGGAACAGTAGATGAGATGTCCTGGAGGTCAAATTTAGTCTGCTAGGAAAGAGACTGAAATCCAGGACCTCCGTGGTGGCATTCTCAGAAATGCTTCCAGTTCCACGCACAGGGCCAGGTACGCAGGCAGAGCTTCAGAGTCTCAATGCGTGGATGAGATGATGGTGTAGAGAGAAGGCGTTTAGATTTATTAGGAACTGGGGAAACTTTGGGGATGGGGGTGCCTATACAGGAAGGATGGGCTCCACCTAAACCAAAGTGGAACCAGACTGCTGGCACTTAACATTAAAAAGGTTGCAGAGCAGTTTTAAAACTAAGAGATGGGGGAAAGCCAATGGCTGCAGAGGAGCTTGTGGATGGGACAGAGACTTGTCTTAGAAAAGAATCTAGTGATAGAAATTTTTCTAGTTTTAGTCAAGAAGAGAGGCTGGAAGAGGATAAAGTTGGGGCCAGATCAGATGAGAAGCATTCACACACAAAAGAATCAGACACATCAGAAAAGGGCAGACAAATAAAGAGTTACAAGTTTTTAAAGTGCTTGTACACAAGTGCTAGAAGTCTAAATAATAAGATGGGTGAATTAGAGTGCCTCATGTTAAAGGAGGATATTGACATAATAGACATCACAGAAACCTGATGGAGCGAGGACAGTCAATGGGACACAATCATTCCAGGGTACAAAATATATCAGAAGGACAGAGCAGGTCATACTTGGGGGGAGTGGGGGGTGGCACTGTATGTTAAAGAAAATGTAAACTCAAATGAAGTAAAAATCTTAAATGAAACCGCATGTTCCATAGAATCTCTATGGATAGTAATTCCATGCTCTAATAAGAATATAACAATAGGGATCTATTATCGACCACCTGTCAAAGACAGTGATAGTGAGGATGAAATGCGAAGGGAGATTAGAGAGGCTATCAAAATAAAGAACTCCATAATAGTGGGAGATTTCAATTATCCCCAGATTGACTGGGTACATGTCACCTCAGGACAAAACGCAGAGACAAAATTTCTGGATACTTTAAATGACTGTTTCTTGGAGCAGCTGGTTCAAGAACCCACAAGGGGAGAAACGACTCTCAATTTAGTCCTGAGTGGAGCAAAGGATCTAGTCCAAGAGGTAACTATTACAGGACCACTTGGAAATAGTGATCATAATATAACAACATATAATATTCCTATGGTGAGAAGAACAGCTCAACACTGTGGCATTTAATTTCAGAAAGGGGAACTATGCAAAAACGAGGGGGTTAGTTAAACAGAAATTAAAAGGTACAATGACTAGAGTGAAATCCCTGCAAGCTGCATGGACACTTTTCAAAGACACAATATTAGAGGCTCAACTTAAATGTATCCCCCAAATTAAAAAACACAGCAAAAGAACCAAAAAAGAGCCACTGTGACTTAACAACCATGTAAAAGAAGCAGTGAGAGATAAGGCATCTTTTAAAAAGTGGACGTCAAATCCTAGTGAGGTATATAGAAGGGAGAATAAGAACTGCCAAATTAAGTGTAAAAATGTAATAAGAAAAGCCAGAGAGGAGTTTGAAGAACAGCTAGCCAAAAATTCAGACAGTAATAACAAAATGTTTAAGTACATCAAAAGCAGGAAGTCTGCTAAACAACCAGTGGGGCCCCTGGATGATTGAGATACAAAAGGAGCCCTTAAAGACGATAAAGTCATTGCAGAGAAACTAAATGCATTCTTTGCTTCAGTCTTCACGGCTGAGGATGTTATGGACATTCCCAAACCTTTTGTGGGTGACAAATCTGAGGAATTGCCACAGATTGGAGTGTCAGTAGAGGAGGTTTTGGAACTAATTGATAAACTTAACTGTAACAAGTCACTGGGACCAGATGGTATTTACCCAAGAGTTCTGAAGGAACTCAAATGTGAAATTGGGGAACTATTAGCTCTGGTTTGTATCCTGTCCTTTAAATCAGCTTCTGTACCCAATGACTGGAAGATTGCTAATGTAACACCAATATTTAAAAAGGGCTCTAGAGGCAATCCTGGCAATTACAGACCAGTAAGTCTAATTAGTTGAAACAATTAGTACCAGGCAAATTAGTTGAAACAATAGCAAAGAATAAAACTGTCAGGCACATAGAAGAACAAAAAGTGTTGGGCAAAGAAAAGAAAAAGGAAAAACAAAAGGAGATATACCAATCTCCTAGAAATGGAAGGGACCTTGAAAGGTCATCAAGTCCAGCCCCCTGCCTTCACTAGCAGGACTAATTTTTTGCCCCAGATCCCTAAGTGGTGCCTTTGAGGATTGAACTCACAACCCTAGATTTAGCAGGCCAATGCTCAAACCACTGAGCTATCCCTCCTCTGAAAGTCAGTATGCTTTCTGTAAAGGGAAATCATGTCTTATTAATCTATTAGAGTTCTTTGAAGGGGTCAACAAACATGTGGACAAGGGGATCCAGTGGACATAGAGTACTTAGATTTCCAGAAAGCCTTTGACAAGGTCCCTCACCAAAGGCTCTTATATAAATTAAGTTATCATGGGATAAGAGGGAAAATCTTTTCATGGATTGAGAACTGGTTAAAAGACAGGGAACAAAGGGTAAGAATAAATGGTAAACTTTCAGAATGGAGAAGAGTAGCTAGTGGTGTTCCCCAAGGGTCAGTTCTTGGACCAATCCTATTCAACGTATTCATAAATGATCTGGAGAAAGGGGTAAACAGTGAGGTGGCAAAGTTTGCAGATGATACTAAACTGCTCAAGATAGTTAAGACCAAAGCAGACTGTGAAGAATTTCAAAAAGATCTCACAAAACTAAGTGAATGGGCAACAAAATGGCAAATAAAATGTAATGTGGATAAATGTAAAGTAATGCACATTGAAAAAAAATAACCCCAACTATACATACAATGTGATGGGGGCAAATTTAGCTACAGCTAATCAGGAAAAAGATCTTTTTGTCATTGTGGATAGTTCTCTGAAGACATCCAGCAGTGTGCAGTGGAAGTCAAAAAAGCAAACAGGATGTTAGGAATTATTTTAAAAGGGATAGACAGTAATACAGAGAATATCTTATTGCCCTTATATAAGTCAGTGGAAATAACTAATTTAGACCCCATCATTTTATATTTATACTTGGGATTGTTTTCCAATGGGCTGCAATATGTGCTATCCTGACATTTAGTGCTGCTGAGATCCTGCATTCAATAATATCCCTGCCCTTCCTGTTCCCTTTCTCCACTGAGCCCCACGCTTATGTTTCCAGCTTCCCCGGGACTCTCTTTTTCTCTGGACCTGTCTGTCAGCAAGAAGCAGTGCCAGGGAGAGACTTGCCCTCTCTCTGGAGTCTTCTATTTCTGGGACGTGGATTTACTTTCTCTGGGTTGTAGGAGACTTTTTGAAATTGAGTGTCTGTGACATTAAGCACAATACAGTCTGGACTGTTGAACAGCTCTGTCCCTTCAGTTCCCCAAGCTGGGATGACTTTTACACTGCTCTACTGTGAGAGCAGCCACTCCTGGGCAGTTAACTCGCAGTCTATAGCATGTAACTTGCTGCCAGCTACACAGTATTAAGTGCTGCTAGGCAGGGACTCATGAATTACAGTACCCCACAGGGTAACCCCAGAAAATTCTCTGCTCCCAGACTTCCCCCAGAAATGTGCATCTTGCACTGTCCAGCACACTCCTGAACAATGGGAGCTCATATGAAATCTGTTATTTCATCAGTGGAAAATGACATGCACAAGTCTTGTTATTCCAAATGGAATTTCCAACACAATTCAGTCCAACCACACTGGTTAAATAAAACAATAGACCAAGATTGTTAACTACTAAAAAAAAGAGAAGATTTTAAGTAATGAGGCATAAAAATCAGAATTGTTTACAAAAGAAATGCAAGATAAAACACAAACTAATGTTTAACTTAACGAGCTAAAATGGGTTTAAAACAAATGTTTCTCTCACCATCTGCTGAGACAGGCTGGCTTTCCTTTCAGCCTGGACTCCCACTAACCTGCCCCTGCCGCCACATTCAGTTCTTCAGGAGTTGTCATGAGCAGAGGGAAAGGGGAGAGAGATAGAGTCTCATGCATTTTCCTCACCTCTTTTTATAATTCAGTCCTTTGTACTAGAAACCACTTCTGTTCCCAGCTGAGTCATGGTGACAGGCTGTCTGTGTAGATATGAGCTTCAAGTGATCCCTGTGGTGGAATGTAAATGTCTTCTTCACACCTTCCCCCTCCTGGAGAATGGCTATTTGACCAGCTGTTTGCCTTGCTGTCTCTGAGGAACTTAGGGTTAGAGTTGCAAGTTTTCAGTAACATCATACCGTAAAATCTCATAACTTTACATACAATGTTGCTACACATTTTAACAGGAGAATATTCAGTAGTTTGTCTTTTCAAATGATACCTCAAAAACCATACAGTGATAAATGAAGGGGAGGGGAGGGATCTCTCTTTCATAAACACCCAGCCAGCCAGTTGGCTGTAAAATCCCTGTTGGACCAGTGGTGCTTCAAGAAAGGCAGGGGCGTGGCTCCTAGGGACTAGCAATCACTGCAATAGACTGTCACCTCACACTTCAGTCTACTTAGCTAGGGAAGGGAGCTGTTAAAAAGTGTCAGTTGCATTTTGTGATTTTGTTTTGTTGGTAATGGTTGGTATCCATCACTCACATTTGTTTCTCTTTAAATCTCTGTCCCTTGTTAAATAAATTTCCGTTTGTTCGATAACTGTGCTCAAGTGCTGTATGTGATACCAGTAAAACTGGTAACCTGGACTGTACCACTGCTTTGGGCAGAGAGGAGCTGGGATTTTTCTGAGCCCTGGTCTGCGCTAGGGGAGGGGATCAATCTAAGTTACGCAACTTCACCTACATGAATAACGTAGCTGAAGTCGATGTACTTAGGTCGACTTACTGTGGTGTCTTCGTCACGGTGAGTCGACTGCTGCAGCTCCCCGTAGACTCTGCCTGCATCTCTCACCAAGCTGGAGTACAGCAGTCGATGGGAGAGCGCTCGATGTATTGCATCTACACTAGATGCGATATATCGACCCCCGCTGGATCGATCGCTGCCCACCGATTCGGCAGGTGGTATAGACATACCCCGAGTATCTGGTGATCGGAGCTGGACCCTGGAGGGGGACACATTGAAGGAACTCAGGGGCTAAGGTGCCTCTATTGTCAACTGTCAGGGCTGCTATAGCTCAGAGGAGGGTGTTTGACTGCCTGGCAGGTTTAGGTGCTGCAAGCCTGGGAGGCGGGAGAAATGAAGTGGCCTTGGGGTGCTCGTGCTCGGAGCAGGGGTGAGCTGGGGCGAAGGGGGTGCCTCAGGGCAGGGGGGGGAGCTGCAATGGACGGGGCGCCTCAGGGCAGGGGCGCGGGGGGGAGGGTACAAGATGGAAGTTTTGCCTAGGGCGCAAAACATCCTTGCACCGGGCCGCCCCATGCCCTGCCTGCAGCCAGCCCCACACCCGTTGCCCACGCCAGCCCCAAACACACCCCCTGCCCTGTCTCCAGCCAATTCCTGCTGCACCCCTCTGTGGCCCTGCCCAAAGCCAGCCAGCCCCCCCCCACAGCCTGCACCAGCCCTGCACCCCCAGCTCTGCACCCCCTGCCCTGTCTCCAGCCAACTCCTGCCGCACTCCTCTCCCTGAAGCCAGGCAGTCCTGCACTCCTCTGTCTCCAGCCCTGCCAACCCCTGCCGCACCCCCCTGCATCCCTGCCTGAAGCCAGCCAGCCTACCCCAGACACCCCTGTGTTCAACCAGCCCCGCACCACTTGCCCTGCCTGCAGCCAGACCCTACTTCCAGCCACCCCCATGTCCACTGGTGCCCTGTAGTTCCCAGGGCAGTAACCCTGCACATCTGCTTCAATGAGGGGGGCGGGGAGCAGCTGGGACCCACACCTGTGCACACCCTAGGGTGAACAGACAGCAAGTGGGAAAAATCAGGACAGGAGGTGGGGGATAATTGGATCCTAGATAAGAAAAAGACCCCAAAATTCGGACTGTCTCTATAAAATCAGGACGTCTGGTCACCCTAACTCACTCCCAGGACTCCTGAGTTCCATTGCTGGGTTTCCTATTGGTTCCATTACTGGTTGTTTACCTTTTTCTGTGGGACTCTGGGCAAGTTGCTCCCCTATCTAGGGCTCTGTCCCCAGCAGACAAATGGGGATTTCATACTTTCCCACTATTGGAAAGTGCTGGGAGAATCTCCCAGCAAAAGCTGCTCTGACAGTGCTAAGCAGCATCTGACCATTCAAGGTCGGAGCTCAGTACCCGGGAGGAAGAGTGTTTGGCTCTGGGGTTTCACTTCAGCCCAGTTTACAGAGAGGGGCCCAGCTGTGGAGTTTGGCTCAAGAGGACCAAGTCTCCAATTTGTTAAGGGTGTTTTGAATTTCAATCCTGTGCTCCTAAGTGCTTGGTGTCAGTTGTAAATATTAGAACCATACTCTCCACTCCATTTTCCAAATCATTCATGAAAATATTGAATAGTACCGGACCCCAGACTGGTCCCTGCCGGACCCACTAGGTACGCCCTCTCCTTTGGACAGCCAAACATGAGGAGGGCTCCTGGAGTCTGGGCTTTCAACCAGCTCTGCACCCACATTACACTGATTGCAGTTGGACCGCATTTCCCTCATTTGCTTGTGAGAATGTCCTACGGAACTACGTCAAAAGCCTTAGTAACACCAAGCTAGATCCCATCTGCTGTTTACCCACCTCCACCAGGCCCGGAACCCTGCCAAAGAAGGAAAGAGGATTGGTTTGGAATGATTTGTTCTTGACAAATCCATGCTCACTAGTCGTAAGAACCAAATTATCCTGTAGGTGCTGCTGACAAACTGATTGTTAAAGAATGTATTGCAGGATCTCTCCAGCTATGGCAGTGAGGCTAGCTAGTCTGTAAGTCCCAGGGGTCTCTTTGTTCCCCTTTGAAAGATAGGTACCGTCTTGTTCATGGATGGGAAGATGTTCTTTTTCAGGGATCACAGACGAGAACTGGGGCACGTCGTCTGGTTTGTTAAGGCCACAAAAATGGAGGCAGGAACCTCTTCTCTCCTGCTGGCAAAGAACCCCAGGTACCTAAAAGACAGGACTCACATCCCTGAATGGGCTTTAAAAAAGGCACTGGTTAAAAAGTTTGGCCCAGACTATTTCTTGTTTCCACAGACTCAGACATTTTAGCAAACTTTAGAATTCCTTGGTGCAAACACCGTGAAACTCCCCTTTCTCCTTCACAGAGGGCTTTAACGCCCCTTATCTCACTCAGGCTCACAACTGCCCAGAGCTCGAGAACTGTCCCTGTTCCCATTGGATAGATGGGGAGGAGCCTGAGGTCCAGAGAAGGGAAGTGACCTCCCCAAGGGCCTACACAGCAAGGTGATGGCAGAGTCAGAAAAAGAAGCCACCAGTTCCAACTCCTGTTCTAACAGACAAAAATACCCCAGAGGGGGGGATAGAGCCCAGGAATCGAAACAGTGGGGAAATTTCATTTAAACCATTTCTGTCAGAAAATCCCATTCAGACTAAACCAGTTTGTTTCTTGAAATCATAACAAGTGGGATGAAAGTTCTATGCAAAAAATTTTGTTGCAAAACAAAAGCCTCTCCTGTTTGTCACAGTGTGTTAAATTGTCTCGTCACACACAAAGAGGAGACACTTAGATCTCAAAAATTAGATAAGATGCTTCAATCTGAGCTAAGTCAATGCTGTTCTTAACAATTTTGAAATAAAAAATTACAAAAAAAATAAACTGTTTCAACTATTCTACTATGTCATAAACTGCTCTGAGTAAAAGTGATAGGACACCTCATACTATGCACTACTCCTAGGACACTCTGCAAGGGATCCCCATCCTCCACCCACCATGAGGTATTAGGAGCGGATCATTATTATCCCTGCTTGAAAGAGGGAGAAGCTAAGGCTGAGAAAGGAGAATTGACTTGTCTTAGGTCACCTAGCCAGCCAGTGGCAGTGTTGGGAATAGGATCCAAGAGCTCTGATTTTCAAACTAACCAGCGGATCTTGAATTTCATACATTGAATGACCTGAATCAAGTGCTCTCAGATGAGCTCCAGACCAACAACTGTGCACAGTAATTATTCAGCAAGTATTTGAGGAGAACTGGAATGTTAGAGAGAATCATGAACTGCTCAGAGACAATTAATGCAGAGAAGTAGCAAAATTTGTCAAACATAGAACTGGTTCTGACTTATTTCCTTGGTCTTAAAAGAGAACAACAAGGACCTGAGTCTCCTCCCTGTCAATAACCTCCTGCTCAGCCAATCAGGGTAGAGACTGAGGATGGGAGGCTGAGGGTTCTCACCAGAGAGCCCAAAGGATGGCCCAGGTCACTGGAGAGGATGACTTCCCAAGCACTATTTCAGCCTCACATTTTTTCGTGGACCTCCCATAGTAGGAGCTGCAGAGCACTCGCCTGCAACACACACACACACACACACACCCTGATGATGGGAGGGGAACAGGAAAAAGGAGAAAAGAAGCAAGAGAAGAAGAGAAGGGAGGGAGGGAGGGATGGAGGAAAAGGTGAAACAAAAAGGACAAACCCTAATGTCCCCAGTGATTCTAAGGGACAAAATTCCAGGTGTGCAATAAAATTCTGCCTCCTTAAGCTCATGTTTTCCATGCCTAGAATTAAACTCTCACCAGATGGATCAGACTGAACAGGTTTCAAACCTCCAGGAGGCTCTTACCTTCTAAACAGGGACGTCTGTTTTCTAGTAAAATCACTAAAAGGGAAGGAGAAAACTCGAAAGAGGTTCCTCCTGGCGCTCACATCCGTGAACCCGAATACTCTCTCAGTCCTCAAAGAGAGACCTGGAGAAGGAGACTTGCTGAAGCAAAGCCACAGGGGTCTCTGAGGTTCCCCTGGCCCCCCGCCCCTGTCCTGCCTGGCTGATGTCAGCATCTCTCTGTAAGGTCACCACCTCCCCTCGACCTTTGACCAATAGTCTGAGGTCCTGCAAAAGGCCTTTGTGATGTCACTGCCACACCCCTCCCTTGCTGTGCTAATGTCCTACCCCTGGCCAGGCACTTTGGAGGTTTGAGCTACTCCCTGTGGATCACCCCACTCAAGGAGCGTTCGTTCTAGGCAGCAAGCCAGCTAGACGGGAAAACATCAGATGCTGCTCCCAATGCTACATTCAGTTTTTCAGAAATTAGTCGACTTTATGGCCAGAAGAGACCATTAGAGCATCTAATCTGACCCTCTGCATATCACAGGCCTCCTGTATGACACAAGAGCTACTTTTGGGGCAAACACATTCTAGAAAGGCGTCTAGTCTCCATTAAATGACATCAGGAGATGGAGAATCCACCACTTTCCTTGGTAGCTTGTTCCTGTGGTGAATCATCCTCCCTGTTGACTATTTGGGCCTTAGTTGTAATATGAATTTGTCTCTTTTCACTTTCCAGCCATTGGTTCTTGTTATGCCTTTCTCTGCTCTATTAAAGAGCCCTTTAATACCCAATCTTTCCTCTCCATTAAGGCACTTCAACACTTTAGTGACGTCACCTTTCAATCTTCTTTTGATGAGCTAAACAGGTGGAGCTCTTTCAATAGCTCACTAGAAGGCATTTTTGTCCAGCCCTCAGAACATTTGGTGGCTTTTTGCTGCCCCAGCTCCAGTTTCACAACATCTTTTTCAAATGAGGACGCCTAAACTGGAGGCAGTATTCCAATATCAGTCTCACTGATGGCGTGTCACCTCCTGTGACGTTATTGATATAATCTGTAACTTTATAGATCACCATTGTGACCGCTGTTCTATAGTTGCAGCCAATATTGTAGAAAGATTGTCATGTAAGGGGTCTGTGGAGAGGTTATGACTGGTTAATTATAACGATGCTATCTCTAGATGTGTATCATTTTTGTAGTTGACATTATGAATATTGGCTTTATGCTGCCCATATTTCAAACCTGTGCTCTGCTTCCGTGGAACACTCCAGCCAGACAAGTTGGTGTCAGTTCTGCCTAGTCTGCTTGATGTCCCATTAAGGACCACCAGCTATACATTTGACCCATTGAGAGAAGGCAGATATGCCTTGTAACTTAGCAAGGTATGCAGGGACGTGCCTATGGCAGAACTCAAAGGTTTTTCTATGCTACGTGCTGGATAGAGTGTCCTTGGGACAAAGAAAGCAAAGACCACATGGCAAGAGACTATAAAAGGCTGATGCCTCATCTCCATCTTGTCTTCAGTCCTGCTTCATACCTCTGGAGGGATTTTGCTACAAACTGAAGCTCTATACAAAGGACTGAATGACTCATCCCAGCTGTGGATGGACTCCAGAGACTTGATTTGAACCTGCAGTTTACTCCATCACTGCTACAAGCCTGAACCAAGAACTTTGCTATTACTGTATTTGAAGGGTTAAAATCCATGTACATTTTGTATAACAACCTGGTCTATGGATTGTGCCAGCTCTTTTCCAGACCCAAAGTCCAGAATATGGTCAAGGGACCAGAGGCCTAGGAAATAGTGATCAGCTAAGAGAAAGCTGGGTAAACAAAAAGCCTTGCTTGCTAAGATAGGCCTCGTCACCAAATTGCCAGGTGTTGAAGCTAAGAACTAAATAATTGTGTCTTATTCAGAGTTGCAGATTGAACAAAGAATCCCTGTTCCTATTGTGTTAGTCTCTTCTTTAGGGAGACATTCTTCCCACAGATCCAACCTTGAGTTTATGAAGAGTTGGCACATGTCAGTATAAGATATGGCATCCTTCCACCTCCCTTCCAAGGGACCAATACTTGCCTTAAGACAGAAAACAATCTTTATTGCCATATACTTTCACTGTTTCTTTGCTTTAACCCCTAGGAATGTACCTGTTGGACAATCAAAGGAGTTGCTCCATTCCTATAGATCCCAAATCAGAATTTAACCTATGTATTTTATAACATTTTATCAAAGCATTAATGAAATGTTAACTTGCTAACTTGAGACCTTGGGCAGAGATATTATGTAACCTGTTAACCATTGGCTAATGTGCTTATCTTGTCTTGCTGCAAAACATAGCCTGGGGTGTGGAACTGCCTACGTCGTCACTTTCCCCCACCCATGGACAATCTGTATATTCTATTGTAATCAATTAACTGACAGAGTCTCTGAGCCTAATACGGTAAGGTGACACTCCACCAGCACTGTGTGTCAAGCTCCTATGCTTGACCTCTACATGGTGTGGATGTATGTCCTTCACCATGCAGCCGAGATCAGCTCCAGAAGTCCTCGTCCACAGCTCATCCCTAGATGTCAAGGGAGAGCTCATTCAAATCTTGCTTACATATTTGATATAGGAGTTTCCAACTTACTTTAAAGACCATATGCTGACTCATACACCAAACCTTTGGAGAAAAACTTCCTGAGGGGGTCTGAAGCACCTGCTGCTGGAGGGAGGGAGGGAGCCCTGGGTTGGGATTGAGGGGCACTGGGAATGGGAGGGTGTTGTGGGTTGGGATTGAGGGGCACTGAGAATAGGAGGGTGTTGTGGGTTGGGATTGAGGGGCACTGGGAATAGGAGGGGGCTGTGGGTTGGGCAGAGGAGAAGAGTGAAGAGCAGGCTCTGCTTGGGAGTGAGGAGCAGTCAGCATAGGAGGGACTGTGGGTTGGGACTGAGAATAGAGGGAACATGGGTTTGGGCTGAAGAGCGTTGTCATTTGGGGATCCAGCAGGACAGGGGAAGAAAGCAGGTGATTCTAATTCCTTAGAGAAATTTTATGTGTGTGGTTATGCAGGGGAGGAACACGCTATATGCCCAGAGGCCTTTATTTCCTCCAGCCTCCGAGCACAGAGGGGATGTCAGGAAGTTTCCCCTTCAATCCCACACACACAAAGGCCCTTCTGAGGATAGGGAAAATTCTGAAGAGAAAAAGTAACATCCAAGGGGATTCCAAAAGGACAGGTTTTTAGGATCCTGGTGAGTAGTTTATCACCTGACCAGGGACTTGAACGTTGGACCTCAGATTAAGAGTCTGATGCTCTACCAACTGAGCTAGCCAGGCTCAGAAAGGCAAAGAACAAGTTGATGCAAAGGAGAAACTAGTTAAGAAAAAGAGAGTGGGAAACTTTAGGGGAAACCTGCTGCTCTCTCTCTCTTCCCAGCTCTAGCCTGGCCTGGTATTAGTACCAGTTAACAAGAGTAAGAAGAGAGAAAGTATCTGTATCTACCAACTTTTTTATAGCAGCTGTTCTCACTGGAACAACTCCATCCATAGCTTGCAGGCTCCTCCCAAGCCTAAAACAGAAAATCGTCTTGCCAGAAAGCAGCCCACTAGGGCTCACCATTGCTGCTTCTCTTTCCACCCAGAACCCCACTTCTTCTCCTGAGCTGCAAGTAGCCATATCTGGGACGCCAAGAGGCAGAGATAGGATTCTATCTCCCAGCAGCCAATGGCACCTCCCCAGGCTACTACTAACCCCACTTAGCCACATGTAGGCCAACCTCCAAGGGCAGAGGAGGCCAAGCCACAAGCATTCAAAAGGTGACTGGCCTAATTACTCGAGCTTCCCCAGGCTGACGCCAAGGTACTTTGTTCACTGATGTCACCACCCTCTATCGTGTGGGGGTTAGGGTTATCCTAGGGACAGGCCAGTGGCAGAAGGAGGAGGCCTTGCTGGACAGCAAGGGGAGCTGGGAAAAGGAAGCCAGCATGTTTCTGCCCAGTTTTGGGCTGAGGCCCTTTTGCAGGTTAGGCAAACGTGAGAACCACCACACTACAGAAACTCCATCACAGTGCGCTGCCCTGTCCCTGCCCTCAAATTCCCTGCACTTTGGTGGTGCTTACCCTGGCACACACTGAGGGGAGAACCTGGAGAAAATGGCGGCAGCTCTTCGATGGGTCAGCTGGCAGAGCAGAGGACTGGAGCCGGCACTCAGGAAGTCGTCCTTACATTACCCTTGTGATTCCAGCTTAAGGGAGAGCCAATGCTGCCTTTTCCTACAGTGAAGCCCAAAATGAGGGACTCACATGGGGTAAGGAACTGCTGTGTTGCCCGGAAACAGGATGCTGCTACAGGAAGATGGATGAAAGAGCCTGCTGAAACCAGGGATTGAACCAGGGACCTTTAGATCTTCAGTCTAACACTCACCCAGCTGAGCTACATCAGCACCTGAAGGGGCCCTTTTTGGGCTGCTGCTTCTCACCTTGAAGTTTATTCTCAATAAACCACCTCTCCAGTCAACTCCGGCCAATGCAAGAAGGACATCACTTGCTATTTTCGCACTTGGAAATGTCATCAACTAGTCTCTGGATCTCTCGAATGCTGCGCTTCACTTCATCGGGGAAAGGCGAGAGACGCGACCTTTGAACAAAAGGCCTGGGGTAACATCCTAATGTTGTCTCCTACTGTAACACTATTTAACACCGGCCCACCCTGTGCTGGTGACAGTTCCATTTCTAGGTATTAGCACGTTTCAGTTACCGTTAAAATTAAAAGTTTCTATATGCTTAAAGGAAATGATTTTTTTTATTTGCTTGTATATGGCATCAATAAATGCAGATTTACACATCCTAGCATGAACATGTACTGTCTTATATGATAGACGCAATGCCATCCCCAGCCTCAGAAACCACCCAGACATTATCATCAAAGAGGCTGATAAAGGAGGTGCTGTTGTCATCATGAACAGGTCTGACTACCAAAAAAAGGCTGCCAGACAACTCTCCAACACCAAATTCTACAGGCCACTTCCCTCAGATCCCACTGACGAATACACTAAGAAACTACAACATCTACTCAGGACACTCTCTACACTAACACCGGAACAAATCAACAAACCCTTAGAGCCCCAACCAGAGTTATTCTATCTACTACCCAAGATCCACAAACCCGGAAATCCTGGACGCCCCATCATCTTGGGCATTGGCACTCTCACTGAAGGACTGTCTGGATATGTGGACTCTCTTCTCAGACCCCATGCCACCAGCACTCCCAGCTATCTCCGTGACACCACTGATTTCCTGAGGAAACTACAACGCATTGGTGACCTTCCAGAAAACACCATCCTAGCCACCATGGATGTAGAGGCTCTCTACACGAACATCCCACACACAGATGGAATACAAGCCGTCAGGAACAGTATCCCTGATGATGCCACAGCACAATTGGCTGCTGAGCTCTGTGTCTTTATCCTCACACACAACTATTTCAAATTTGATGACAATATATATCTCCAGATCAGTGGCACCGCTATGGGCACCCACATGGCCCCACAATATGCCAATATTTTTATGGCCGACCCGGAACAACGCTTCCTCAGCTCTCATCCACTCACGCCCTTTCTCTACCTACGCTACATTGATGACATCTTCATCATCTGGACCCATGGGAAGGAGTTTCTGGAAAAATTCCACCATGATTTCAACAGCTTCCACCCCACCATCAACCTCAGCCTGGACCAGTCTACACAGGAGGTCCACTTCCTAGACACCACGGTGCAAATAAGTGATGGTCACATTACCACCACCCTATACCAAAAACCTACTGACCGCTATGCCTACCTTCATGCCTCCAGCTTCCATCCCGGGCACATCACACGATCCATTGTCTACAGCCAAGCACTGAGGTACAACCGCATCTGCTCTAATCTGTCAGACAGAGACCAACACCTACAAAATCTCCACCAAGCATTCTCAAAACTACAATACCCTCATGAGGAAATAAGGAAACAGATCAACAGAGCCAGACGTGTACCCAGAAGCCTCCTACTGCAAGACAAACCCAAGAAAGAAACCAACAGGACTCCACTGGCCATCACATACAGTCCCCAGCTAAAACCTCTCCAACACATCGTCAGGGATCTACAACTCATCCTGGACAATGATCCCACCTTTTCACAGGCCTTGGGTGGCAGGCCAGTCCTTGCCCACAGGCAACCTGCCAACCTGAAACATATTCTCACCAGCAACTGCACACTGCACCATAGTAACTCTAGCTCAGGAACCAATCCATGCAACAAACCTCGATGCCAACTCTGCCCACATATCTACACCAGCGACACCATCGCAGGACCTAACCAGATCAGCCACACCATCACTGGTTCATTCACCTGCACGTCCACCAATGTAATATACACCATCATATGCCAGCAATGCCCCTCTGCTATGTACATCGGCCAAACTGGACAGTCACTACAGAAAAGGATAAATGGACACAAATCAGATATTAGGAATGGCAATATACAAAAACCTGTAGGAGAACACTTCAACCTCCCTGGCCACACTATAGCAGACCTTAAGGTGGCCATCCTGCAGCAAAAAAACTTCAGGACCAGACTTCAAAGAGAAACTGCTGAGCTTCAGTTCATCTGCAAATTTGACACCATCAGCTCAGGATTAAACAAAGACAGTGAATGGCTTGCCAACTACAAAACCAGTTTCTCCTCCCTTGGTTTTCACATCTCAACTTCTAGAACAGGGCCTCATCCTCCCTGATTGAACTACCTCATTATCTCTAGCTTGCCTGCATATATATATACCTGCCCCTGGAAATTTCCACTACATGCATCTGACGAAGTGGGTATTCACCCACGAAAGCTCATGCTCCAAAACGTCTGTTAGTCTATAAGGTGCCACAGGATTCTTTGCTGCTTTTATATGATAGAGAAAATCATGCTTCCAAATTGTGCATCGAAATCATGAAATGAGCAACAAATGCAATAAAAAATAAGTATCAGAGGGGTAGCCGTGTTAGTCTGGATCTGTAAAAGCAGCAAAGAGTCCTGTATATTAACCCACGAAAGGTCATGCTCCAAAACATCTGTTAGTCTATAAGGTGCCACAGGACTCTTTGCTGCTCATAAAAAATAAGGTATTTAATGGTTTAACATATGGAGTAGGGCTGGGGGGCACCGAGGGCACTTCCTGCCTGGGATGCCACTTGGTCTAGGGGAGGCCCTGTCAGGGAGAACAGGAGTTAGTCTCACAGGCCTATTTTCAGGCTGTAATCTGTGGGCACCCTGCTCTGGGGGAGGGATCGCGGTAGCCCAGACTCAGGGCTGGAACAGACCCCTGATTGAGGGGGTGGCTGCATGGTTTACAGCGCTCTGAGATCTCAGACAATGTGTCTCCCCAAAGCCTCAGATATGCGTCCCCAGACGGCTCCTGTGCTACCTCCGCTCCTTTCACAGTCTATAGCAAGGAGCAGCAGCAAGGGGCAGGGATGAGCCATAGGCACTAGGTGGGGGGCAGAGGCTTCAGGAGGAAACCCAGCACCCAGAGCAGAGGGGGATATGAGGCTTTTTCTCTTTCCTTAACCACGTGTTATAGCTCCGAGAGCTCTTTGAAATGCCTCCCCGCCCACAGCCTGGGAAAGGGGAAGGAGTCTCAGGTTCTAGCTTAATTTGGATGAGGATCACTGACCCCTAGAACCATTCACTGCCCTTTCCCAGATAAACCTGTGATGCACAGAACGGGGCTGAGCTAAATGCTGACAGGAGTCGGGAATTGCTCCCCTGGAATAGCAGCAGGATTGGGCAGCTGGAAATCTCCCCAAAGGAGCTGAAGTCTTGGTGGGTCAGACATAGATGTCCCAGGTACTGCATGGGGGGGGGGGGTTGGTTTCTTTTCTGGACAAGAGCAGTGAGAGTTGTCTCAACATTTCAGTAGAAAAATTCAGACCCTAACTGTGTGTGGTGGGGAAGTCGATAACAGTTTCTTTGGTTTTGATTTAGTTTGTTCTCTTATTCTCAATTTAAAAGCCCTGGATCATTTTGATGGGAAAAATGTTTGCACAAGGCCTAGGAAAAGTAAGAAAAGTTAAAAATTTGTGTTGGAGTGAGGGGTTCTCTGTGGGCCAGGGCAGGGGTGGAGATTTTCATGGGGAAGAGGTTAAGGGATAAATTAGAGGTTTTTGCGGGAACACAGGGGGAATGTTTTTCAGTTTTATTTTTTCAGAGAGAAACCTCCCCACTCTCCCTGTGCTGCTGCCCAACTCAGACCCCACTGACACCCTTGTGATGAAGTGGGGATTTTCTGAATGCTTTATATGCAAATGATGTATGCCTCAGTTTTCCCTATTCGTTGCATGATTGTCTAGGTCAGAGGTTCAAAATGTGAGATTCATCCTGCCAGGGGGAATGGAGTAGCATTCAGGGGGATACAATTGGGCCCGAGCCAGCCACCATCGGGGGGTGGGGAGGGGGAGCCAACCAGCTCCGCTGTTGGCTCCAGTCTCAGCTGCTGGCTATGGCTGCAGGCACCAGTCCTGGGGCTCCACTCTCAGCCCCATTCTGGGGGCTCCACTCCGGGTCTCAGCCCCCACATCCTGCTCTGACCTCTGCCTCAGCCCCCTTACCCTGTCTGCTTCCCTTCCCCTGTAGCTGCAGCCCCTTTCCCAGGCATGGCTCATGGGGGGCATAGACAGGGGTAAAGGGGGCCTGACCCTGAAGTGTTTTGGGACCACTGATCTCAGTGGTGGGACAAGGGTGTTTAATCTTGGCAGAGACCCCCAAAGGGCAGGTGTGGCTGCTGTCCAGCTGCATGGGCCCAGACAATGGCCACAAATTCTGTCTCCTAGCAACCGATGGCCGGGGCGCACCTGCTGCAAGAGGCCAGCTGGCTGGGATGAGTTGGAGAACAAAGAAAGAGTGGAGGCCAGGTGAGCAGGTTGCCAGGGAAACAGAACAAAGGACAGAAGAGGGACAAAAGGGCCTGGCTGAGCTGGGCTGTTGGGAGCAAGGAGTCGGCTGTGTTGGGGACTCGACGAGAGAGCTCAGGCTCTGAGTTCGGGGTCTCCCCAAGATGGACGTTGCTGAATCTTCCTGCTTCCTGTGCTAACACAGAACTTTCCCAGCTGGATTCCAGACCACTAATAAACCTTCTGTTTTACAATGCTGGCTGAGTCACTGCCTCCCCTAGCACAGCTGCTGCTGTGGGATCCCGGTTGTGGGCTTGGCAGGGGAAATTTTTGCTTTTTATTATGCCACATGCAGGTTGTGTGGGGTAGCTGAGACAGCATGTGCTTTTCAGCTTCCTGGGTATGTTAGTAATCTCCCTGGAACTTGCATGGGCCATAGCAAAAGCTCAGATCCTTCTTCCAGAAGAGAGAAGAAGGGACGAGCTTTTGAATTTTTGCAGGATGGCTTGGGATCTGCAGAGAGGAGATGAGGCTGCTGGGGCTCCAGCCAGCTCAGGGCTCCTCCGAGCAGGTTGTGGGAGGAGGGCTCAGGGCTCCGGCTGGATGAGGCTCCTCTGACTTTGAGGGTAGGGTAGGGGATCTTGGGGCGCCTGTCATTGGGGGGGCGGTAGGAAGTCTCAGGCTATGTGGGGGAGGTCTCAGGGCTTGGGTTGGAAGGGGGGACTGGGTCTTGGGGCACTGGCCATGGGGGCATAGAAAGTGAGGGCGCTGGTGGTCTTGGGGCTGCCACAATGGGGGGGTGGGGCCTCGGACTGCAGGAGGAGGTAAGGGGTCTCAGGGCTCTGTCCGTGGGGGGGGGCAGAAGGGGTGGAACCGGGGGCTAGCCTCCCCAAAGAGGGCTCCACCCATTGCCCATGATGGTCACTGCGGAAGTTGGGGGTGCATGACCGGGGGGAGTGTAAGGCTTTCCGAGGTGTCCTATTCAGGTGGACTCGCTACAGGAAGCTCCTGGTGTGGAACAGGGTGCTGGAAGGTCCAAGGTCAGTTCCAGGAGGCACTGAAGCCAAGGAGGCTTCCCCTAGTGAGAGCACCCCTGGGGGTGGGTGTCACACTGGCAAGGCTCCTGCCAGGGTTTGAATCAGAGCTGTTCCAGAGCACTGAGCCTGTGTGCCTGTCACAGCCCCCTAGCATGTGACCTACAGGCTCCACTCTGGCAAAGCTCCCTGTGAATCAGAGACAAACTCCCCCCTTCTCCTAGTTAATCTCCCCTGCAGAGAACCCAGAGCAGCTCCTGCCGCGCTGGGTCTCCTGACAGTCACAGCTGGCCAAGGAGCTGCCCAAGCCGTTCCCCTAGGTCCTTGTGCAGGGTCAGTGTCAGTTCTGACCTCACGAGCACAGTGGTGACTCTCCCTGCCTGTCACATGGGGGATGAGGGCTTGATTCATTGGGGAGAAAGCTGGGATTTTGACACCAAGTGTATGTCTGCAGTGCAATTAAACCTCACAGCTGGCCCAGGCTGGCTGACTCGGGCTTGCCAGGCTCGAGGTACAGGGGCTTGCTCAGGCTGGAGCCCTACCACTGGGACCTTCCCCCCTCGCTAAGTTCAGTGGCTGATATACTGAAGATGAGTCTGTAAGTGGGGAATGTGTACTGGGTGCTGCAACTGGATAGACACTTCCTAGCAGGAGACTCACCCAGTGAATGCGATCTACTCTAAAAAATATGTGATGACAGAAAGTCATCCTGGCTCTCTGTATTCATCAACTGACAAGGACTCAATTCAACTTGCTCAGGTTAGAAAGAAAGTTTGTTTTTTATTTTATTGTGAGCCTGGAAGCAGCCTCCGGTGTGAAAGGCAGAGCTGGATTGTTTCGAGCTCATGCACCCGTATCACTAATGGAGTAAAGGAATGTACAAACCAATGAAGCCTTAACATGTCATTTGCATCCTCAAGCCTTGTCCCTGTGACAGGATCTCAAGGACAGACAGAAATGTTAACCAGAGTCAGGAGGAGAGAGGAAAGCACTTTCCCTCGTGTATTTCCCCAGGCTGTTGTGCAAGGCAGCCGAGTGCTTTATGGCATTTTCTGTCACTGATTTTTTCATTGGTGTGGGAGGAAAGACTTAGACCTGCCAGCTTTGTGAACCTGTGAATGTGAAGTGATCAAGTGATGAGTTAACAATGATGCTGTTGCACAGGATTTGATTGGAACCAGAAAACAAAAAGCCCTTAAAGTGGAACTCTTGGGTGAACAGAATGAGCTGATTTGTATTCAAGCTTGGAAGGCAATAGATTGTTACACTGGGCAGAACAGCCTGGTTTGGTTTGTTGTTTGGTTGGTTGGTTGTTGTCCCTGGTAAATTGCAGAGAGTTCAGAGAAGAGCCACAGGAATGATTAAAGGCTTGAGCAGAGAGAGAAGTTAAAAACAAACAGAACTTTCCCTGCTCCTGCTGGCTGTGACTGCTGACGACTTTTTTCCTTCTCTACTCCAGGGTCTCTCTTCTGCCAGATTTTAAGAAAGTCAGGACACCCTGCAGACTATGGCAGAGCAGTTTGGTAATAGGTTGCAGTACTCACCATGTAGGAGTGCAGCTATTGTAACACCTTGACTGACCATGGAGTAAATCCTGCAGCTCTGGCAGCCCAGGATAGCCTCCCACTGATGGTGATGGGAATTTAGCCTTTGTAACTGTCTGCTGGTGTCTGAGGTCTCAGATGTGAATTAAACTGGGGGCAGACACGGCTTCATCCAAACAAGTGAAGGATGTAAGTGAAAGCGCAAAGCTGGCCCTGGGGAGCTGCTGCAGTCTCATCACCACAGCTGGAAGGGAGAAGAGGAAACACTCCCTAAAGTGCTGGGAGCAGCCCCGAGAAAAGGAAGTTTGTCAGTGAGATCAGTAGCAATAAATGTGAAATGACGGAGTGCTTTCTCCTCTGTGCTGACAGGTTTGAATTGTGTTACTTTACTATGAAATAAAGCTTTAAAATATCCTGCTGTAATTTCAGGATGGGTCTGTAACCGTAATCAGTCTCTGCAGAAGTGGGACTTTCAAAATTCCTAAGGCATGTAAGGGGTGGAGTTCACGGTCGGTCACCTGAGGGCAGTGCAGTAGAGTTCAAACTGATGACCAGAGAGGCGAGAACAGGGATTGTGGGACAACCCCCAGAGCCCAATCACAGCATTGTAATCGACCAGGGTGTCTACACTGGCACGGTGGTGCTGTAGCCCCGATGCAGAAAGCTGTACGTCTCTCGTTGGGTTTTTTTTTTACAGTGCTGCAACTGCACCGTTTCTGAGTGGCTTGGCAGTGTGTACACCTCAGACGTTACACCACAGAAAGCTGCCTTACTGTGCAGAAACTTGCCAGTTAGACAAGGCCATAAACGGCTTGCATAAGAATGCAAACCTGGTCACAGTAGGTCAGACCAATGGTCCGTCTAGCCCAGTGTGCTGCCTGAGAGTGACCAGATGCATCAGAGGGAATAAACAGAATAGTCTTAGGCCTGGTCTACACTATCTGTTTATACCGATTTTAGCAGCGTTAAACCGATTTAACGGTGCACCCATCCACACAAAGAGGCCCCTTATATCCATATAAAGGGCTCTTTAAACCGGTTTCTGTACTCCTCCCCAATGAGAGGAGTAGTGCTAAAATCGGTATTACCCTATCGGAGTTAGAGTTAGTGTGGCCGCAAATCGACGGTATTGGCCTCCGGGCAGTATCCCACAGTGCACCATTGTGACTGCTCTGGACAGCAATCTGAACTCGGAGGCACTGGCCAGGTAGACAGGAAAAGCCCCATGAACTTTTGAATTTCATTTCCTGTTTGGCCAGCGTGGAGAGCTCATCAGCACAGGTAACAATGCAGTCTCCTGAGAACTGAAAAAGAGCTCCAGCATGGACCGCACGAGAGGTACTGGATCTGATCGCTATATGGGGAGAGGATTCTATGCTAACAGAACTCCGTTCCAAAAAACAAAATGAAAAAACATTTGAAAAAATTTCCAAGGCTATGCTGGAGAAAGGCCACACCAGGGACTCAGTGCAGTGCAGAGTGAAAGTTAAGGAGCTCAGACAAGCCTACCAGAAAACCAAAGAAGCAAATGGAAGGTCCGGGGCAGGGCTGAAAACATGCCGCTTGTACGCTGAGCTACGTGCAATTCTAGGGGGGGGTCCACCACCACTACCCCACACCTGTCTCATAGACTCTTAGACTCTAGGACTGGAAGGGACTTCGAGAGGTCATCAAATCCAGTCCCCTGCCCTCATGGCAGGAACAAATACTGTCTAGACCATCCTTAATAGACATTTATCTAACCTACTCTTAAATATCTCCAGAGATGGAGATTCCACAACTTCCCTAGGCAATCTATTCCAGTGTTTAACTACCCTGACAGTTAGGAACTTTTTCCTAATGTCCAACCTAAATCTCCCTTGCTGCAGTTTAAGCCCATTGCTTCTTGTTCTATCATTGGAGGCTAAGGTGAACAAGTTTTCTCCCTCCTCCTCATGACACCCTTTTAGATACCTGAAAACTGCTATCATGTCCTCTCTAAGTCTTCTCTTTTCCAAACTAAACAAACCCAATTCCTTCAGCCTTCCTTCATAGGTCATGTTCTCAAGACCTTTAATCATTCTTGTTGCTCTTCTCTGGACCCTCTCCAATTTCTCCACATCTTTCTTGAAATGCGGTGCCCAGAACTGGACACAATACTCCAGTTGAGGCCTAACCAACGCAGAGTAAAGCGGAAGAATGACTTCTCGTGTCTGTGGATTCCGAGGTGGGGTTGGTAATCTCAGCCATGCCTGAGGAGTCTGCAGCCGGGGAAGATGAGGAGGAGGAAGAGGAGGACACAGCACTCCATTCTCCCCAACAGCCAGGAGCTTTTTCCTCACTCAGACGGAATTATCCTCCCAGCCCTCCCAAGCCAGTAGCCCAGACAATGAAGTCATGGAAGCGACGTCTGGTGAGTGTACCTTTGTAAATATAAAACATGGTTTTAAAGCAAGCGTTTTTTAATGATTGATTTGCCCTGAGGACTTGGGATGCATTCGCGGCCAGTACAGTTACTGGAAAAGTCTGTTAACATGTCTGGGGATGGAGTGGAAATCCTCAAGGACATCTCCATGAAGCTCTCCTGGAGGTACTCCAAAAGCCTTTGCAGAAGGTTTCTGGGCCAGGCAGCCTTATTCCATCCACCATGGTAGGACACTTGACCACGCCATGCATGTAGCAAGTAATCTGGTATCATTGCATGACAAAGCATAGCTGCGTATGGTCCCGGTGATTGCTGGCATTCAAGAAACATCCGTTCTTTATCTCGTTGTGTTATCCTCAGGAGAGTGATAACGTTCATGGTAACCTGGTTGAAATTCAGGAATTTAATTAAGGGGACAGAGATGACCATTCCTACTGGCCTGTTTGCCTGTTGCTTAAAAGAAATCCTTCCTTGCAGGTAGCCAAGTGGAGGGAGGGGAGGAGGGGTAATGGCGCTGAGCTTTTTCGCATTTGGCTGGCAGGGGTCTTCCCTGTTACCAGCTACGCAGTGGGGGGCAAAGGGGCTGATTAGCGGTGATCTTCCATGATACCAGCCACGCGGTGGGGGGGAGGGGTAAAGCGATCATCCCAGAGAATTGGATGAGGGGGTGGTTTCTGATGCTGCATGTTAACAGGAAAGAAGCAGCACTGAAAGGGCTTTGCTTGGTATTTGGGAAAGGAGGGCACTGTGTACATGAAGGCTGCAGAAGCCAAAAGACAATGGCTTACCATGGCCGCATGCAAGCTGAATTCTGATGCCTGGATCTGTGTCTGTGAGATCTCTAACACCAGAGCCACAGGCACTCAATATTAAGATGCAAAATGCGACTTTGTAGTGAAATCACATGTGCTATGTAAGGTGAATAGTGTTGTTCACTGTGAAAGAGTATAATCATTGTTCTGTAAAATGTATCTTTTTGAATGCTTCTCTCCCTTTTTTACCTCCCTCATGCAGCTGCAAATTTTTCAAGCCTTCCTACTCCATCCCAAAGGCTATCTCAGATAAGGCGGAGGAAAAAAAGATGCGAGACGAAATGTTCTCGGAAATCATGGAAGTGACCCGCAATGAAAGAGCTCATCTGAATGAGTGGAAGGACGTGGTATCAAATTACAGGAAAGATGCTAGTGAACGTGAGGACAGGAGGGACCAACGTGAGGATAGGAGGGACGAACGTGAGGAGAGGAGAGACGCTCGAGATGACAGGTGGCGCCAGGAAGATCAGAGGTGTAGGCAGGAAGATCAGCGGTGGCAGGATGCAACGCTGGGGCTGCTGCGTGATCAAACTGACATCCTCCGACATCGGGTGGAGCTTCAGGAACAGCAGCAGGATCACAGAATGCCGTTGCAGCCCCTGTGTAACCACCCTCACCACTCACCATGTTCCATATCTTCCTCACCCAGAGGTGTAAGAATGCGTGGGGGAAGGCTTCATGCACCCGCCCAGTCCACCCCCGTGGACAGCCCAACCAAAAGGCTATCATTACTTTGAAATATTTTTAGTGGCCTCTTCTTTCCCTCCTATCCTCCTCCCAAACCACACCCGGGATACCTTGTCAGTTCTCTCCCTCTTTTTATAATGACTTTTTAATAAAGAATACATGATTTTTAAATGATAGTGACTTTATTTCCTTAAGCAAGCTGTAATCGAAGGGGGAGGGTGGGTTGCGTACAGGGAATGAGTCAATTAAGGGGGGGGTTCATCAAGGGGAAAAAAACACAAGTCACACCGTACCCTGGCCCGTGATGAAACTCGTTTTCAAAGCTTCTCTGGATGCGCACCTTACGCATGTGAAAGTTTCGCAGCCACTGTGAATCGTCCCAAACTTGCAAAACTATGCGGTCCCACCAGTCTGTGCTTGTTTCCCGGGCCCAAAATCAGCGTTCAATGGCTAGAACCCGCCCCATTACCAGCAGGATCTCTAAAGCGCAGGGGCCCGCGGTTTGAGATAATTCTGTGTCCGTGTCCTCATCACTCTCGTCTCCGCTCTGCCGTAGCCACCGCCTCCTCGCCTGGCTTTGCAGGTCCTGGTTCAGCGTAGACTGCACGAGAATGCGCAAGGTGTTTACAACGTCCATGATTGTGGTCTTGATCTGAGCAGGGTCCATGCTTGCTGTGCTATGGCGTTTGCACAGTTCAGCTAGGAAAAAAGGCACGAAACAGTTGTCTGCTGCTTTCACGGAGGGAGGGGTGAGGCTGTACCCAGAATCACCCGTGACAATGTTTTTTGCCCCATCAGGCACTGGGATCTCAACCCAGAATTCCAAGGGGCGAGGGAGACTGCAGGAACTATGGAATAGCTACGGGATAGCTACCCACAGTGCAACGCTCTGGAAATCGACACTAGCCTCGGTACATGGACGCACACCGCCGAATTAATGTGCTTAGTGTGGCTGCGTGCACTCAACTTTATACAATCTGTTTTACAAAACCAGTTTATGTAAAATCGGAATAATCCCGTAGTGCAGACATATCCTTACTGGCCTGCAAGATAAGGTCTTCTACTCTTACCTTTAACTTCATTGTTGTCATTCCTACTTATCCTATCTACCACATCTCCCCCGAGGTCTCTGGGCAAATCAGGTGTGAACCACTTCTTTGATACAGACTGCCCCAATCCAGCTGAATTGAGGCAGACTTTGGGCCAATGTCAGTTTGGAAAAGGCTCACTTACCCTGGAGGTTTCTCAAAGTATCTGTTACTGTGAACCACGTGTAGTGTGGATGTGTGAACCCCAAAGATATCAAACATGAAAGAAACACAAGGCCAGTTCTGAGGAGGTTTCCAGACCTAGGCCTGAGGGTTAAACAGCTGTGCTCAAAAGGAAAAGGGGCCTCAGGCCCTATAAAAACAACTGGTTGCAAAAATAAAACAAAAATTAAACGCATAATAAAAAAAAATGTAAAAAAAAACAACCCAGAAAAGCTCCCATCACACATCTATCACCATTTCGGATTTTGACATCTCCTGCCTGGTGTGACATCTTTGCTTTGCAAACAAGAGACCTGGAGAACTCTGTGTAACTGGGTAAAAGGTTACACATCTTCTCTCCAGTAATTTTTCTCCTAATAGAAGACTTACTTTAAAATGTATCAAAATAAATTCTATTTGAACTAGAAATAACTACAGTCTATCCTGGGTCTCTGTTCTCATATATGCTATTTCTCTTACATATTCCCCTCACTCTAATTCCTTTGGAGTGAGGTTTCAATTTCAGGATTAGTCACCATTTCCTAGACAGTAGGAGGGGGCAAGGAGAGAACTAGAAGAAAACCTGAATTATATTGTAACACTGAAAGTTATCACAGAATCAGCCTCTTACGTTACACTAGTTAACTTCATGTTTAATTTCATTGTCGCTGGTAACAACTTATCAAAGATTTCAAAATATAAACCTATAGGGCAGTTCTCTCTTAATTCCCATTTCCACCCAGTCAGCTTTGTGTGAAGTCACATTCTACAATAACCTAGGAGCCTTCCACTTCTGTGAGTTAATTTCTCCCTGGGGCTTCTCCCAGAAGTGTGGGTGGAAGGGGTCTCACACTATGTGGGAAGGCTGCATCATGAGAAAAACCACCTGTGCTCTATTTTCACACTTTTTAATCTTTCAGAGTAGCAGGAGGTGGAGAAGTGATACAAATGCATAAGACTTACTAGCAAAACTAAGAGACCAAACCACAGACTCTGGACTCAACAACATTCATGTATCCTGCAGTCTGAATTTGAAATCTGATGCATTCCCCCACTGGCTGCCATCAATTGCCCAGTATGGAAGTGCTTCTTGTCCAGCAAGATTGGGACCCATAGGCATGGAATGGCTCTGAAGGAATCAGCCGTTTCTCTCTGTGCTTCATGAAACTTTGGATCCAAATGGTAACAGACAGTTGTGCCCAATTTAATCATGGCACCTTTTAGGAGTGTGACCAATGCCACATAACTAGGGAGCAGGGTTCTAAAAATAGTTTACCAGGGCCACAGGTCACCATAGCTTCCATCTCAGGGGTGAAAATCAACCACTAGTACCTGCAATTTCTACCTGAGTTCTTGTCAAATCTTGGACCTTCCCTGGAGTCATTTTACACTTCTCTAGTGTAGAATTCTTCACCAACCACACAACAGATCAGTAGCATAGTGAGGTACAACTCCCCCAAATATGCCCTTTTATTTTTTAATCTGGTGGCACAGATTTAATTTAGGGACTAAATTGAGGTGTGTCTTAGAATCCCTGTAAAACATCAAATATCATGTATCAGAGGGGTAGCAATGTTAGTCTGGATCTGCAAAAGCAGCAAAGAGTCCTGTGGCACCTTATAGACCAACAGACATACTGGAGCATGAGTTTTCATGGGTGAATACTCACTTCATTGGATGACATGCATCTGACGAAGTGGGTATTCACCCACGAAAGCTCATGCTTCAATACGTCTGTTGGCCTACAAGGTGCCACAGGACTCTTTGCTGCTTTTACCAAATATCATGGATGTATTAAAAGTAGGTATCTTTCTGCAACTATCACATTCAACACAGATTTCATTTTCTACACATTTGCAGCATCTCCCAGGGCTGAGCTGAATAGAAACATCACTTCCATTTTTCCCATCCCTACCTCAATAGGGACTGCATTTCCCAAATAATAGACAACATGCACCTGATTAGCAAGGAGATATCTTCAGGAGCGACCTCTTGCAGAGCCTGAGCCAGAACTGCTTTGGGAGCCCAATGCATGGGTATTTTACTTGGTTCCAAGTCATTTACTAGGGAATCCTGTTCCCAGACCTTTAGAAAAAATACTGACCTAACCAATTGAACAACAGGGGGACTGGGATGGTGATGGGAAATAAAGGAATCCCTCTGACTTACCCTATCTCCTTCTGTTGTTACAGAGGGTGAAATGACATTTTTCCCTACCCCTGCCCTGTTCCTGCTCTTTGTTATAGGTCAATATATTTTAAGTGAGGAAAACGGTAGTAAAAATATCTGCTCCCCAGCACAACCTGAAGCAACATCAGAGCAACTGGGAATGAAACAATTGGTTCCTAAAGGGGGAACTTGATGACTAACAATTGGTTTGAAATGGGGGAACAGGATAACTATGATGCTCAGGGTTTGGTTAGACTAGGAAAAGTGATGGAGTTTAGGTCAGGACGAGGGGAAAGCTAATGCCAACCACTGCACCTGGGCTGCATTTGCACTACAACTTTTTACACCAAGATGACTAACTTGAGCAGCCAACGCCATGTACAGTCCTAGTGGATGGAAGGCACAGGTAGTTTTTGCTTCAGTGTAGCTTGTTGGGATCAAACCTCTCCCCCACCTGGAGCTGATGAACATTCCTGGCAGGAGGGACACACACTCCTATGACTAAAAAGGAAAGTTGATAGAAAAGATCACAGGATTGACCCCAAAGAAGGATGAACTCCAAAAGGGAGAAGCAGGCAACTGATCTGGTGGAGCTGAGAGACCACGGTGAAGATAGTGCTTTTTGCACCATGTGGAAATTAGCAAATGTGATTTTAAACAAAACAAAACAAAACAAAACCAACAACTTTGGCCAGTCCTAGTCCAGGGATTTATAACAGTTCATTCTCATGTGGATTTTGTGATGTCTAATAAAGTTTGAGCTGTGATTGAAGCTTTTCCCACACTCAGGGCATGTGTAGGGCATCTCCCCTGTGTGGATTCTCCTGTGTGCGCTCAGGACAGAGCTCTGATTGAAGCTTTTCCCGCACTCAGAGCACGTATAGGGCATATCCCGTATGTGGATTCTCTGATGTCTGATAAGGTGAGAGCTCCGATTGCCGCTTTTCCCGCAATCAGCGCATGCGAAGGGCAGCGCCCCCGTGTGGATTCTCTGATGTCTGATAAGGTCTGAGCGCTGAATGAAGCTTTTCCCACACTCATGGCACATGGAGCGTGTCTCTTCCAAGTTGATTCTGTTGCGTGGAATAAGGTCTGAATGGCTACTGTAGTTTTCCTCTGGCCTCTGCTGAGTCTCACAGGCTTGTGTGTTTTCTGGGAGTGCACAAATCGTGGAAACATTCCCTTTGGATCTTCCTGATAACATCCAAGGTAGTTCTACTTGCACAGTGTCTTCCTGCTGGGGTTTCTCCTCCTCATTCTCACTCACCATCCCATCGCCGGATGGGAGACAGAGAGAATCCAGACAGAGGTCACTCCCTGTGCCTGAGAAAAAGGAAATGTCACAGAGAGGAATGGAAAAAGGGATGAACAAACCAAAACAGATGTGGGAGAGATCAAACCTATCAGGTGCTGATTTTCCCCAAACCCTTCCACAGAGAAGAGAGGAAGGGATCAGTTCTGGGTCCTCATTGCACCATAACTCTCAGGGGAAAGTGAGATTGGGAAGGGACCCGCTGCCAGTTGCCAGTCATAATAGGAGGGAAGCCATGAGTGACATCTGCCATAATGATTTCACATCTGCAGGGAACAATCTTGAACTTGAAGAGCTCATGGGCTCTTTGTAGGGCATCCAAATATTTCCTGCATTCCTAAGCAGTTGTTGAATTGTTTAACCAATTCCTCACCTGTGAAGGCAGCTCTCAGGAGCACTTCTTTCTCAGAGCTCTGGAGGTCTCAGATCCATGGTTCTTCCCCTCATTCCAGCTGCAAGATCACATCAGGTTTGGAAATAGGAAACCCTAATGCAGGCAAAGAAAACAAGGGAGGTCAGTGGAACTTGTGGGATACATGTCACAAAGAATATTCCATAGTTTAACCCCATCTCATTTTTAGGCAGTAACAAATGTAGCCCTCAGGAATAATCTGCTTGCCTGCATAAATATATCTTTTCTTATAAGTATTATATTGTGATAAGTTTATTAATTCATATTAAAAATAAGTTTGGCTGTAATGCAAGAAACCTACAGGCCACAAACCTGCATTTTAAGCTAAAGCAAAGTTAGCATAGCTCTAGCCTGTGCCCTTTTATCCTGAAAAGCAAATGTTTTTCCTATACCCAAATCAAGTGCCTATGCTTAGCTCTAAGACCCTTTACCTAGACCAACAGACAACGAAGAATGGCAAAGAGGATTTTTCAGAGTTGTACTCACAGACTTAACAAGTACCCCACAAGTGCGCAGATACCTGCCAACCATACGCACATACATACTAGCCTATGGAGTAAGCGTACCCTAACATTTCTATGGGGGAAGAGTGAAATTTGGGCATAAGAGGAAGAATTTCCGGCATTTATTTCTATAAAAAGAGGTAACCTACCTCAGTATGGTAACCCCACCCTCACCTCGACCCCCTCCTTCTTCACTACACTTCACCATCTTCAACTCCGTATTCATGCTGTCCATCTATGACAGCTATTAGCCAGCAATAGGCCGCATTTATTTTCTTTTCAAACTTTTAAGTTCAAAAGGGACTCGGCTAAGCTTGGTCTCTCTAAACTTTATTTTAGTTTGTGTATTAGATTATTTAGTCAAGCTAAAAAGTAAATTCCAAAGTAGCTTTGACAGCTCTTTGCATTAGTTTCCTCTGCAAGAGGTGTGAAACTGGAACCGCCAGAGGCGAGGCCAATGCCAGTTTATCAAAACAGGGTGTGAATAGTAAGCAAAGTTTGCAGCACATAATATTGTATTATCACATGTATCTCTTGACTAACAGTAATACAATTGTAACTCTGTAACTCTGTTTTACAATTTACTTACTATTTCATTGATGTTAATAAAAAGTCATTATGACTAGATCTGTCTCAGTGTGAGCTTCCTCTCATACCCCCAAAGGTCCCTTTATCAATTCTGTGGAACCTGATTTGAAACATGAACTTTTATCTTCTGATCAAACAAACTGGCGAGCTTAAACTCATATTAATTAATATATATGATTAAGTAGTATTATTAATTAAAATTAATTACAAAACAAATTAAATTAAGTTGATAAATCAAATCAACATTACTAACACACCCCAAATAAGGCTCCGCATCCCAAGGCCTCCTTCCTTGGCTCAAAGTGGCAGGAGAGTTATTATTATAATAAATCATATTCATTACCTTAGTGCCTAAGAGCCAACTAACAGTGGGTCCCCGTTGTGTTAGGCAAAGTGCAAACAGAGAACAGTAGATGGCCCATGCCCTGAAGAATTTACAATCTAAACCAGGAGCAGGCAACCTGCCGCACGCAAGCTGATTTTCAGTGGCACTCACACTGCCCGGGTCCTGGCCGCTGGTCCCGGGGGGGGGGGGCTCTGCATTTTAATTTAATTTTAAATTAAGCTTCTTAAACATTTTAAAAACCTTGTTTACTTTACATACAACAATAGCTTAGTTCTATATTATAGACCTATAGAAAGAGACCTAAAAACGTTAAATGTGTTACTGGCACGCGGAACCTTAAATTAGAGTGAATAAACGAAGACTCGGCACAGCACTTCTGAAAGGTTGCCAACCCCTGATCTAAATAGACAAGACAGTCAAAGAATGGGGGAAGGGGAAGAACCCATTGTTAGAATAGAGATATTCAGGTCTGCCTGTAAAGCCTATACTTTAAGAACTTAGGTGTATTTTTATCACTTTGTCTTTATACCCCTGTAACTAGCTAAGAATCAAAATCACAGTCTGCCGGTGTATGGGCCTTCTCTCTCTAGGATAGGCTGAGGCCTTGTTCTTAGGTTAAGGCCTTTGGCTAAGCAGCAGGGGCAGCCATAAGCTGGGAAGCGAAGGGTCACATCCTCACATCCCAAACCAGTCACACTGAAATAAGGTGCTATTGGGCTGTTAGGAAGTCAGTCCTGTCCTGATAGTGCCCATCACCACCAGATAAAGAAACAGATCTTAAGATGGTTAAAGAAAACTTAGTTTGATAGCAGCCTATCTGGCAAGAAATCACTTATCAATGGTTGTAGCTGTGAAACCCTCACTTCTGTATTGTTTTATCTTTATGGCCACCACTTTTACTTTGTTAATCAGTCTGGTTCTCTAATTCTTTCTGTCTGCTGCATAATTAATTTTCCTAGGTGTAAGTTAATGAGGGTAGTGGAATATGCTTACTTGGAAATAACCCCAATAAACATTGCATTATATGTGCTTCAGACTTCTGGCCTTCTGCTGCTTGCTGTCTGCGTGACAAGAACCAGAGAAGAGAGAGGGTGAAGGGAAAACCCTCTAACAAATGGACATGACCTGATAACCAAGAGGTAAGCCTTTAAGGAAGGTTTTAATACACTTTGGAACGGATAAGAGATTCCCATGAGGACTGACAGGGAGCGATGGTAAACACACATTTAGATCCTTTTCTTATTTTATATATTTTCCCCATAAGGCTTAACCTCTGGCACACTGTCATGGATCCATAGGATCTCTGCAATGCCCTGGCTTTTAAACAGTCCTTGGGAGGTACCCCTTGAGTGCACTAGACCCCCAAGGGGTCCCACTCTTCCACAACGACAGGCCACTTAGCTTCAACACCTGAGACTGAGCCACTTCCTGGGTACCCTTCCTCCACACTCCTCTCCACTTCTTCCCATTACTCTCAGCCAGCACCACCTCCCGGCACCCTGGGAGATTCCTATGTTCCCTCTTCACCTCTCACTACCTCGTCCCTCCCTGCTGCTTCTTAGCTCTAACCCTGCACACACCCTCCCAATGTCCTGGCACCCCAGAATTATCTACTCCTCCCCTTCTCCGCCCCTCCCACAGCTTTGTTCTCCCTTCACCAGTGCAGTCCTGAATGGAAACATTATACGCTCTTCTATCGAAAGAGGAGCTCATCTGACTGTCACACAAGCCATGCATGAGTCATACACCTATTTACTCAATTTAGAATTCTATACGTGGCATATTTTCCTCTTAAAATGAGGAAAAGGCATGACAGCTACAGTTATTAATGTAGTTATTAATGTATCCAATAAGGACACATTAAATGCAATTTTAAAATGACTGACGGCACCAAAAAGGCACATGTCCAAAAATGATACCAGTGGGTGGGAGATAGGGCAAAAAAGGGGGGACAAGGAAACTTGTCAAAACTTGTATGACAAATAAAACTATAAAATTATTAATACTCAGGTTCTTTAGAGACCCCACAGCTTCTAATAACCCAGGGAACAGGACTCCTTACCCAGCAAGGTCACCGTCTCATAGTTCTCCTGCATGACATCCCTGTAGAGGGCCCTCTGAGTGGGGTCCAGCAGAGCCCCCTCTTCCCTGGTGAAATACACAGCCACCTCCTCGAAAGTCACCAGCCCCTGAAAGAGGAAGAGTCCAACATTCAGTATCTGATGCCCCACTCACAACCCCACTATTCATGTAACAGCAGCATCAGGGAAATGGAAGCTCTGGGAGACACATTAACAGAGTCACACCCCACCTTGCCTAGAGCAGCCAGGAGGCATCAGAGGGTGGAAAGAGAGAATCTTTGTGTCTCCCAGCTAACAGATGAAGGCAGGGTCATCACATTTATCACCTAGCTACTAGACAGGGCTTGATATAGGAGATGGGGCTGTCTCTGGACCCTGCTGGTGGCTCCCTGGTAGGAATCCCAACACTCTCCAAATAAAATATATGGAAGAAAGGGGAAGTCAATAGTAAAGAATAGACATTAGAAAGTCAGAATTGTAGAAAATTGGCAAGGAAAGCTATCAGAAATCAATGATCAATTAATGAAAATAAGAAGGAAGTTTTAAAAAAGTATATTAAGTACAAAATAATCCCTAACAATGGTAATGGTAAATTACTAGATGGAAATGGCAGAATTATCAAAATAATACAGAAGAGGTAAAAAAGTGTTCAATAAATATTTCACTCCTGGATTTGGAGAAAAACAGATGATGCAAGTCATATAAGACGTTGACGACAACACTCTTTCCATCCCAACAATAACTCACGAGGATGCTGAACAGCAGCTATTACAGTTAGACATGTTTAAATAAGCAGGTCCAGATAACTTGTATCGAAGAGTTTTGAAAGACCTAGTGGAGGAGTGTGGAGGACTGTTAATGTTGATTTTAACTAGGACTTGGAACACTTGGGAAAGTCCAGAAGACTGGAATAAAGCTAATGCTGTGCCAATATTTTAAAAGTGTAAAAGAGATGACCCAGCTAATTACAAGAGTGTTAGTCTGATACTGGGCAAGATAATGGAGCAGCGAATATGGATTTAATTAATAAAGAATTAAAGGAGGTTAATATAATTAGTACCTATTAACAAAGGTTCAGAGACAATAGATCCAATCAAAGTAACTGGATATCCTTATTGGATGAGATCAAAAGTTTGGTTGCAACTAATAGTATTGATGAAATATACCTAAACTTCTGTAAGGGATATGACTTGGTTCAGCACAACATTTTGACTAGAAAACTAGAAAGATACAAAATAAACACAGCATACATTCAATAGATTAAAATCTATGATTGTAAATGGAGAATCATGGTCAAGTAGATTCCTTTCTAGGGGGTTCCCACAAGGATTGGTTCTTAGCTCATCACTGATAAAGTTTGCAGTTGCCACGAAGATTGGAGGCGGTGGTAACTAATGAAGTGTCAATAGCTTCAGGTTTCAGCACTGGGAGTCTGGGAAGTTTTCCCAGCCCTGGCTAGAGGGTTATTTCCTGTTCCACGAAGAGGGGAAGTTCCACTCCCAACTCTTGTGCCTTGAAATTAGGCCCTGACACTACATCAGTATAGTGGTATGATTATAAAATGATTAGGACATAATTACGTGCAAGGACATTTTGTGCAAGATGCGTCATGTTAAGTGTCATTGGAAAAGTTATGATTTGCTGAATATGATTGTCCTATGTGTGTGCATGTATCATGTTCGTCCCTGAAGTTATGGATATTGACTATGTATCTGTATTTCAAATGTGCTTATTCTGGGTAACATCCACAAAAAGCCTTTCAGGTACAACAAAGAAGCCAGACAGTGTTGATGGCTCATCAACAAAGACAATGGACCATGGAAGAGCTTAGCCTTCCTGTGAACGTTTCAGCCAGCCTATGAGTCATGGCTACTATGACTCAGCAGGCCATGCTCGGGCATGTGACCAGACCATATGACACTAAACTTCATTTTGATACCTGTATTTTTCCATAAACTGGATTGGGAACTGAGTTTGGAACCAAGGGTTCCTGCCATATGGAAAAGGCACATAAGGTGGAGTGTGACATCAGCTCTTGGCCTCATTCCCCACACAAGAGAACTCCTGGAAACACCTGAGGAACAAAGACTGAACTGGGGGAAGTGCTGGTTCCAGGGTAAAGGGATTTCTAGCTTGTGTATGGAAACTTAGTGGACTGCTTGTACCATCAGTCAGGATGAGAAATTGCTAATTCAAATTCTAGCCAGATAGTATGTTAGGCTTAGTTTGAGATTTTGGTTGTTTGCTAAGTAATCTGCTTTGATCTGTTTGCTAACACTTATCGCTGGAAAATTGGCTGTTGTCTTCTAGCTGTCCTTGAGTGGCTTAGGTAATGCACTCAGGTAGCTTAGTTGGCTGCATGGCGCCGCTTGTTGTCGTGTTGGGTGATAAAAGGCCCTGGAGAGGCTGGCTGAATCTCCAGCAAAGCAGTGTGAGAAGGGCCAGCCTAGCTTGAGGGTTAGAGGGCACAGTGGTTTCCAGAAGCCCCCAAGACTGCACCCCGGGGTGACAACCCATCACACCCTAGAGTACACAAGCCTCAGCAGGTTTGTCACATCCTTTCCCCTCCCATTCCACACCCTAGATAGTTCCTGGCTCCCACCACATCTAGCAGCTCCCACCCTCCTATACATTTACTGCTCCTCTCCCTCCAAGCAGAACTCACCACTAGCTCTCTGATAATCCCTTACCTGAGCCAGCTCCATTGCAGCCATTTCCTTCCCGCTGGGAGGAGGGGATGATTTGGGGCGAAATGTGGACATTATTCTGTAGCCTGCCAGGGTGAGAAGGGCAATGTGAGAGAATTCAGACAGGGTTTCTGTCCTTTCCATATGTCAGTTCCCCACAGGATTTTTCCCTGGTAATGGACATTCTAGGTTCTGCCACACTGGGAAGCAGAGTGACCTTATTCCAGTACAGGCCTAGCTCCCTCCCACCAGGGTGTAACCCCCTTAGACATTGTGAAACCCTCCCAGTAACAGAGTATCTGTGTTACACATATCAAGTTTGCGGGTGATACCAAGCTGGGAGGGGTTGCAAGTGCTTTGGAGGATAGAATTAAAATTCAAAACGATCTGGAAAAACTGGAGAAATGGTCTGAAGTAAATAGGATGAAATTCAATAAGGACAAATCCAAAGGACTCCACTTAGGAAGGAACAATCAGTTGCACACATACAAGACAGGAAATGACTGCCCAGGAAGGAGCACTGCGGAGACGGATCTGGGAGTCACAGTGGATCACAAGCTAAATATGAGTCAACAACGTTACACTGTTGCAAAAAAAGCAAGTATAATTCTGAGATGTATTAGCAGCAGTATTGGAAGCAAGACACAAGGAGAAATTCTTCTGCTCTACTCTGCACCGATTAGGTCTCAACTGGAGTAGTGTGTCCAATTCTGGGCCCCACATTTCAGGAAAGATGTGGAAAAACTGGAGAAAGTCCAGAGAAAGGCAACAAAAATGATTAAAGTTCTAGAGAACATGACCTATGAGGGAAGACTGAAAAAACTGGGTTTGTTTAGTCTGGAGAAGATATGATCAACTTTCAAGTACATAAAAGTTTGTTTCAAGGAGGAAGGAGAAACATTGTTCTTCTTAACCTCTGAGGACAGGACAAGAAGCAATGGGCTTAAATTGCAGCAAGGAAGGTTTAGGCTGGACATTAGGAAAAACTCCCTGTCAGGGTGGCTAAACACTGGAATAAATTGCCTAGCGAGGCTGTGGAATCTCCATCATTGGGGATTTTTAAGAGCAGGCTGGACAAACACCTCTCAGGGATGGTCTAGATCAGGGGTGGTCAACATGTGGCTCTTTAGAATTTAATATGCGGCTCCTTGTATAGGCACCAACTCCGGGGTTGGAGCTACAGGCACCAACTTTCCAGTGTGCTGGGTGTGCTCACTACTCAGCTACAGGCCCTTCCCCCAGTCCACCCCTTCCCTGAACCTGCAGTTCCCTCGCTCCATTCCCCCCCTACCCCAAGTGTCTTGCATCGCACGAACGGCTGATCAGGAAGAGTGAGAAGGTGTGTTGATTAGTGAGGCTTCCCATGGGTGAGAGGTGCTGGGAGCAGGGGGTGGGAGCTGATGGGGGGCTGCTGACATATTACCGTATCTTTGACAATGAACACTGGTAAATTCTGGCTCCTTCTCAGGCTCAGGTTGGCCACTCCTGGTCTAGATAATACTTCGTCCTGCCTTGAGTGCATGGGGACTGGACTAGCTACCTCTCGAAGTACCTTCCAGTTCTGTGATTCTAAGAACCAAAGGCCAGAGATGAGCAGAATCAAAGGAGTCACTCTGGGGATTCTCCCTGTCATTGTTCCCAAGGCAGCTCTCTCAGATTAACTAAGTTGTTTGATGCTCCAGCCTTTATACAGTCTCTCCTGGCAGTGCCCCTTTCATGGGCTGGGCCTAGTTTTAGCTTTTGGGAAGCGTGACCCCGGGGGCTCTGAGACTGGGCCTTCTTGCCGCAGCACATCTTGTTTCTTTCCGTGGTTCCCCAGTGAGTCCAAATGAGTAGATGCTCCTTGTACAGACTGTGAACATAAGAATCTGTTCAGTGTTTACACTTTATTGAATGCTTGTGAGTTGCTGCCTGGGTTAATATCTGACTAATTGCATTGTGAGCCTCTGTGGCTCTGTAAATCACCAGACAGGAGAGAGACTTTACCTAGGTGAAGTGCTGATTGGCAACCAAATGCATTACACCCTGCCTGGCAGGGAAGGTCCATCAATACCAGAGAAACTATTATGGGATGTTAAAGAAGACACAAGACTGTTGTTGTGCTCTTGACTTCCCATTAGCTGAGTTTCCAGTTCAGAGCACATGGCAGGAAAGGGATGAAAAACCACATACAGAAGGAACTGATTACCTGTATGCTGCCTGGACTCTGGGGGGCAAAGCTCCTAGGCATAAACAAGAGATGCCCAGCTGCTTAGCCGGGGTTGGTCCTAAAGAATATGTAGAGTTTGCTTATTATAGAAGCTTCTATTACCTTTGAAATTTAAGACTAACTCTTCTCCATCTGCTTTAACCTGCTTTAACTTTGTAAACAACTCATTTCCTTTTAAATAAATCTCAGTACAGGTTATTACAGGACTGGCTACAAGTGTTGTCTTTGTTGTGAGATCTAAGATTCAATTGACCTAAGGAAGTGACTGGCAGTAATCTGAACATTGCTGTGATTTGTGGTGTAAGGCAGTGGTTCTCAACCAGGGGTCTGGGGCCCCCTGGGAGGCCATGAGCAGCTTTCAGGGGGGCCGCTAAGCAAGGCCAGCATTAGACGCTCTGAGGCCCAGGGCAGAAAGCTGAAATCCCACTGCATGGGGCTGAAGCCCAGGGCCCTGAGCCCCACCACCAGGGCTGAAGCCAAAGGCTAAGCAATGTAGCTTTGTGGGGGCCACTGTGGCATGGGCCGCAAGCAGTTGCCCTGCTTGCTGCCCCCTAACGCCAGCCCTGGCTTTTATATGCAGAAAACCAGTTACTGTGGCCCACGTGGGCAGTGGAGTTTTTATAGCATGTGGGGGGGAGGGCTCAGAAAGAAGAAGGCTGAGAACCCCTGGTGCAAGGGACCATCTGTCACAAAGGTGAGCTCACCTGCGTGGTGAGATATATGGGGTCACCCAAGGGAACTGTCTGTGATTCCATATTAATGCTGTTACAGAGCCTGAAGCATTTACACTGGATTCTTGGTTGGTGAAGTCTCCATACAGACCTCACAACCAATTTGGGGTTTGTGCCCTGCTTCTTAACAGTGTGCCTGAGGCTGGTGCTCGTGCTCTCGAGTCACTGAAGACAGCGTTACAGAGAGAGGGGCTGTGATGTCCCCATGGTCACTAAACAGGTCCGTGACAGAGCCAGAAACAGACCCTGTTAACTCCAGAGCCCCGGCACTCGCAGCTTGGGAAGGTCCGCAGAGCACACTGTATTAGGCTGCAGGAAGAGCTGTGCAGGGACTGCAGCTGAGCTGCCCTGCCAAGACAGCCTGTGCATCCATGGACAAACCACCTTGCTGGGGGTGTGTCCCCTGGGTCAAGAGAAGTCAGTGTCTAGCCCCGTGCGGCTGTGCTCCTGGCTCATACCTCCAGCACTCACTCCTGCCCCTCCCTTACCAGCTGCACTGGTCAGCCAGCCCTAAGCCTCTGTGAGGTCACTTCCCCCCACCACTACCCCCTCAAACCTTCAAACAGGGACATGGTGCACCAGTACCAATCAGAGTGCACTAGTGTAAATTCTGTCTACAATAAGGGTTTGCACAAGTGCCTAAAACACCAGTGTGGCAGAGATCTTCAGTGCCCAAAACAGCAGGACAGTGGCACTAGAACTGGGATCTATTTCTAGCTCCATCACAGATAGCCTGGGTGACCTTGAACACGTCAATATTTCTCCTCCCAAGTTTAGTCTCTTTACCCAGCTGCCCACTCACTGGGGTCTCCTCTCACTCCAGAGCTGCTCAACACTAAAATCTGTGTGCGTGTCACCAGAGCTAAGGTAGTTCAGCTCTGGAACAGTCTTAGAAGAGGGTCTGTGGAGTCTCTTTCCCTGGAAGTTTTTAAGAACAGGTAGGACAAAGCTCTGTCAGAGATAATCTACATATACTTGGTCCTGCCTCGGCAGAGAAAGCTGGACTTGATGACATCTTGAGGTCCTATCTAGCCCCACACTTCTAGGATGCTATGCAATATATACATATAAAAACACAACATACAGAATAAAACCCACCACAACATAATGTCAGGCAATTCAGGGGGGAAAAAACACAACCTACACTCCACAGCATATAATGACAAAGGAAAAGAAAGCAACACAATGCAAACTAACACACCCTAGGACAAAAGTACACAATGGAAAATAGCTCAACTCAAACTAACACAGCTCAGGCACCAAACAAGCTGAGGCAAAACAATACACCATAAAACTTCAACACAACATGGTGCAATCACAGTTCCAAATGGCACCATGCAAAACAGCTCAGCGTAGAACAGGGCACAGCACAAAGAGAATTATTTCAATGCAGGCCTGGAAGGGATCTTGAGAGGTCGTCTACTTCAGCCTCCTGTGCTGAGGCAGAACCAAGAATCCCTAGACATTCCCAGACTGGTGGATCTCTAACCTGGTCTTAAAAACCTTCAGTGAAGGAAATTCTACAGTCTCCCTTGCAAGCCAATGCAAGGCAAAGACAGACCAAAACAACGCTGTACACACACACACGCTGGGCTTGGGATTAAGCGGAGAGGCAAGAATTCAAACAATCTGGGTTCAGTTCCCAGTTTTGCCCCAAATTCTCCATGGAAACTTGAGCAAATTACTTTAGCTCTCTGAGCTTCAGTTTCCCCATCTGTAAAATGGAGAGTTGCCTCCCACCATTGGCCTATTTAGCCTTTGAGCCTTTTGTGGCAAGGCCTGTCCCTGTGGGCATGTCGACACTGCAGTCAGACACCGGCGGCTGGCCTGTGCCCGCCGACTTGGGCTCACACAGCTCAGGCTGCAGGGCTGTTTAATTGTGGTGTCCATGTTCCACCTGGGGCTGCAGCCGAAGGTCTGGCACCGTCCCACCTTGCAGGGTCCTACAGTCTGGCTCCAGCCCGAGCCCAGACACCTGCACTGCAATTAAACAGCCCCTTCGCCTGAGCACCGTGAGCCTGAGTCAGCTGGCATGGGCCAGCTGGAGGGTTTTTAACAGCAGGGTAGAGATACCCTTGGTGTCTGTTCAGCATCTGTCACAATGGGGACCCTGATCTTGGTCAGTGTCTGTGCAGAGCCCTGCACAACAGGGGGCCGGACCTCAGTTGGGGACTCTGCAACTCCCAGCATTACAGGATCCCTGATTTTGTTTAGGGCCCCTGCAGCAACTGGCAAAATGTGGGGGCAGGATCTCTGTCAGGGACAGTGCAGTGCCCAGTACAGTGGTGAGGCGTGATCTGGGTCTGGGTCAGTGCAATGCCAGACCCAACGGGGACACAGATCTCAGTCGAGATCTCTGAAGTGCCCAGCACAATGGAGGCAGCTGTTTGGGTCGCAGTCGTGCGCTGTCTGGCACAAGAGGGGCCGTGATCTCAGTCCAGGTTTCAATTTTACCTGGCACAACAGTGGGGTCTGATCTCACCTCGGGTCTCTTCAGTGCCTGGCAGAACAGGGTTCAGATCTCAGTTGGGGTCTCTGCAGCACCTGGCAGAACAGGGCCACGCTCAGTACGATAAGAGCCCTGATCTCAGTCACACACCTGGAGAGAAAAATGGGAAGATTTTTGAGAATTTGATATCAGTATTTCAGAACTGAAGAGAAAATGGGGCACAAACTGAATATTTGCCAATATAAGGGACAAGCACCAACATGTGGGGAGATTTTATGTCACCATTCAACAGTTCAAGAGAAAAGAGGGGAAATTGGAGGGGATTATACAGGGATATTGAATCAACAACAGGATGGGACGGATTCTTCTTGCCTCACACTCACAGGGCCAGGAGGGAGCCCTGGGGGATGTCTTTTCACAGGGGAAAGGAGCGGGGCAGGAGTCAGAAGGTCACTGGCTGTGGGGAGGGGCTGGTAATGGGGTCTGGGAATGTGACTAGCAGGTGCTGGGGCGGGGGGGAGTAGCTGGACTAGGAAACCTGGGGCTGGGCTGAGCAGCTGCTGCTCCCGGGGGGGGGGGGGGCCCTGTGGGGGGAAGGGAGAAGCCGGAGTTGTGGGGGGGGGAGGTCAGTGGGACACGGGGGGGGGTTGAACTGTCTCTGGGCAGCCAGGAAATTCCGGGGGGGGGGAAATAGTGGATGGGGGGGGAGTTAATTGGACTCTGTCCCTGTTTGTGCCACTTGCCTCTCGCACCCGATACAAATTCCCTCTAGTTCTGCCCCTTTTCTCTCTCAGTGTCTGACACGGGCTATAAAATCTGGGGAGATTCCCCCCTTCCCCCCCAATGATCAGCTCTCCCATCTCCCCCGATTCCCCCCGGTCTCCCCCTGATTCCGATTTTCCACCTTCAGTTGCAGTTTGTGACACGTTTCCTCTGCAAATCTCAAGGGTTGATATAAAATACCCTGAACATTTGCCCCACTTCTCTCTAGTTGTCTATTTCTAATTGAATAGGCCCAGAGATTTTCCCCTGTCTCTCTAATTATAAAATACCAAGAAAATCTCAGATTTACACCTTTTCTCAGATTCTTGAACATGAACCCTGGTCTCTCCATAATTCTCAAATGTCCATTTAAAATCTTCTCCAATGAGGGGCGTTTTCCCACCCATTTTATCTGCAGCTGAATCATTTTTCCCCTCTCCTTTGAGTATCATTTCTTCCCCCCCACTTATCTGTGTTAAAATGTTTGCCGAAGAAAGAGACCAGACACACGTTTAATACCCATCAAATCCAGAGGCCTCCCCCTGTTTGGGGATTAGTGGTTCCCAGCTGGTAATGGGAGAGTTGGCTGGACCCTTTTCTTTTCTCCAGCTGGCACGGGATGAGGAGGTCACTCTGAGTGCAGCGGGGTCCAGAAGTATCCCCAACCCCATGACAAAGGGTCTGTGTGAGGGGTTGATTCCCCCAGTACTAGGATGCAGCCACCTCTGGGGTGGATCCATGGTGGCCATTATTTGCTAGTGACAGGCCATGGAAGTTTCTTACCTTTCTTGCCCTCCAGGCTTTCCATTCTCCTGTTCAAGAGGCATCCCCCAGGCTCCCTCTGCCTGTGTGACTGGCCAGCAGGGGGCGGTGATAACTTTCTATCTACTTCTCACACTCTGTGAGGTAACAGTGTTGCTGGGTGGGGCTGTGTGGGGAGCTAGCAGCTGAAGGGGGATTGTGGTAGGGGGAGGTGTTTGGGTGGCTGGACAGGGGGTACCCTAGGTAAGTTGGTGGGTTGTGGAGGTTTGGGGTTTTGAGGGGTTGTTCTGATGTGCCCAGCCCTGAGCCTATGGGTCCTGAAGGTGGGTATTGCTGGGATCCTGTTGGCTGCAGAACAGCAGGGGTGGGTGTCTGCTGGGGAGGTGGGACAAGGGGTTAGAGGGAGCCTGATGCTGTGCCAGGGGCTCTATCTGGGCTTCCCCAGCTGGCTCCTGCAATCACTGTCATGCCCAATGAACAGAACTGGGGGTGGGGGTGTCCCTGGTGCTAGGTTAGGGGATGCCAGGCAAGCAGAGTGAGGGGTCCCACTGTAAAGCATCAGGGGGTCCCGCTAGGTGGAGGAGGGGGTCCCAGGCAAACAGCATGGCAGATCCTGCTGGTGGTGGGCGTCCTAGGCAGGCAGTGAGGGACTGAGTTCCCAGTGGGTGAGTCCCTGGCTACAGGGGGCTCTTGGTGAGGGGAACCCTTTGGGATTCCCAACCTGACAGTCACGGTCTGGCCGGCGGGGCTTTGAGGAGTATCTGGAGTCCCTAGCTAGGGACTCTGGGGGCTGCGTCCCAGGGAATATCTGGTGGGCCTTTGGCTGTGGGCTCTGGGAACTTCTAGCCATGATCCTTCTCTCTGATCAACTCATGCCAGAGTCCTGGCTCCAAGCACTGCCTGGCATTCCCCAGTCACATGCCCTGTCACTCTGATAACTTTCTGTCCACTTATCAAACATTGTTCATGTGAAATCACAGATTTTGCTTTTCTCCTCTTCTGAAAACTGGGGGAACTTTTGGTTCTGTTTGGAAAATTTGTGCCCCCAGTCCTTGTTCTCTATCTGTGGGGGTGAGGGAGGTGGGAAGAGAGTCAGCACTGCCACAGGATGGTCTCTTCCGCAGCATTCTGGACTCATTCTTTCTGAAGTCTGGTTTCATTGAGACCATTGTTAATCCAGAGTCACTGTATGGAAAGACAAGGAGTGACTCCAGATGGACAGTGAGGTGAATGAGATTAGCAATTCTCCCTGTGAGGAGGGGCTCTCATTAGCTGCTCTCCCCAGAGAGCTAAAGGAGGGAAGCTGCTCAAATGCTCTGTCCATCTCTGCTCAGGATATTGGGGTTCAGCTTCCTGGGTCAGAGACTGCAGCCTCCATTGTGATCTGGGAGACCAGGCTTAGCAGCTGCTGCTCCCCCAGTGGGGTTCTGTGCTGGGAAGTGACTTTAATTAAAGTTGCTTCTCTTCCCGGCCCAGGGGGTGACTTTCTCAAGCTGGTCCTAGCCCCCTAGGGCAGCCCTGGGCCCTGTTAATACTAAATTCTGAGCCAAGTAACTGAAAAAACAAAAGGAAAATGCTGGGCTCTGGTCTTAAAATGACTCTTCACAAACAGACCCCCCTCATTTCTCATCCAATTAGCAATTGCAGGAGCAAATCCAGCCATGGAGGAACAAACTATCCAGGAATGGGTCTTTCCTACCAGATGGACAGGGAGAGGGTATGGGAAAAGGAAATAGGCAGAGAAAGAGAGACTGAAAGGGGCTGTGGGAGAGAAGAGTTTGGAGATTGATTTCCAGATCTCTAATCTGCCCAGAAAGATGTATTGCTGCACCCTGGATAGAGTCACTTTCCTGTGGAAAAGATGAGAATCAGACAGAGGAAAATCCAGTTCCTGACTCCATATTCCCCCTGCTGGGGTGTGGCTGCCATGGGGTCAGTGTCTGAGGGAATCCCCCACAGGGAATCCTTTGGTTCTGCTTTTTCTAGCCTGTTCAGAGACTTTGTTATGGGACGGGAGAAGGGAGACAGGAGGTTAAAATGTCTGTGGGCTTAGCCTGGCAGGAGGGGCCAGGTCCACACTGTATAAAGAGATCAAGGCTTTCTCAGCATGGTAGACTCTAGGGTGTCTGTCTGCAGGGAAAGGGCCTGGGGGAATCGTGCTGTGAAATGAATTAAAGCCTGTTCTGCAACCTTCATAACTGCCCTTCTCACCCTGCCAGGCTACGGAATAATGTCCATGTTTCGCTCCAGTTCATCCTGTCCTCTCATTGGACAGGGGAGAGAAATGGCTGCAGAGGAGCCAGTTCAGGTGGGTATTATCAGGGGGTTGCTGGTGGGTTCCTGCAGGAGGAAGAGTGGCAGCAAATACATGGGAAATGGGAAGGTTTGCACAGTCTGGTTTGGAGGTTGGAGCAGGGCAGGAAATGCACAGGGAAGAGAAAGGGAGAAGGACAGGGTGTGCTAAACCTGCTGAGAGTTATATAATAAGTGGCCTAGATTCTAGGAACAGACCCATGAAGTTCGGAGGTGGAAATGCTCTAGTTTGTGGAGCAGAAAATAACCCAGCTCCATGGGGCTGGGAAAACTGACCAGACTTATAGTGCTGGAGCCCAACCTGCCTAACCAGCGGCTGCTGTGAGAGATGAAAAGGGCACTCACCAGTGAGACTTAGGGGAGATTCCCCTCCCTTCACATCCAGCTCTTCAGAATGGGGAGGGTGTTGGGCTTCCTACCAGGGAGCTGTCCCTGGACCCTGCTAGGGGCTCCATCTCCTGAATCAGTCAGTGGCTAGTAGGTGTGTGATGGCTCTGCTGGGAGAGGGGAGGGGCTCTCTCTTCGTCCCCTCCCCCTGGTGTTTCCTGTATGCTCTGAGCAGGGTGGGGGTGGGACTCTGACTGCAATCCACCCAGAGTTTCTGTTTGGCTCCTGTCCCCCATGTATAGGGGGGCTGTGAGTGGGGCAGCAGGCACTGAGTGTTGGACTCTTGCTCTTTCAGGGGCTGGTGACCTTCGAGGAGGTGGCTGTGTATTTCACCAGGGAAGAGGGGGCTCTGCTGGACCCCACTCAGAGAGTCCTCTACAGGGATGTCATGCAGGAGAACTATGCGAATGTGACCTTGCTGGGTAAGGGTTCCTGTCCCCCCGGTTCTTGGAAGGGGAAAAGAAGAGAGAAGGTTTATACCAGCCCCACAATGCCACCTCTACTCTGCCCTGTTTCAGCATCACCTCATTATGCCAGTGACACATACTACCAGAGACCCTCCCCTGCTGCAGAACACTTTGGGAACAGAGCACAGGAGCAGTATTGCGCAGTGTCAAATATCTCCTGTTTGCTCAAGTAAAACTGAGGGTGAGTTGTGGCATAATCAGCAGAAGCTTCCTAACCCCTGACCTCTCAAACCCTGAGCCTTCTCCGCCCAGACCACAATAATGCTTGGGGTGTAACGAGCAGGCTGCTGGAGTCAGAGCTGCTGGTCCAGGGTTACTTATCACATAGACACTCCGTGATCCTTGAATGCTGGCTGGGGGCATCCAGAGAAGGAAGCTCAGTGGCGGATTTAGCGTTAGTAGGGCCCTGTGCTCAGCTTCATTTTGGGGGTCCCTCCTTGGGACCTAGGCAAGAAAAAAAATTCATCTCCCCCCACCCCCATTTTTCATTCATTTTTTCCTTTATCATCCCCTTATAAGTAATTGGAAGTAAATGAAAATAAAGTGAGGTACCTTGATTGTTTTTGTAGTCTTGAGTTTTCCACAGACCACTTGAAAATCTCTGAGGGTCTCGATGCACCACTTAATGATCTTTCCAAATATTGTTTGTATCATTAGCTAACTATTGTAAAGCATTTTGGATAAGAGCCCTTTATGAAAAAAATGTAAAAAAAAACTTGGGGTGTGGGGTCTGGCCACGATGTAGGTGTGGGAGGGGGCTCGGTATTGGGGTGTGGAGCACTTACCTCGAGCAGCTCCCTTTTGATGTGAGACGTGCAGGTGGGGATGGAGGAGGGTGCAGGAACTCCTGTTTGGTGCTTGGGATGGGGGGTACAGGAGTCAGGGCATGGGGTATGGGAAGGCATGGGGTGTAGGAGGGCTGGGTATGTGAGGGGGTGCAGGAGTCAGGGAGGACAGGGCTGAGGGTGTGGGGGGGTGCAGAAGTCAGGCAGGGGGCTGGGAGTGTGGGCTGGGGTCATGGGGGTGTTCCCAGCCCCCTACCCTGAGTGGCTGACAGAAGGGGGCTGGGGTTGGGACTATCTGATAAGGGAGTGCAGGAACTCTACCCTGATTCCACTCCCTTCCACAAGGCCCCACCCCTGCCTCTTCTTCACCTCCTCCCGTGAGCATGCTGCAGTCCTGCTCCTTCCCCTCCCTCTCAGAGTGACCTGAATGCCAGCAAACAGCTGTTTGGTGGAGGTGGAAGCTCTGGGAGGGAGGGGGACGGACAGGAATATGTCACACTCGGGGGAGGAGGCTGGGGGGAGCTTGGCTGCCAGTGGATGCAGAGACTGCAGCAGGAGCCCCAGGAGCAGGCAGGACCAAGCTTCTGACCCTGCAGCTGCCTGGCCCTGGGGCCTCCTGTCATTGGGGGGACCCCATGCCAGGGCACCCTGTGTTTTACTGTAAATCTGCCTCTGAGGGAGCTCCAGCAGCAGAACATTGAATCTCACCCAGGATTACACATGACACAACTCCTCACTGCTCTGAATTGCACCCCAGCATGTGAAAGTGGCCTTGGTTGGTAGTGACACTTCTTGAGACATGGAGAGTCTTGCTCCCCCATTCTCACATAGCCACTATCTCTCTCAATCTCAGGCTCCTCGGATCTTGGAGTGCATCTTCCTGACGTCACATGACCTAATCCTTATTTTTCACATTCTGCTTTTCCAGACTAATTAGAGGCTGTTGCTCCTGAATTATAGCTTCTAATTGTCCAGTGTTCTCCACACCCAGGGATTTTCCTACTCCTATCCCTTACACTGAACTCATTAGGTTCCCTAGTACATAAGAACGGCCGCACTGGGTCAGACCAAAGGTCCATCTAGCCTAGTAGCCTATCTTCTGACAGTGGCCAATGCCAGGTGCCCCAGAGGGAATGAACAGACCAGGTGATCAACAAGTGATCCATCTCCTGTTCCCCATTCCACAGGTTGCCTGTGTGCTGTGTGAAGAAATACTTCTTTTTGTTTGTTTTAAACCTGCTGCTTGTTAATTTCATTGGGTGATTCCTAGTCCATGTGTTATGAGAAGGAGTAAATAACATTCCCTTATTTACTTTCTCCATACCAGTCATGATTTTATAGAGCTCTCTCATATCCCGCTTTGTTTCTTTTCCAAGTTGAAAAGTCCCCGTCTTTTTAATCTCTCCTTATAAAGAAACTGTTCCATACCCCTAATAATTTTTTTGTTCTTTTCTGAACCTTTTCCAATTCCACTATATCTTCTTTGAGATGGGGCGACCACATCTGCACGCAATATTCAAGATGTGGACATACCGTGGATTTATATAGAGGCAATATGATATTTTCTGTCTTATTATCTATCCCTTTCCTAATGATTCCTAACATTCTGTTTGCTTTTTGACTTCCGCTGCACAATGAGTGGATGTTCTCAGAGAACTATCCACAGCAACTCCAAAATCCGTCTCTTGAGTGGAAACAACTAATTTAGACCCCGTCATTTTATATGTATACTTGGGATTATATTTTCCAAAGGGCTGCAATATGTGTTATCCTGACATTTAGTACTGCAGAGATCCTGCATTCAGTAATATCCCTGCCCTTCCTTTCCTCCCACCCCCCAGCCCATGCTTATTGTTCCCAGCTTCTCCATGACAATCTCATTGTCTCTGGACCTCTTTGTGAGCAAGAAGCAGTGCCAGGGAGACTTTCCCTCGTAGACTTTAAGGTCAGAAGGGACCATTATGATCATCTACACCTCCTGCACAATGCAGGCCACAGAATCTCACCCACCCACTCCTGTAACAAACCACTAATCTGTGTCTGAGTTATTAAAGTCCTTGAACCGTGGTTTAAAGACCTCAAGGTGCAGAGAATCCTCCAGCAAGTGACCTGTGCCCCATGCTGCAGAGGAAGGCGAAAAACCTCCAGGACCTCTGCCAATCTGCCCTGGAGGAAAATTCCTTCCTGACCCCAAATATGATGATCAGCTAAACCCTGGGCATGTGGGCAAGACTCACCAACCAGCACCCAGGAAAGAATTCTTTGTAGTAACTCAGATCCCCACCCATCTAACATCACATCACAGACCTCTGGGAATATTTACATACTAATAATCAAAGATCAATTGCCAAATTAGGCTATCTTCTGTCTGGAGTCTTCAATTTCTGGGACGTGGATTTACTTTCTCTGTGTTTCAGGAGACTGAAATTGAATGTCTGTGACATTAACCACAGTGCAGTCTGGACTGTTGAACAGCTCTGTTCCCTTAGTTCCCCAGCCTGAGGTGCCTTTTTACTGTGAGAATGGACACTGCTGGGCAGGTAACACACAAGTCTCCAGCATGTAACTTGCTCCCAACTTCACAGTATTGAGTGCTGCTAGTCAGTGACTCACAAATTACAGTACACCACTGGAAAACCCCAGAAAATTCTCTGGTCCTAGACTTTCCCCCCCAGAAATGTGCATCTTGTCCTGTCCAGAACACTACTGAACAATGCAAGCTCATATGAAGTCTGTCATTTCATCAGTGGAAAATGACATGCGCCAGCCTTGTTATCCCAAATATGATTTTCAACACACTTTAATCCAAACACACTGGTTATATAAAACAATAAAACACGATTGTTAACTACCAAAAAAAAAAAAAAAAGATTTTAAATCACTACAAATAATGAGGCATAAAAGTCAGAATTGTTTACAAAAGAAATGCAAGACAAAACAAACTAATGTCTAAGTTAACAAGCTAAAATGGATACAAAGCAAATGTTTCTCTCACTATATGCTGAGACAGGCTGGCTTTCCTTTCAGCCAGGATACCCCCTAAACTGCCGCTACCGCCCAATTTCAGTCCTTTGTACTAGAAACAGCTTCAGTTCTCAGCCGAGTCATGACAGGCTGTCTGTTGTAGAGAAGAGCTTCAAGTGTCCCTGTGATGGAATGTAAATGTCGTCTTTACGCCTTCCCCTTGCCAGAGAACGGCTATTTGATCAGTATTTGCCTTGCTGTCTTTGAGGAACTGGTCTGTGGGTGTTCCCCAGAATTGGAACTTTTTCAGTAATATCATACAGTAAAATCTCATAATCTTACATACGGTGTTTCTACACATTTTAACAGGAGGATAATATTCAGTAGATTGTGTTTTCAAATGATACCTCGAAAGCCATACAGTGATAAATGAAGGGGAGGGAAGGGAGTTCCCTTTTATAAACACCCAGCCAGCCAGTTAGCTGTAAAATCCCTTTTGGTGTCTGTTCTCTGCATGCTTTACTTGTAAAGGGTTAACAAGCCCACAGGTAAAAGAAAAGCAGTGGACACCTGACCAAAAGAGCCAATAGAAAGGCTAGAACTTTTTAAAATGGAAAATAAATTTTCCCTTTGTCTGTTCTCCGGAGAAGGCGACACAGAGTAGCAATGCTGTGTAAGGCTTGAAGCAGGTATGAAAATTCATCTTCCATACCTAGAAGAAATTATTTGGATAGGGAATATTTAGACAGACACAATCAGGTTTATTTTTTATTTTGGCTTTTGGATTTCCTCTGTGCTATCCCAGATGTGTGTGCTTGCTTGTAAGCTTTAAGTTCAACCCCCAAGAAAGCAATTTTGGGTGCTACTTTTTTGTTTGTTTTGTTTTGTTTCTTTTAAGATCTAGCAAAAGGCCTAAGTTCCAGATGTATTGTTTTCCTTTTAGTTTTTAAAAAAAATTACCTTTTTTAAGAACAGGATTGGATTTTTGGTGTCCTAAGAGGCTTGTGCATGTTGTTTGATTAGCTGGAAGCCACAGCTATTTTTTTTTGTCAGCTCTTCCCTGTGTGTGTGTGTATGTGTGCGTGTGTGCGCGTGCGTGCGTGCATGTGTGCGTGTTCCACAGGGAGGAATTCCCAAGTGCTCCTTCCTGGGTCCAAATTTTTTTTTTTTGTTTGTTTTTTCTTCATTTACCAAGCCAAGGTCAGAGAGCAGCTGTAACCTTGGGAGTTTAATACAAGCCTGGAGTGGCAAGTATTAATTTTTAGAATCCTTTCTGGCCCCTACTTTTGACACTCAGAGTGACAGAGTGGGGATTCAGCCCTGACACATACTATGTACAAAATTGATCATAATTTTGTAGAAGAGTGAACATGGGGTACAAATTGACACAGTGTCTGGCTATATGTTTTCCTAGCAGACATGTGGGTATTTCAATCCCTCAGAAGCAGAGTGTTTGACATCTTCCATGATGTGGGGAGCTGGCCCTGGGAATTCACTGGTTTATTAAGTGTGACATTGTGTGGAATTGTGAGACACTTTATATTATTATTTTTATTATTAATACCAATATGATAAAAATGCAACAAATCATGCTAGATATGCCATGTAAGGTGTCAGTGAAAATGTTATGATTTTCCAAGTATGATAATTTTGTTTCTATCTTTGTATCTCCTTTGTATTGTGAGTTATAGATATGTAGGGTATCTCTGTATTTCCAGACTTGTGCAGTGTTTCTGGGTGACACCCCCAAACATATTGGCATCAGCGCTGCCCAGCCTGTTGGATGGCCCATCAGCTGTACAATGAGCCCATGGAAAGATACACCAAGGGGATACACCTATTGAATCAGCAAGACATGCAGGGTATGCCTGTGTGCTGAGACCTCCAAAGTTTTTCCATGCCGTTTGCTTTGAAGCTTGTGTTTGGGACACAGGAAGTACAAGCCACATGGCAAAAGGAATATAAAAGGCAGCTGTATCATCTCCATTTTGTCTTCATTCCCTCTTCCTACCTCTGGAGCAACTTCTTTACAAACTGAAGCCTTGAACAAAGGATTGAATGATGTGGGTGTGTTCCAGACAGACTTTCAAACCAGCAACTCAGCAATACTGCTAAGAACCAGATATATAGATTTCTAAATGTATCTGACTGCTTTCCCATTTAACAACTCCCTTCTTTCTTTCATTTAAACCTTTAGTTTAGATGCTAAAGGATTGGCTGGCAGCAAGGTATTTGGGTAAGATCCAAACCAATAGTGACTGGTACTGTGGCTGACCCTTTGGGGTCAGAAGAACATTTTTTGTCTGCGTGCAGAGTTTTTAAATAACCTTTCACTGTACTGGACCTAGGTGCTGATTGGGAGTCAGAGAATTCAATAAAGGGGGCTGTGTGATTTCTTTTTTCAGTTTCTCGATAACCAGTGTGGGGGATCAGAAGCACAGTTAGTGACTGGTCAGTGAATTTAACTTCAGTGTTAACCACCAGTTTTGGGAGCATCTGCTGTCCCTTTTTCAGCCTGCCCTGATCTTGGCTTTTTCAGTGAGGACTGCCCCAGGCACACCAGGTCACACTAAGCACTGAAATTAAATTAATAGTGTTTTTTATGACCCAGTCTTATGAAATCTACTGAACTCCTTTGTTTTCTTTTATCTGAGCAGGGTTTCTCATTTTCCAGCGTGATGTGATCTCCCAGCTGGAACAAGGGGAAGAGCCGTGAGTCCCAGACCTCCAGGGCTCTGAGGAAGGAGAGATCCTGAGATCTCCCTGCACAGGTGAGGAAACGTTAAACCAACTCAGAATCTGTAAGTGCCTGAAGGGAACATCTGGGATGCCCAACAAAGCTCTTAGGAAGTCTCTCAGTTCATTATTGTCCGTAACAGGGGTTGCATCCTCAGGGTAAATATAGCTCAAGGCTTCCTATAGATCCTAGCAGACACCGGCCAGTAGCTTCCTTCCTTCCGCCTGCGAAGTTGGGTGGGATGTGAAGGCTGAATTGATCCCCTTCTCTCTCCTGTTTGGGGGAGTTGAGTTCCTGATTTTTATTTGACCTCTCTCCAGCACTTGTTTTCGTTTGGCCTTCCCCTTTCCATCTCTGTTTGAGGTTTCTGTCTCTATTGCAGCGGGTGATGCAATGGTAGGTGAGAAAGAGGAGCAGAATTCTCAGCAGGGAAATGTTGAGCAAGTGGATAAATGCAGAGAATTATCACAAAGAATGTAAATGAATGTGTCCAGGAGTCATGAGCAGAGAAGACCCTGTGAGATTCAGGACAGACCAGAAAAAGAGAAGGGAAACCAGCCAGGGGAGAAAATGGATACATTTATTTCCTGTCAGGGAACTCAGAAGGGCCTTAAGGAAACCAGAACACAGCAGGAAATCCTCATGGAAAAGCAAAAAATTACATGCACACAGTGTGGGAGAAACTTATCTCAAAGATCATACCTTATTAGGCATCAGAGAATCCACACAGGGGACAAGCCCTATGAATGCTGTGAGTGTGGAAAATTCTTCACTCAAAGATCAGCCCTTACTCAACATGAGAAAATCCTCACGGGGAGAAACCCTATGAACGCCGTGAGTGTGGGAAAAACTTCACTCACATATCAAGTCTTTATCAACATCAGAGAATCCACACAGGGGCAAACCCTATGAATGCTGCGAGTGTGGAAAATGCTTCACACAGGGATCAGCCCTTATTAGGCATCAGAGAATCCACACAGGGACAGGCCTTATGAATGCTGTGAGTGCAGGAAAACCTTCAGTCGCAGCTCACATCTTATTGGGCATCAGAGAATCCACACAGGGGAGAGATCCTATGAATGCAGTGAGTGCAGGAAAACCTTCAGTCACAGCTCAAATCTTATTCAGCATCACAGAATCCACACAGGAGAGAAGCCATATGAATGCCGTGAGTGCGGGAAAACCTTCACTCAAAGATCAGGCCTTTTTCACCATCAGAAAATCCACACAGGTGTGAGAACAATCTCAGCCCTTTCTAAAGATTGGAGAATCCACACAGGGGAGAGATCCTATGAATGCCATAAGTGCAGGAAAACCTTCAGTCGCAGCTCACACCTTATTCGGCATCAGAGAATCCACACAAGGGAGAAGCCCTATGAATGCCATGAGTGTGGGAAATGCTTCACTAGCAGCTCAGACCTTTTTGTACATCAGAGAATCCACACAGGGGAGAGACCCTATGAATGCTGCGAGTGTGGAAAATGCGTCACTCACGGATCAGCCCTTATTCGGCATCAGAGAATCCACACAGGGGAGAGATCCTATGAATGCAGTGAGTGCGGGAAAACCTTCAATCACAGCTCAAACCTTATTCGGCATCAGAGAATCCACACAGGGAAGAGGCCCTATGAAAGCAATGAGTGTGGGAAATCCTTCTTTTAGCACTCAACCTATCTTAGCCACCAGAGAATCTGCAAGGGAGGTCAACACCATAAAAACCTCTGGGGCTATCCATACTTTTTTTTCTTTAATACTTTTTCCTGATTCCCACATAGTAACTTTTAAAGCTGTTTGAACTGTTTGCAGCACTGATATCCCTCAGCTTGTTTAGATGAGTGGCCCATTTTTCTTTTTGCAGTTTGCCCAGTTTTGAAGTGGGCCCATTTGTCCTTTCTATCAACTCTGTTGTCCCATGAGTAATTCGAGTGTGCCCTTCCGATCAGGAGCCAAGGAGCATCACATTTATAGCATGCCTCCTATTACAAAGTTATTGTTAGAGTCACCAATGATACAGATTGTATCATTGCCAGTTCTGACGTTGCTCTGGATTGTGCTGAAGAGCAGTTATATTGGTACCTTTTCAAATTATATTTAAATGAAGAGGAGCAGGACAGGGGGAAAAAGTGTCATTTCAGCCTCTGTGATGCTGGAAGGAGATGGAGTGGCTCAGAGATTCCCTCCTTCCCCATAACTGCAGAACTGTTACTTTTTTTCTGAGCTATGCAGAGTTAATCTTCATCACGTTCTATCCATCCACTTCTCAACATGTCATGTAATGAAGCATTCTCCATTGTCTGTGCTTGGAGATGATGCTTTGACTTCTTTAATCCTATATCAGAGTCGCTATGACTGGAGATGAAAGTATCAAAGGCCTGGAAGGGGAATTCAAATGGATCCCAAACACAGTGTGATTATTGGGAGTTTAAATCCCAGGTTCCATCTATTGGTAAAGCCACTTCTGGCAAGGTGGCTGTTCTGTCCCCCATTATGGGAATGCTAGGATACTAAAAATTTTGTAAATAGCATAACTGACTATTGAGACAGTGCTCAGTGAAGCTGGTTTAAATGGATCAGAGGAGAAAGTGAAAAGGAAAAATCTCTTGTCCTGATTGTGAATAATGAGATATAAACTGCTCTGGAGTTTCACTCCACAATTTCGTTGTTATGTATTCTATCTCTCTGTGATGTGGGTTTCTATCTTCCTTGAAGGCTCTTTGGTCACCCAGTTGGATATTAATACAGTTTGTTAGGATGTAGCTCAGATTTACTGGAGAATTTAAGACAAATGACTATTTGCTAAGGTCATCATTTTTTCACTTCAGCTTTGATTTTCCCCACCCCTCCATGATGACATGAAGAAAGTTCAAGTGCAGTTCTGTCGACAGGAGAGAACTTTCCAATTTACTGGACATGCTAACAAAGAAACAGTGGTGATTTAAAATCTCCACTCAGAAATGGTGAACAACTGCAGAACCCCAACTAACTGAAGGAAGTGCATATGATCACACTGTAGTTCAATTTTTTAAGTCAATATGTTCCGGGGAGAGAATTCCACTGTAAGTGGTTTTGAACTAGGCAAAATGTCCATGTATTTGGTTCCCAAAGCATTTGTAAGCCAGGCCCCACAGAAGATCTCTCTTAGCTAATCCTATCTTATGGGAGATGCTGCCCTTCAAGATGCAGATGTTGAGGAAATAGAAGTGGGTTTTTTTGTTGAATTTATGCTTTGTAGTTGGTAAAAAAGTGTATAAAATTAAATCAGTGTTGGGAAATCTTATAGCTGCAGATAAATAGCTATTTTTTAATAGAAACACCAGCTCTTGTAACTTGTAACAGGGATTCTGTTCCAGACCTCTATCCAGCCTTTGACTGGAACTGTGCCACTAAATTAAAAAAAAGCTGGGCGTGTTTTGGGAAGCCATTCCTCACTAACACTGCTGAGATTTGAAGTGGTTTTGTAAAGGATTGTACTTCAGAGAACTGTAAATTTACCCTAACCAAGGCCAAGGATTTGGAAAGAACTTGAAAGAGTACACACTCAGTTCTTGGTTTCCATCCCAGTAAAAGCAGCTATGGTGATGAATGACCCGAGGAAAATTGTTTGTACAATTCCACTTCCTGGTGCAGTGTCACTGATTACAGTTCCAGAGGATACCAGGGTTAGTCTGAGAACAATCATTCTTCACTGTTTGGATCCAAAGAGAGAGTACTTCAGAGGATGTTCCTTCCTCATGGATCCCAAACTGGCTGCCTGATTAGGTAACAAGAACTTTCAGGCTGTAGAAATGATGGTAACCAAGGAGGCAATGAATGTGTCAGGCTCTAGTTTCAGACTTCTGGATACTCGCATGTTGAGTCCTGATTCCATGGTTTTGTGTGTAATGCTGTGGCTACACAATAAAGCTGATGTTGGCACAGCTGCACCAATGTAGCTGCACTGCTGTAGCGCTGCTATTACAGATGCTCCAAGCCAATGTGTCATAAACAGATGGTAAAGGGTTAAAAAGTTCACCTAGCCTAGCTAACACCTGACCAGAGGAACCAATGGGGGAACAAGATGTTTCAAAAGGAAGGAGGGAAGTTTTTCCTTTGTTTTAGAGTCTCAGTTTCAGCTGGAGTGAAAAAGATCAAGGAACCAGCCTTTTATCAGAGTAGTAAGTTTTAGAAAGGAATAAATAGGCTTATGTTTATTTCTTTGTAACCTGTCTTATGCAATTAGAGGTAGAATCAAATTGGATATTTTTTGTGTAACTAAATTTGTGCCCAGGAGAACATCCTCTGTGTTTTGAAACTGTTTGTGAGAGTAGCTGGTATGCTCATCTCTCCCAGAGGGTTTTCTTTTGCCTTTCTTTTCTTTAATTAAAAGCCTTTTTCTTAATACTTGTTTGATTTGTCCTTGTTTTTTTAGATCCAAGGGGGTTGGATCTGGATCCACCAGGAGTTGGTGGGGGAAAGGAAGGAGGATGGTTAATTTTTCCTTGTTTTAAGATCCAAGGGGTTTGGATCTGAGTTCACCAGGGAATTGGGGAAGTTTCTCAAGGCTACCCAAGGAAGGGAGTGCTTGTGAATGGTGGCAGCGATACCAAATCTAAGCTGGTAATTAAGCTTAGAAGTGTCCATGCAGGTCCCCACATCTGTACCCTAATGTTCAGAGTGGGGGAGGAACCTTGACACAATGGTAGAGATCTCTCCCGTCAGACTTTATTAGTCCAGCCCCTGCAAGTGACGGTGGCTTTGTTGGCAGGAGAAGCTGTCCCACTCATGTAGCGCTATCTACACAGGGGATTAGGGCTGTGTAACTACATTGTTCAGTGGTGTGGATTTTTACTGATAAATGTTTTTAGTGTAGACCAGACAGTTTTATCTTGTGTTTTATGCATTTACATCACTTCTCCTATACCTTCTTCTACTTTGAAAGCCCTCGGAAGCGGCGCAGGAAGGAATGCGCCAGTGCTCTCCACTCCGGACTACCCGCACCATAAAGAAGCCTGTGCAGTGCCTGGAGGCAGAAGACGTGGACCTGAGTGCACAGGCACTTCAGGCCCTGTCCTCCCTCCTCCAGGGGCAGGTGGAGAACCCCTGCAGGGACCCAGTGCAGTCCTGGCCAAAAGAACTCCAGCACCACCCTACGGAGGTTGGCCAGGAAGCCCGGGGCCGGGACCAGGGTGTTGAGCCGGTACCAGAGCATGGACAGGACGAGTTGATTGAGCACCAGTGCCCTCCCTCGAAGGGAAAGGCACCGGAGGAGTCCTGTCCATTTCCGGAGCCACTCCGCCACCCTGCCCTGCAAACCTTGCCAGTTCTCCGGCGGAGACAGATGCTTGGCGGAAAGGTAAACGCCGAGAGAGAGCAGCGAACCCACGATCCACTGGAAGGCCTGAAGCACGGGTGGGAGGGAGCTCACCTGTCACCCATCCCCGACCACCAGGCCAGAACTCTTGACCCAGTTGACCCGGGCGGAGGAGGCCACCGAGTACACCGCCTGGCAAGCCTCCACCCGCGCCAAGTCGCCCGGGTCCTGGACTACGAGGAGCACATCGTAGGCGTACGCAGACAGGACCAGCCCCAGCTCCGGCTCCCAAAGCACCAACCCCGTCAACCTCCTGTGGTGTCTGTATCTATTGTCTTTCCGGGAAGTGGGTGGGCAAAGCCTGCCCACTGCTAAAGGATCCTCCCCCAGCCTAAGGGGAGGACCCACAGGACCTCAGAAACCCACTGATTACGGGGAACAACTAATAAAAGAACAGGGACAGGAGTGCGGTCAAAGGGTCATAAGAAAGGAACCTGATGGGGACACCGAGCAGAGAACCCCGGACAGTGCCCACTGCTCCTCGAAGACATCAAGGGAGCCAGTGGACACCGCCCAAAGGAACTCCGCCCGGATGCGTGAACGGACCATGGAGCGGAAACAAGCCCCACACTCACCGGAGTATCCATCGGCCAACCTCCTCTCCCTGGTTGTGTGGATGGCCTTTTTAGCCAGGGCGAGGAGGAGGTTGACCAGGAAGGCCCGGGACTTTGTGGGGCCACGGATAGGGAGTGCGTAGAGAAGGAGGTGAGGGAAAAAGTGCAGCCAGAAACGTAAGAGGATGTTAATGAGGAGCCGGTGTAGGGGCTGCAACCTGGCGCACTCTAAGTAAATATGCGCCAGGGTCTCTCTCATGCCGCAGAAAGGGCAGGTGTCCGGGACAGGAGTAAACTGCGCCAAGTACACGCCCGTGCTTACGGCCCCATGAAGGAGCCACCAACTGATATCCCCGGTGGGCCTCGGGACCAGGGTAGAGTATAGGCTGGCCCACTGGGGTTCCTCACCCTCCAGAGGTGGCAGGAGGTCCCGCCACTTTGTATTGAGGCGGGACACGAGAGTGAGGAAGTGAAGGGTGTGGAGCACAAGTGTGTAGAGTTGTTTCCTTGGCGCAGTTTGAAAACGGACCGGCTGCAGATCGTGCAGCCGGCTTGCAGAGAAGGGGCGGGGGAGCCAGTCGGGCCTACGGGGCAGGGGCCGATGAAAAGATCCGGATGGCTCGGGGTGGGAGGTGGGCGGGGCGTGCCCTCCTGCAGGACCCGGTCGAGGTAGGCCCGAGCAGTGGGCGGCAAAGCGGCCTCCACCTCCTGGAGTACGCGCCGGGGAGTACAAGGTCTGGAGAGCCCCATGCGTTGAGCGAGCCTCAGGGGACCCAGCCAGCCTCCCCGGTCATAGCACAGGAGATTTCCGACCCTGGTAGCTTCCGCCAGGACCAACCTCTGGCGCACCGCGGGGGACTCCGCCACCTGCACACGAAGCTGGGGATTGTGTAGCAGGTGCTCCGCAAGGAGGTCGGCCCCCTCAGTGGCCGCCACGGACCTGGTCGCAGAGAACAGCTTCCAGGTCCGGAGGAGGTCCTGGTAGAAGACCGGCAGCCCAGAAAGATCTCACGGAAGACCCCTCGGTTCGAGATAAAGGAGCTGCTGGTCATATCGGAGCCCTCGGAAGCGGCGCAGGAAGGCGTGCGCCAGGGCTCTCCATGCTGGACTACCCGCACCATAAAGGAGCCTGTGCAGTGCCTGGAGGCAGAAGACGTGGACCTGAGTGCGCAGGCACTTCAGGCCCTGCCCTCCCTCCTCCAGGGGCAGGTGGAGTACCCCTGCAGGGACCCAGTGCAGTCCTGGCCAAAAGAACTCCAGAACCAGAACTTCCGGAGGTCGGCCAGGAAACCCGGGGCCGGGGCCAGGGTGTTAAGCCAGTACCAGAGCATGGGCAGGACTAGCTGGTTGAGCACCAATGCCCTCCCTTGAAGAGAAAGGCACCGGAGGAGTCCTGTCCACTTCCGGAGCCGCTCCGCCACCCTGCCCTGCAAACCTTGCCAGTTGTCCGATGGAGATGGATGCATGGTGGAAAGGTAAACGTCGAGATAGAGCAGTGGACCCGCACTCCACCGGATGGCCTGAAGCGTGAGTGGGACGGAGCCTGCCTGCCACCCGTCCCCAACCACCAGGCCAGAGCTCTTGACCCAGTTGACCCGGGCGGAGGAGGCCGCCGAGTACACTGCCTGGCAGGCCTCCACCTGGGTCCTGGACTACGAGGAGCACATCATCGGTGTACGCACACAGGACCAGCGCCAGCTCCGGCTCCCGAAGCACCAACCCCGTCAACCTCCTGTGGTGTCTGTAGCAGGGTGCTTACCCTGCTCCTGCCCTGAAGGGCTTAAAACAACCCTGGGGGAAGGTTGTGGCTGGGAGCTACTAAGCTGGACTGATTGGAAAGTGGCTGCACCTGGGCCACGCCCCAGTTAGGCCACAGCTGGCCTGTATAAAGAGGGTGGGAGCCAGGAGCTCAGAAGTCTTCCTCTCCCTGTAGAGGGAGATGGGCCTGGCTGTAAGGAGCTGGATGCAGGGTACCTGAATGGAGCAGGGCTGGGGAAAGGCAGAGGAGCTGGGGAGTTCCAGCCTGGAAAGCCCCAGGCTGCGGCCTAGCATTGGGCCAACGGGTACTGGGGGTTGCAGAGGGCAGCCCAGGAGTAGGCAAAGGCACCAGGTCCAAACCCAACTTTGCCAGTGATGAGTAGGCTGATACTGCGGTTTGCCTCAGGGTGTGGGGGCTAGACAATGACTGGCAGTAGCTATATACTGAGGCGAGGTGGGGATAAGAGGGTCGGGGTTCCCCAAGGAGGGGAGTTCCTAAGACTGAGGGGGTTACTATCAGGGGGCAGCACCCTATGTAAAAGGGCACTGGGTCCAGGGAAGGACACAGGGGCCAGAGGACAGGTGGATCACCGGCCTGCAGAGGGCGCTTCAGAGCTGGAACGAGCTAAATCCCTGGAATCACCAGCAGGAGGTGTTGCAGGGGTGAGTCCGCTCCTTTACACATAGATAATAAAACGGAAAATATCATATTGCCTCTATATTAATCCATGGTACACCCACATCTTCAATACTGTGTGCAGATGGTGTCACCCCATCTCAAAAAAAGATATATTGATATTCGAAGAGGTTCAGAAAAAGGTCAAAAAAATAAGGGGTATGGAACAGTTTCTGTATGAGGAGAGATTAAAAAGACTGGGACTTTTCAGCTTGGAAAAGAGATGAAGGGGGGATATGAGAGAGGTCTATAAAATTATGAGTGGTGTGGAGAAAGTAAGTTAGGAAACGTTATTTACTCCTTCACATAACAGAAGGACTAGGAATCACCCAATTAAATCAATAGGCAGGAGGTTTAGAACAAACAAAATGAATTATTTCTTCAAACAACGCACAGTCAACCTGTGGAACTCTTTGATAAAGGATGTTGTGAAGGCCAAGATTATAACAGGGTTCCAAAAAAGAACACGATAAATTCACGGAGGACAGGCCCATCAGTGGTTATTAGCCAGGATGCACAGGGATGGTGTCCCTAACCTCTGTTTGCCATAAGCTGGGAATGGGCGATGAAATGAATAACTTGACAATTACCTGTTCTGTTCATTTCCCTCCAGGGCACCTGGCATTTGGTTACTGTCAGAAGACAGAATACTGGGCTAGATGGACCTTTGGTCTAACTCAGTACGGACGTTGTTATGTGCTAGGGAACCTAATGAATCTAGTGTAATGGGAAGGAGTAGGAAAATCCCTGGGTGTGGAGAACACTGGTGAAATGAGAAGCTATAATTCAGAAGCAACAGACTTTAATTCAGTGGTCCCCAACCTTTTTGTGGCCAGTAGCACATTCATGTTTTTAGAAGAGTGTTGCAGGCACCAACAATTTTTCAAGGCTTATTTTGTATTTGTACATTCAATAATATGAAAAACATTATATTTAATATTACATAATATATGAATCCATAAGATAAAAAAGATAATTTTACATATAAAAGGTATTATATTTGGCAATTACTCTCACTTTACCATGTGAATTTGCTCTTTTTGTATGTACCTGTAAGAAAAATTAAGGAGTTTTTACAAAATAAATATCAGTTTTCATCTTATTTATTTAAAAATGATAAAACATTGTTGAACTGCTCGTCCAAATATATTTATTATTCTTACTTTAACATAGCCAGTTATGGTTAATTAAAAATATTCTTTGTATTGTTACTTGTATCTGGATTTCAATAAACAAACAAACATGAAAAAAAGTTAAACAAGCTAATCATATGTGCTCGTCAGCATTTAATGGAAAATAGGTATCAAGTCATGTGTTTTTTCTAAAAGTCAGTGTGGTTTTTGGCACTGTATTCCTTCAGCCAATTTTCTATAGTTGGGAGAGTAGGATGATATTCCCGTTCATAAGCAATCATGAAGATGGGCATCTGTAAACCAAGATCTGTATTTTGATTTTATGATGTTCATTGTTGAAAACAGAACTTTGCATAGATAAATGGAATCAAAATAAAATCTTATTTTGTATACTACACTTTTTAAAGCAGGAATTTTTTCAGTCAACCAGATTCCAAAAGTTTTCCTCTGTTGCACAGGATTTTAGAACAATATCATTTTGAAGGTTAAAATCTCCAGTTCCACGTCTTCTGTTCTTACTTGAATGAGACTCGCAATTGATGTAACATTTCTGTTACCTCTATTTGGCAAGTAAAAGGATTTACAAGAAAGGCAACTACAGGCTCAATGATGGTGAACTATTGAAATCTCTTTTCAAATTGTTTCAGAAGTGTTGAATGTGAATAATAAATGGTGATGGGTTAAAATCACTGTCACATATGATTTTCTTCATACTTGGGAAATGCATGAGAGTTTTCATCTTCATGTGTGACAGCCACAAGATCAGTTTTGCTTTGAATGATTTTACAGAACCTGTCATCTGAGCTACATGTTTGTCTTTTCCCTGGAGCTCAAGATTTAAAATATTCAATTTGTCAGTGATGTCAGCAAGAAAAGCCAAGTCCATTAACCAGCTGGAGTCCTCTAGTTGCTCTAAGTTCTGATTTGTGGACTTCACAGATTCTTTGATCTCTTCAATTAGGCTTAAACGTGCAAGAACTTTACCTTTGCTCAGCCATTGTATTTCTGTGTGCAAGATAAGATCAGATTGTTTATCATCATCATCTTCCAACAGGGCCTTAAAAAGTCAGTGTTGCAAAGGTTTCACTCAAATAGAATTAATTATTTTATTAACAACATTCAGGATCTGTTGGAAAGAAAGAATTTTGACACACTGAACTTCTTGGTGGATAATGCAATGATAAGACAAAGTTTGGAAAGGATTCATTCTTCTTACAGAGTGCAACGAAACCACTGGCGCTGCCCATCATTGCTGGTGCCCCATCACTGGTGATCGCAGACAGCTTGTGTAGTGGCATACTAATTGATGTTGCATATGATTTGAATAAGTTATAGATGTCCTCACCCTTTGTTTGCCCTTTCATAGGCAATAATTTTAGTAACTCTTTTATGGTGAAGTCACTAAATACCATCCTCACCATAAAAGACGGTTACTCACCTTTGTAACTGTTGTTCTTCGAGATGTGTTGCTCATATCTATTCCAGTTAGGTGTGCGTGCACGTTTGTCGGAAAACTTTTTACCTTAGCAACTGCAGTGGGCCGGCAGGTCGCCCCCTAGAGTGGCACCGCCATGGCGCTCGATATATACCCCTGCCGTCCCACCCGCTCCTCAGTTCCTTCTTGCCGGCTACTCCGACAGTGGGGAAGGAGGGCGGATGTGGAGTGGATATGAGCAACACATCTCGAAGAACAACAGTTACAAAGGTGAATAACCATCTTTTCTTCTTCGAGTGATTGCTCATATCCATTCCAGTTAGGTGAATCCCAAGCCTTACCTAGGCGGTGGGGTCGGAGTGAGAAGTTGCGGCATGGAGCACTGCCACGCCGAAGGCCGCGTCATCTCTGGACTGCTGGACCGGGGCATAATGGGAGGCGAAGGTGTGGACAGAGGACCAGGTCGCCGCCCTACGGATCTCCTGGATGGTCATGCGGGCGAGGAAAGCCATCAATGATGCTTGTGCCCTGGTGGAGTGCGCAGTCACATGGCCCGTAGGAGTGTGAGCCTGACTAAATCTTTCACCCTTCCCTTCACAAATATTATGAAGGGTACAGTACGCGGATATAACCGCAGGGATGCTGCTTTCCCCCAAGTCTAGCTTCCCATACAGAGATCGCCAGCGCCCTTTTAAACGACCAAAAGCACACTCCACAGTCATTCGGCTCCGGCTCAGCCTGTAGTTGAACTGGTCCTTGCTCCTGTCAAGCTTCCCTGTATACGATTTCATGAGCCAAGGTATTAACGGGTAAACAGGGTCTCCAAGGATCACAATTGGCATTTCAACATCCCCGACTGTGATCTTCCGGTCTGGGGAAAATGTCCCGACCGGCAGCTTCCTGAACAGGCCAGTGTTCTGAAAGATGCGTGCATCATGCACCTTTCCAGGACAGCCTGTGTTAATGTCAATGAAACGCCCACAGTGATCCATAAGCGCCTGGAGAACCATAGAGAAATACCCCTTCCAATTAACATACTTGGATGCTAGATGGGGTGGTGCCAGAATAGGAATATGGGTCCCATCTATCGCCCCTCCACAGTTAGGGAAGCCCATTTGTGCAAAGCCATCCACAATGTCTTACATGTTCCCCAGAGTCACAGTTCTTCTTAGCAGGATGCCATTCATGGCCCTTCAAACTTGCATCAACACGATTCCAATGGTCGACTTTCCCACTCCAAACTGGTTTGCAACCGATCGGTAGCTGTCTGGAGTTGCCAGCTTCCAGATTGCAATAGCCATCCACTTCTCCACTGGCAGGGCAGATCTCAATCTGGTGTCCTTGCACATACGGTGGGGGCGAGCTCCTCACACAGTCCCATGAAAGTGGCTTTCCTCATCCGAAAGTTTTGCAGCCACTGCTCGTCATCCCAGACTTCCATGATGATGTGATCCCACCACTCAAGGCTTGTTTCTCAAGTCCAAAAGCGACATTCCACAGTGCTGAGCATGTCTGTGAATGCCACAAGCAACTTTGTGTCGTATGCGTTACGCTAGTCGCTATCATTGTTGGACTCCTCACTGTCATTTTGGATCTTAAGGAATAGCTCAACTGCCAAACTTGATGTGCTGGCAAGACTCGTCAGCATACTCCTCAGCAGTTTGGGCTCCATTTCCCGCAGACCAAAACGGAACACAGAATCGTGCTGCACAGAAAACGTTGAAAGATGCAAGATGGCGCCAAATATGGACAGAAAAATAGGGATTGCTGGGATGTGAAGCGATGCATCACGGGGCGTTGAGACTGGAACCAGAATGACCCGCACCCTTCCCACAACCCACGGCACCAGAATGGGAAGAAGTACTCTGTGAGATAGCTGCCCAGAATGCACCACTCCCAACATCACTACCAATGTGGACTCACTGCAGCTCTGGTAGCTGTCAATGTGATCACATTGCAGCGCTTTCCCTACACAGCTGTACGAAGACAGCTTTAACTCCCAGTGCTGTACACCTGCAAGTGGAGCCAAACCCCCAGTCTCACTGATGCTGTGTCACCTCCTGTGATGTTACTGACATAATCTGTAACTGTACAGATCACCATTGTGACCACTGTTCTATATTTGCAGCCAATATTGTAGAAAGGTTGTCATGTAAGGGGTCTATGTGGAGGTTCCGATAGCATAATTATAATCAGCCAATCTCTAGATGTGTATCATTTTTTGTAGTTGACGTAATGAATATTGGCTCTATGCTGCCCGTATTTCAAACTTGTGCTCTGCTTCTGGGAAACACCCCAGACAAGTTGGTGTCAGTTCTGCCTCGCCTCCTTGATGGCCCACTAAGGACCATCAGCTATACAATCATATACAACCATTGAGAGAAGGCAGATACACCTTGTGACTCAGCAAGGTGTGCAGGGACCTGCCTATGTACAGAACTCTAAGGTTTTTCTGTGCCATGTGCTGGATAGAGTGTCCTTGGGACAAAGAAAGCAAAGACCACATGGCAAGAGACTATAAAAGGCTGATGCCTCGTCTCCATCTCGTCTCCAGTCCCGCTTCATGCTTCTGGAGGACTTTGCTACAAACTGAAGCTCTATACAAAGGACTGAATGACCCATCCAAGCTGTGGACGGACTCCAGAGATTTGATTGGAACCTGCAGTTTATTCCATCACTGCTACAAGCCTGAACGAAAAACTTTGCCATTACTGGATGTAATTGATTCCTTTAACAATTTTAACTCTCATCTATATTTCTTACTTTTATGAATAAACCTTTAGATTCTAGATGCTAAAGGATTTGCAAGAGCATGATTTGTGGGTAAGATCTGACTCGTCTATTGACCTGCATTTGGGGCTTAGTCCTTTGAGAGAACCTTTTTTCTTTTACTGGGGTATTGGTTTTCATAACCATTCATCCCCATAAGGAGCGGAGCTGGTGGTGATAGAAGGGAACTGGAATAGCTGAGGGAATTGATTCTATGACGTCCGATTAGCCAGTGGGGTAAAAGCGAAGTCCTCTCTGCATGGCTGGTGTGATGTGCTTTAATAGTAAAGGGCACCCAGCCTCGGGCTCTGACTGCCCTATTCCAAGCAATTTGTCCTGAATTAATACTCTCAGCAGTGTTCTACCAAAGGCCGCATTGTTACAGGGATCGTCCGGGATTACAATTGGGAACGCTCCAAAGCTCAGGATGCACTTCCTCAGCTGGGGAAGTATGTAACCCACACACCTCCAGGGTGTGGTGGTGTGTCCCAGCTAGTGGCACCAAGATCACTTAGAGGGAGAGATAAAATGAGTCTTCTCTATAGTCTTAGCTAGTTGCCAGGTGTCTTTTAGTTCATGGTGTAGAGGCCCACACACTAAGCTCCTGAGTTCCCAGTTTGATCCCACCCACCGACAAGTCACCGACCCGGATATGTCAGCGTAACAGAGACAGCTGCTATCCCAAGAAGGAGAGAGTTGCCATGCCATACCCGGCTGAGAAGAGGTGCCAAGCAGTGAGCTGACACCCGTCAGAGCTTCCTGTGATAAACTGCAAACTTTGGACAATATCAGGGTGGTTGGAAGTGTTGCTCTCAGAGTGGCCTGGGTCAGAGCCGATGGGAAGCCCTGGGCTCTCCTGCCATCTGCTGCACCCTCCTGCACCGAAGAACCAAAACCCTGACCACTAGGCAACATCCCCATGAGCAAAGGCCATCACGAAGCATCTGTCTTCGAAAGTTTGCAGAGGATGCGGGAGCAGAAAGGGGAGAGAGGATGAGGATGGCTCTTGGGAAGAGGGAGGGAGGGAGCCTTATGGGAATGTCTTGTTTACCTCCATCAACCCAATGATCAGATCATTGATGCCTAGAATCTTCCCTGATGTGTTGTAATTGATTGGATCTAGATTTTAAAATGGGTACCACATCTGCAGATGGAGAAATGTCAACGAGTTGAGTGGAAGGCCACTGCAAGCTCAGCTAATTATGCAACGTGGCTTATGCCCCATCTAACAAGCTCCTTAAACAACAGCTTCCAATTTTCATTTACATTGTTCTGTTCAGTGTTTTTCTTCAAAACACTTTCACTGATCATTTTGGTCAGCTTTGGAAAGTTAGCCCTTTCAGTGCACCGAATATAAATATTGCTGGTGGGGACTGCCCTCTATTGGTCATAAGAGCAGCCATACTGGATCAGACCAATGGTCCAGCCAGCCCAGAATCCTATCCTCCCACAGTGCCCAATGCCAGGTGCCCACGAGGGAATCAACAGAACAGGGAATCATCAAGCAATCCATCCCGTCGCCCATTCCCAGCTTTCAGCAAACAGAGGCTAGGGACATTTCAAGAGCATGGTTTTGTATCCCTGCCCATCCTGGCTAATAGCCAATGATGGACCTGTCCTCCATCAACTTATCTAGTTCTTTGGTGGACCCTGCTATAGTCTTGGCCCTCACAGCATCCTCTGACAGGTTCCCCAGGTTGACTGTGTGTTGGGTGAAGAAATACTTCCTTTGGTTTGTTTTAAACCTGCTGCTTATTAATTTCATTGGGTGACTCCTAGTTCTTATGTTATGAGTAAATAGCACTTCCTTACAGACCCAGACTAACACGACTACTCCTCTGATACTTCCTTATGTACTTTCTCCAAACCCATCATCATTTTATAGACCTCTATCCTAGCCCCCCCCCAGTCATCTCTTTTCCAAGCTGAAAACTCCCCTCAGTCTTATTAATCTCATCTCACATGGAAGCTCTTCCAGACCCCTAATCATTTTGGTTGCCCTTTTCTGTACCTTTCCCAATTCCAATATATCTTTTTGAGATGGGGGACCAGCTCCAGTATTCAAGATGTGGGCATACCATAGATTTATAGACAGGCAATATTATATTTCTGTCTTGCTAGCCATCCCTTTCCCAATGACTTCCCAACATTTTGTTCGCTTTTTTGACTGCCGATGCACATTTAATAGATGTTTTCAGAGAACTATCCACAGTGACTCCAAGATCTCTTTCTTAAGTTGTAAGAGCTAATTTAGACCCCATCAGTTTAGATGTAGAGTTGGGATCATGTTTTCCCATGTGCATCACTTTGCATTTATCTACATTGAATTTCATCTGCTTTTGCTGCCCAGTCACTCACTTTGGTGAGTTCCCTTTGTCATACTTTGCACTCTCTTTTGGACGTAACTAAGTTGAGTTGGTTTGTATCATCTGCAAATGTTGCCACCTCACTGTTTACCCCTTTTTCCAGATCACTTAGGAGTATGTTGAACAGTGCTGGTCCCAGTATAGACCCCAGGGGGACACCACTATTTACCTCTCTCCGTTCTGAAAATCAGACCCTTTCTTTCTTGCCTTTGAACCAGTTACCTACCCCAGAGAGGACCTTCCATCTTATCCCATTTTGCTTCAGAGCCTTTGGGGAGAGATCTTGTCAAAGGTTTTCTGAAAATCTAAGTATACTATATCCACGGGATCACCTTTATCCACATGGTTGTTGACTCCCTCAAAGAATTAGAGTAGATTCGTGAGGCATGATTTTCCTTTACAAAAACCATGTTCATTCTTCCCCAATGTAAGTGGGGGCAGACTCACCTGGTGGCACCTCCTGCTGGTCATCTTGGGAATTAGCTCTCCATCTGTCAGCGTGCCCTCTGCAGGCCGGTGATCTGCCTTACTGCAGCTGGCCCCCGTGTCCCTCCCAGGACCCCAATGCCCCTTTTACCAAGTGCTGCCCCTGGCAGTACCCCCACAGTTCTGGGTCTCCCCCTCCCAGGGGAACCCCCACCCACTCTCCCCACTTCACCTCAGTCTTGGCTACTGCCCAGTCTCCATCTAGCCCCCATTCACTGGGGCAGACTGCAGTATGAGCCACTCATCACAGGCAAAGGGGTTTGGGCCTGCCACCTCTGCTTCCCCATGGGCTGCCCCATTGCAACCCTGCACATACTCAGCCTATAGTCAGGCTGCTGGGGGAGCGCATAGTACTCTGGAGAGCACTGTGGAGGGGGCCATCAAAGACAGTAACTCTTTAACTGTGCTCTAGTGGTGGTTGTTTAAACTGTGTTTGTGGGGGCACAGGGGGTGTGGCATGGAGCCTGCCCCTTGATCCATCAGTGTCCCCCCCCAACCCCAACCACCACCGCTGCCCCCTCCACCACCCCCACAAGCCACTTATCATCTGCCTTGGCTCCTGCCTCTGAGACTCAGCTGCTTGCCTGGCCTGCCACGCCCTATTGACACCGTTTGGGCCTCCAGCAGTAGCCAGCCAAACATTTGACTTTGCACAAGCGCTCATGGGTGCACGCACCTCCCCTTCCCCTGGACTGACCCCTTCCCCTCTGCCACAGGCCCCCTAGCTTTGCCCCTTGTTGCCTGCCCCGTTTGCCCCTCATGGCCTTTTGCCCTCCTCCCAGCTTTAGTTTGTTTGCCTGCCCCACCCGTCTCCCTTTGCAGCTTGGTTTGTCCTGTCCCGGCCCTGAAGCTAGCCCCTTGGTCCCTCTGCCCCGCTCCCAGCCTGGTTGTTCCTCTGTGGCCCCCTCACCTTGATTAGCCCCACCTCTCGTGTGCCTATGCCCCTTTAGTGCACTTGTGCTTCTCCCCTGTTTGAGTTTGCCCCCAGTGCACTGCACCCCCCATTGCTGTTGTTCCCCTCCCCTCCCCTCCCCTCCCCTAGTCCAGCTAGAGGAGCCGGATTTTAATCCCATGTTTGTGATTGACCCTCCCCACCCCAAGTTCGTGGTAGTCTCCTTATCTGCCCCCATCCCTCATCTTGGCATCCTCCTCCTGCCCACAGCCTAGCAGGGAGGAGTGGTTGACCTGCTTTCCCCCCTCCCTCCCTACTCACCATGGTGAAAGACGCAGCGGGTGGGATCCCTGAGGCAAACGCCACCCCCCTGTTCCGCCTTCTCCCCCAACAACCCCTCTAGTCTCCACCTGAACCGCCCCTGCAGGACCACATGCCACTGCTCCTGCGGAGGTGCCGGCAGCGGGAACCGGGGTGCCCTCTGCTGCTGCCACGTCCCTCACCCCCTCCAATTCTGGGGGAGCCCCCCCAAGTAGGCAGAAAGGGCCAGGGCAAGAAGGGAAAGGGCCCCGCTCGGAAGACTAAGCCCTCCATGGTGGAGCCTGCCACCACTGCCACGGCCCCGTCATCGGCCGCGGCGCCCCTCCCCGCTGTTCCCTCCACCAGCTCTGCGGGTGGTCCTCCTCTGGCCCCCAGGGCATACGCCCAGGTGGCGGTGGCCCCCCTACCCGCTGCTAAGTCATCTCCCCCGACTGCCGCCTCTGCTACCACCTACAGCGGCCGGGGCCGCTTCCTCATCTTGACCAGGAAGCAGGGCCTCCATTGCCTCCTGGTGCCCACCTCGCCCCACATGGAGACCTACATGTGGGCATTGGCGAGGGCGGTGGGGCCCACGGCCATTGTGGCAGCCTCCGGGATGTATGGCAAGGTGGTCTCCTTCCTTGCCTCGGACGCCGCCGCCCAGGAGGCGTGGAGAAGGGCCTGGCGGTGGGGAGCGTGTTCGTCCCCCTGGAGCTGCTGGAGGACCTGGATGTCTGTGTTGTCCTGACGTCCATCCCTCCCTCCCTTCCCAATGCCGCCCTGCTACCTGCCCTCTCGACTCTGGGGAAGCTCATCTCTGTTGTGAGCCATCTCCCCTTGGGCTGCAAGGACCCCGCCCTCCGTCACGTCCTCTCCTTCCGCCGGCAGGTGCAGCTTCAACTGCCGCCGGCAGCGTGTGACGGAGAGGCACTCGAGGGGTCCTTCCTGGTCCCCTATCAGGGGGCCATTACCGGCTGCACTATTCTACGGGGGAGGCCCCGTGTTACCTCGGCCGGGCGACAGGGCACGTCTGGAGGGACTGACCCTTGGCCCGGTTTGGAGGAGCACCTGGGACTCCCAAGCCCTGACACGGTGCCGGCCCCGTCATCGCCACCACCCCTGGCTGCCCGGTGCCCAGGGCCACCCCTCCTCCTCCTCAATCCATCACTGCTCCCACTCAGGCCACTGGCGGACCTCCTCCAGTGTGCCCGGCTGAGCGGGCGGGCCTCGCCTCCACTGCCTGCGATCTGGCGGGGCCTGTGGGGGACAGTGCGGCAGAGGTACCGCAGGGCGTGGGAGAGGGCCCTCCCCAGAGGGTATCTTTCCTTCCTCCGGTTGTCCCACCAGTGCCCCTCCAAGTCCACGAAACTCTATCCCTGTCCTTCGACCCAACCCGTCAACCAGCCCGCAGGTGACACCATGGAGGGCTGGACCCTAGTACAGGGTAGGCGGGGCAAGTGGAAGGCTCGGGCTCTGCTTGCGCCATCTGATGTGGAAGCCCCCCGCAAGACCAGGAAGGGGGCCGCAGACACCGTGCCTTCCCCCATGCCCACGGGATCGGTCCCTATGCCAGTTCCAGTTGGGGAAGACGTGGCAGCACTGGAGAGTACCACCATCCCTCCTCCACAGTCCCTCCTGGCGGAGGCCCCAGATGAGGCCCCTCCTATCCCCGTGGCACCTGTGCCCCCTACAACACCCGCGGTGAGCATCACCTCGGGTGTGAGTGGGGACGACCCCAGGGTGGTGGGAGGTGAGCTCCCCTCCATCTTTGAGGAGATTTAGGTCCTGGGTCTGACCCCAGTTACCCAGGGGGAGGAAAACCCCATCAGCGGGCCTCGACCTAGCCGACCTCACCCCAGATTCCCCCTCCCCGTGTTCCATTGCCCTGACTGCTGCGTCCACTCCCACCTCCGGGGGCCCCCTGGACTCTTCCACCTGCCCGGCCACAGATGGCACCTCGCTGACAGCTGCCGAGCCTGTTGAGGCAACGGCTGGTGCCTCGCGGCCGGGAGACGAGCCACCAGGGGTGTCCCTCGGTGGCATGGGGCAACCGGTTTCCTTCTCGGGCAGGGGCCCCACTGAGGGTTCTGCGTCCCTCACCGCTGAGGTTGCCCTACCTGTGGTTGAGCCTAAGCCCGGTGTCACTGGGGACCCCCTCCCTACCCCTCAAACCCCTGCGCCTGGCCACGAGGAGACGCCTCCTGATGGTTCAGCTCCTACGGCCCAGGGTCCCATCTCTGTCCCTCCTCCCAACCCTGCTCCTGACCCCAGCCCTGCCCTTACTCCTGACCCCATCCCTGTCCCCTCTACCTCCCACGATGTTATTGCCGCCCCTGGGGCTGTCTCCTTCCCTTTCCTGGAGGGTGACCCCCAGGGAGCGGCCTTTACATTTCACAGTCCCGACTCCCTGGGGGCTGCACTCTTCCCTCCGCCGCCCCCCGTCGAGCCGGGGTCTGAGGTGGACCATGTGGCGCTGGCCCATCGGGTACCACGTCGCGGGTCCGCCCCTTGCCTGCCCGTCCCAGTGGGCCACGGGGCTGTGCCAGAGGCCCCACCGGTGGGTCACCAGGGGCCAGTGACCCCACCCCCCCATATGCTGCGAGAGGATCTGTGGGAGTTCCGGGAAGACGACAGGGGCTCCTGCAACAAGGTAGCACTTGTTCTCCAGCGATGGGGGGATTTCCACCAGATCCTCTGGGCAGCGAGGGCCCTCATGGGGCAGGGCAAGAGGACCAGGAAGCAGGGTGCTGCGGCTTACCACCGGGTCCGCAGCTTCCGTGATTCCTTGCTCATCTTCGGGGTGGGTCACGGTTTGCTGCGCGGCCCAACGGGGGCAGTGAGCGCCCCTGCTGGCGAGGATCCACCCCAGCCCTCCTCATGGCACTCGTCACCTTTGCCACATTGAACACCCAGAGCTGTAGGGTGGGTTTCCGCAGGAGCCAGGTGCTCTACTTCCTTCGGGAGGGGGGTATTCTGTGGTTTTCCTGCAGGAGACCCACACGGATCCGGCCGCCGTAGCCAGCTGGTGGGGTATACTTCAACCATCTCACAACCCGTAGGGCTGGAGTGGCTACCCTGTTCTCCCCCGACCTACGGCTTGAGGTGCTGGGGGTGGCCGAGGCTGTGCCGGGCCGCCTGCTGCACCTCCAGGTCTGCATGGAGGGGCGCGTGGTCAACCTCGTGAACGTCTATGCCCCAACATCGGCCCCAGAGCGGCTGCCGTTCTATCAGCAGGAATCTGCCCTCCTCGGCTTCTTGGATCCTCGTGAGTGCCTTGTCCTGGGCGGGGACTTCAACATCATCCTAGAGGAGCAGGACTGCTTGGGGACCAAGCAGAGCCCGGCCGCCGCGGACGTCCTCCGGGAGATCATCAACCATCATTCCCTGGTGGACGTCTAGCGCAACTACCATCCGAACAATGTTTCCACGTTCACCTATGTCCGGGTGGGAGCCCATCAGTCATGCCACTCCCAGTTGGACCGCATCTACATGTCATGCTTCCACCTTTCACGGGCCCAGTCCTCCAGCATCCGACCGGTCCCTTTTTCAGATCACCACCTCATTACTGTGACGGCCTCTCTCAGTGCGGAGAGGCCAGGGCTGGCCTATTGGCACTTCAACAACAGCTTGCTGGAGGATGCAGGCTTCGTGGCATCCTTCCGGGAGTTCTGGCTGGCCTGGCGAGGGCAGCAGCGTGTCCTTCCCTAGGCGCGGCACTGGTGGGATGTGGGGAAGGTGCACGCCTGGCTCTTCTGCCGTGACTACACTCGGGGTGCCAGCCGATGGAGGGATGCGGTGATAGGGCAGTTGGAACGGGAGGTCTTAGAGCTGGAGAGGCATCTGGCCGCCAGTCCCGAGAATCCATCCCTTTGCAGAGCGTGCCGGGAGGAGCGGGAGGCGCTCCGGGTCCTCGAGGACCATCAGGCTCGGGGTGCCTTTGTTTGCTCCTGCATCTGCCTCCTTCGGGAGATGGATCGCAGCTCCCACTTCTTGTACGCCCTGGAGAAATGGAGGGAGGCCAAGATGCACATCACCTGCCTTCTGGCAGAGGATGGCACCCCCCTCACGGATCTGGCAGAGATGTGCGAGAGGGCCCGGACCTTCTACGCGCACCTTTTCTCCCCGGATCTGACCGATCCTGCCACTCGCAAAGTGCTCTGGGGCGGGCTCCCGATGCTCAGCGCAGGTGACCGGGACTGGCTAGAGCTGCCTCTCTCTCTGGCTGAGTTCTTGGAAGCCCTCCGTCGCATGCCCTCCAACAAGTCTCTGGGCATGGACGGGCTGACCGTGGAGTTCTACCGCGTGTTCTGGGACATCCTCAGCCTGGACCTGGTCACTGTCTGGGCTGAGTTTTTGCAGAGTGGGATCCTCCCTCTCTCATGCAGGCGAGCCGTGCTCACCTTATTGCCGAAGAAGGGGGACCTCAGCGATTTATGGAATTGGCGTCCCATCTCGCTCCTCAGCACGGACTACAAAATCGTAGCCAAGGCCATCTTGCTGTGGCTGGGGGCCGTCCTAGAGGACGTGATCCACCCAGACCAGACCTACACTGTCCCGGGCTGTAGCATCTTTAATAACCTCTATCTGGTCCGGGATCTCTTGGAGCTTGGGTGCAGGGATGGTCTGTCATTCGCCCTCCTGTCCCTGGATCAGGAGAAAGCGTTCGACAGGATGGACCACGGGTATCTCCTGGGCACTCTGTGAGCGTTAGGCTTCGGGATCCAGTTTGTGGGTTTTCTCCAGGTGCTGTACGCTTCCGTGAAGTGTCTGGTCAGGCTCAACTGGACCCTGACTGAGCCGGTCAGCTTCGGGCAGGGAATGTGGCAGGGATGCCCCCTCTCGGGCCAGCTGTACGCTCTGGCCATCGAGCCCTTCCTCTGTCTCCTCCGCAGGAGGTTGACGGGGTTGGTGCATCAGGAGCCAAAGCTGTGGCTGGTCCTGTTGGTGATGTGCTCCTCGTGGTCCAGGACCCGGGTGACCTGGAGCAGGAGGAGACTTGCCAGGTTGTGTACTCGGCGGCCTCCTCTGCCCATGTCAACTGGGTTAAGAGCTCTGGCCTGCTGGTTGGTGACAGGTGGCAGGCAGGCTCCCTCCCACCCGCACTTCAGGCCATCCGGTGGAGCGTGGGTCCGCTGCTCTATCTCAGCATTTACCTTTGCTCCACGCATACGTCTCCGCCAGAGAACTGGCATGGTTTGCAGGACAGGGTGGCAGAGCAGCTCCGGAAATGGACAGGACTCCTCCAGTGCCTTTCCCTTCGAGGGATGGCACTGGTGCTCAATCAACTAGTCCTGTCCATGCTCTGCTACCAGCTCAACACCCTGGTCCCAGCCCCGGGCTTCCTGGCCGACCTCTGGAGGGTGGTTCTGGAGTTCTTTTGGCCAGGACTGCACTGGGTCCCTGCAGGGGTCCTCCACCTGCCCCTGGAGGAGGGAGGGCAGGGTCTGAAGTGCCTGTGTGCTCAGATCCACGTCTTCCGCCTCCAGGCACTGCAGAGGCTTCTTTATGGTGCAGGTAGTCCGGCGTGGAGAGCACTGGCACACGCCTTCCTGTGCCGCTTCCGAGGGCTCCGATACGACAGGCAGCTCCTTTATCTAGATCAAAGGGGTCTTCTGCGAGACCTCTCCGGGCTGCTGGTCTTCTACCAGGACCTCCTCCGCACCTGGAAGCTGTTCTCCGCGACCAGGTCTGTGGCGGCCACCGAGGGGGCAGATTTCCTCGCAGAGCCCCTGCTACACAATCCCCAGCTCCATGTGCAGGTGGCGGAGTCCCCCGCGGTGCGCCAGAGGTTGGTCCTGGTGGAAGCTACCAGGGTCAGAGACCTCCTGGACTACGATTGGGGAGACTAGCTGGATCCCCTGACGCTCACTCGGCATATGGGGCTCTCCAGACCTTGCACTCCCCGATGTGTACTACAGGAGGTAGAGGCCGCTTTGCTGCCCGCTGCTCAGGTCTACCTCGACTGGGTCCTGCGAGAGGGCACACCCAGCCCACCCACCACCCCGAGCCCTCCGGACCTTTTCATCGGGCCCCTGCCCCAGGGACCCGAGCAGCCTCCCCGCCCCTTCTCTGCAAGCAGGCTGCACGATCTGCAGCCGGTCTGCTTCCAAACTGCGTCAAGGAAGCATCTCTACACACTCATGCTCCATACCCTTCACTGCCTTACCCTCGTGTCCCACCCCGACACCAAGTGGTGGGACCTCCTGCCACCTCTGGAGGGTGAGGAGCCCCGGTGGGCCAGCCTATACTCTACACTAGTCCTGAGGCCCGCTGGGGATATCAGCTGGCAGCTCCTCCATGGGGCCGTGAGCACGGGAGTGTACTTGGCACGGTTTACTGGTCCCAGACACCTGTCCCTTCTGCGGCATGGGGGAGATACCGGCACACGTTCATTTAGAGAGCACCAGGCTGCAGCCCCTATAACAGCTTCTCACCAATATCCTGTTCTATTTGTGGCTGCACTTTCCCCCTCACCTCCTCCTGTATGCACTCCCTATCCATGGCCCCACAAAGTCCCGGGACCTCCTGGTCAACCTCCTCCTTGCCCTGTCTAAAATGGCCATCTATGCAACCAGGGAGAGGAGGTTGGCCGATGGAGACTCTGGTGACTGTGGGGCTTGTTTCCAGTCCTTAGTCCGTTCACGTATCCGGGCGGAGTTCCTCTGGGCGGCATCCACTAGCTCCCTTGAAACCTTCAAGGAGCAGTGGGCGCTGTCCGAGGTTCTCTGCTTGGTGTCCCCCCATCAGGCTCCCTTCTTATGACCCTTTGACCGCACTCCTCTCCCTGCTCTTTTATTAGTTGTCCCCTGGAATCAGTTGGGTTCTGAGGTCCTTTGGGTCCTCCCCTTAGGCTGGGGGGGGATCCTTTAGCATTGGGCAGGCTTCTGCTCACCCAGTTCCCAGAAACCCAATAGGTACACCCAACAAATTGGGCTTATCTATGTGTCTAATAATTGGGCTCTGCAATTTCACCCAATTTGCCTGGTAGTGAAGTTAGCCTTAGTGGCACATAATTGCCAGCTGCCTCTCTGGAGCCTTTTTTATACACTGCTCCAGCCAGGGACTAAAGGCAGCCCCAGACTTTCCCTTTCTCCTTTCAGGGAAATCAAGTTCAAGTTCTACAAGGAGCTAAAGAAGCCTCAACCCTGCATCTGAATTAATGTCACATGTCTCACTACCTGACACAAACAAATGTTATTTCAGTCCCAGGTGAGTCCACTTCAGTAATTCCTCAGCCCTATTTCTTCACCCTCCTGCCTTAGCTTGCGTCACCCTGTGGGCATTTCATGTCTCTCCTCAGTTTCACATACAGACACAATTTCCTTTGCTGTTCAACGAATAGCAAAACCTTTCTGTGTCTCTAGTCTGAGCCAGGGCATTCAATTCCATTGAAACCTTCTCTCCTGCAATAACAACGCTCAGACAGAGGGGACGTGGCCACCTTCAGCAGCCCTGAGAGTGAGATATTCACTCTCTTTCTTCAAGCTGCTGTTGTTGGTCCATGTTTTATGGACTATGGAATAAAAAGCTGAGTTTACTCCAGGGTGAGGAAAGAAAGGAGCCACCAACTCCCCGAAAAATCTCTGTGCCCCAGAGAGAATCTGCCCCTGCTATTGGAATCACTGATCTGCTTCAGCTACAATGGGGAAAGTATCTGCTCTCATGGGGGTACAGCTCAGTGCTAGAGTGTTTGACTGCAGATCAAGTGGTCCTTGCTTCAAATCCAAGTGCCCTCTAATAAGACTCTTATTTTTTTATTTTTAGTTTTCAAAAAAAGGGAAAATATTTTCATTTCCATTATCCATTATGTTCAGGAGCTCCACTATACAGGGATGCTTGAAATGAATGTAAACACTCAACATTTCACTGTCCAAATGCATAAAAACCTCGCAAATCTGTCCATCAGCTGAAATCAGTTCCAATCCTCTGTCTAGTTTATGTTTTCATCAATTAAACAAAGGGATCATATGAATGTACATTTGCAGATCCCTCTTCTCCATGGCTGTGCTGTGCAGAAGAACAAGAACCATGTCCAGTTGGGGTTCAGATGACGAGCAAAGGCAACTTGGTGTGGACTAAAGTCACCAGCACTTTGGCTCCTTCACATTCAACCAGCAGCTGGGCCCCCAGAACAAGGCATGAGAAGAAGACAGTGGCTATGAGCAGGAAAACAGCCCCCAAGAAGCTGGCTAAAGCTGTCAAGATCCTCAGGAAGGTCACCATGCCCATGACTAGCATGTACTGACTGCGGCAGGGACCAAAAAGGCAGAGAAAAGCCCTCAAAAGTTCTAAGCTGCCAAGCCCCAGAAGGCGATCAAAATCCTACCTAAAATCGAGACAGGATAAGGCGAAGGTCATCTCCAAAGCCAGGGCTAAGAAGGTAACACTGAGAAAGAAGTGAAGAGATTTTCATTGGGATGACTCCTGCTCCCCTAATGGCTCTTTTATGAATCACCATGGACCACCCAAAGAGATCAAAGTCCTGCAGGACAAACAGCCCCATGGACAGGATAATGAAGTGGTGGCAGTGGGGGGAAGTGTTTCTCTTCCAGAGGGGAAGTGCTGTGTTTTGTCTAACACCTGCCAGGTGAGTGATGCACTGACAGGGCAGCTGCCCATAGCTCCCACATGAGCTCATTCTCTTCGATCTGCTTCTGCCGTTATTTCAGAGCCAGCACTAGTGGGAGTGTGTCCCTGTCACTTCACCAGCTGTAGAACAGGCTCTGTCTGCATCCCATCTCTGATTAATCCCACTTTTTATTGTATTCCTACTGTGCTACTTTCCCAGTTCTCTGCCTCATTCTAACATTCCGGTCAGAGACTGACTATGGGGAGGAATGGACTCATTTGTGTGACATTCGGTAAGTTGCCATAGCATGTGATTGAAACCTCTGCTGGAGGTGGGCAGGAGCCTGTTACCCACATAAAATAGCTAAGCTTTACCAAACTACCTGCTACATATTCAAACCTTCCTGTACACACACAATAGAAATCGGGGCTCTGAGAAATGACAACTTTCCTTTAACACAGATCATTGTTTTCTGTACTTCCAGAAGCATTGAAATAGAAGCATATTACCTTTAAACAGCTGCTATTTCATGATCAGCAGCAGAGCCTCTGTCAATTTACCACCCATAGAGCTGATTGTTTCGAACTGCAGGGTTAGCCAGACCATTCAGTAACATTATCGCTCTGTTTACAAAGCCTTTGGTTAGTGACGAATCATGAGACTTATCCTTTCCTGCTGTAATTCCACTGACTCCAGTGTTCTCTTTCCGCAGTTCAGGTTCCAAGAAAATAAACAAATTAAAACAACCTTCAGAACTAACATGCTGGGGGAAAGTGGAAATGTTGAGAGCTCAAATAATTCAGTTTATTCTGTTTCTTGTGTGTGTGACCAGTGGGGCTTTTTGTTTGCTCCTGGCAGGTTCAACCATGTCAGATTTGTCTGAGGGGAAGGGACAGAGAAAACAGACACCTTGGCCTTCCAGGTTGGGGTTAGGCAAAGGAATAACAACCCTGTCCCATAAAAAAAAAAAAAAAAGTTACAGAAACAGTGGTAGGAACAGTGCTAGAGAAACTGGTAAATAATCACAATGCCCAGGCTTGAAGTAATCGGAAATAAAGGATACAAAAAGCAAAGCTCAGGGGATATTTGGGGTTTATTCTCTGAGCTTAGCCATGTGCTATAGCACAGGGAGCACTTTTGGAAGTCTCCCATCCCACAACTGGGGAAAGGAAAAGGATTCTTAGGTTCTAGCACAGATTGAAGGAGGAGAGTGATGGGGAATAAGGGACTCCCTCTGACTTACCCTAACTACGTCTGTTGTTACAATGGGTGAAATGACATTTTTCTCTATCCCTGCCCTGTTCCTGCTCTTTGTTATAGTTCAATATATTTTAAGTGCAGAAAATGATAATAAAAATATCTGTTCTCCAGCACAACCTGAAGCTACATCAGAGCAACTGGGAAGGAAACAATTTGTTCCCCAAGGGAGAACTGGATGACTAACAATGGCTTTGAAATGGGGGAACAGTATAACCGTGATGCTCAGGGTTTGTTTAGACTAGGAAAAGTGATGGAGTTTAGGTCAGGTCAAGGGGAAAGCTAATGCCAACCACTGCACCTGCGCTGCATCTGCACTACAACTTTTTACATTAATATCACTAACTTGAGCAGACAATGACATATATAGTCCTAGTGGATGGAAGGCACAGGTAGTTTTTGCCTCAGTGTACCTTGCTGGGATCAAACCTGTCTCCTCCCGCACCTGGAGGTGATGAACATTCCTGGCTGAAGGGGGACACACTCCTATGACTCAGAAGGAAAGGAGTTGATAGAAAAGATCATAGGACTGACCCCAAAGAAGGATGAGCTGCAAAAGGCAGAAGCAGGCAACTTATCTGGTGGAACTGAGACACCACGGTGAAGATGATGCAAAAATCACTGTGATTTTTTTTTTTAAAAAAAATTTTAAACCCTAGTCAAGGGTTTTATTATAATTCTCTCTCATGTGGATTTTCTGATGTCTAATGAGGCTTGAGTGCTGATTGAAGCTTTTCCCGCACTCAGAGCTTTTCCCACACTCTCTCCCATGTGGATTCTCCTATGTGAAACAACGCTTGAGCTGTGCCTGAAGCTTTTCCCGCACTCAGAGCATGTGTAGGGCTTTTCCCCTGTGTGGATTCTCTGATGTAAGATGAGGTCTGAACGATTAAAGAAACATTTCCCACACTCCGAGCATCCATAAGGTTTCTCACCTATGTGGATTTTCCTATGTTTGATAAGGTGTGAGCTCTGATTGAAGCTTTTCCCGCACTCAGAGCACGTGTAGGGTCTTTCTCCTGTGTGGATTCTACGGTGTGTGATAAGGGAAGAGCGGTGATTGAAGCTTTTCCCACACTCAGTGCACGTATAAGGTGTCTCTCCCGTGTGGATTCTCCTATGTATTATAAGGTTTGAGCTCCGATTGAAGCTTTTCCCACACTCAGAGCACGTGTAAGGCTTCTCTCCTGTGTGGATTCTACGATGTGTGTTCAGGGTAGAGCTGTGACTAAAGATTTTCCCGCACTCTGAGCATGTGTAGGGTGCTTCTCCTGTATGGATTCGCTGATGTAAGATGAGGGCTGAACTATCGATGAAGCTTTTCCCACACTCAGAGCATTCGTAAGGTTTCTCACCTGTGTGGGTTCTCTGATGTGTGATAAGCTGTGAGCTCCAGTTGAAGCTTTCCCCACACTCATGGCATGTGTAGCGTCTCTCTTCCAAGTTGATTCTGTAGCTTGTTATAAGGTCTGAGAGGCTACTAAAGTTTCCCTCTGGCCTCCCCTGAGTCTCACAGGCTTCTGTTTTTTCTGGGAGTGCACAACTCCCGGAAACATTCCCTTTGGATCTTCCTGATAAAGTTCCATGTGGTTCTCCTTGCTCAGCATCTTCCTGATGGGGTTTCTCCTCCTCATTCTGACTCATCATCCCATCACCTGATGGGAGACAGAGAGAATCCAGACACAGATCACTACCTGTACCGGAAAGAAAGAAAGAAATGGAAAAAGGGATGAACAATCCAAAATGTGTGTGGGAGAGATCAAACCTATCAGGAGCTGATTTCCCCCAAAACCTTCCCCAGAGAAGAGAGGAAGAGATCAGTTTTGATCTGCATCTCACGAGAACACTCAGGAGAAAGTGAGATCGGGGAGCGACCTGCTGCCAGTTGTCAGTCAGAATGGAGGGAAGCCATGAGTGAAATCTGCCATAATGATTCCACATCTACAGAGAACAATCCTGAACTTGGAGAGCTCACAGGGTCTTTGTAGGGCATCCCAAATGTTTCCTGCATTCCCACACAGTTGTTGAGTTGGTTTAACCAAGTCCTCACCTGGGAAGGCAGCTCTTGGAAGCACTTCTTTCTCAGAGCCCTGGAGGTCTGGGACCCACGGCTCTTCCCCTTGTTCCAGCTGGGAGATCACATCAGGTTTGGAAACTGGAAACCCTCCTGCAGGCAAAGAAAACAAGGGAAGTCAGAGGAATTTGTGGGATACTTGTCACAAAGAATAATCCATGGTTTTAACCCCCAGCTCATTTTTAAGCAGTAACATCCCAAGGCCAGTTTCCTTGGCTCAAAGTGGCAGGAGAGTTATTATGATTATAAATCATATTCATTACCTTAGTGCCTAAGGAGCAACTAACAGCGGGTCCCCACTGTGATAGGGCAAGTACAAACACAGAATAGTAGAGGGCCCATGCCCTGAAGAATTTACAATCTAAATGCACAAGACAGACACAGAATGGGGGAAGGGATAGAACCCACTGTTAGAACAGACATATTCAGGCCTGCCTGTAAAGCCTATAGTTTAAGAACTTAGGTGTGTTTTTGTCACTTAGCTACTTACGGGAGTATGAAAACAAAGAATCAAAATCACTGTCTTTATTTGTAAGGGCCTTCTCTCACCGTGACAGTCTCAGGCCTTGTTCTTAGGCTAAGGTCTTTGGCTAAGCAGCAGGGGCAGCCATAAGCTGGGAAGCGAAGGGTCACATCCTCACATCCCAAACCAGTCACACTGAAATAAGGTGCTATTGGGCTGTTAGGAAGATGATCCTGTCCTGAGAGTGCCCATCACCACCAGATAAAGAAACAGATCTTAAGATGGTAAAAGAAAACTTAGTTTGATAGCAGCCTGTTTGGCAAGAAATCACTTCTCAATGCTTGTGATTGTGAAACCCTCATTTTTGTATTGTTTTATCTTTATGGCCACCACTTTTACAATGTTAATCAGTCTGGTTCTCTCATTGTTTTTGTCTGCTGTATAATTAATTTTGCTAGGTGTAAGTTAATTAGGGTAGTGGGATACAATTGGTTAGAGAATTATGTTTCAATGTGTTAGGATTGGTTAATTACATTTCAGTACAATGATTCGTTAAGCAAAGGTATAGCTGAGAATATTACTATATAAACTGAGTCAAACAGGAGGGGAAACAGGAACAGGGACGCAGGCAAGCCTCTGCAGCATCAGAGCTGGTAAGGGGGACACAGGGTAAATGCTCTGCAGTGTCAGAGCGGGTAAGGGGGAAACGTCACCGAAGACCCCAGGCCCCCTGAATCCTCTGGGCAGCCCTGGGTGACAGTCATTCCCTTGTTTCTGTCGGGTATTCCATTGATGTAGGTTACTCCCAGCCAGTCCTTAATGACCCATTCATATCACCCCATGACAGCTACGTGACAAAACACCTCATATCTCCTGCTTTTTATAATCATAGCAATACCAATCACAGCAGGAAACTGAGGTGTTTATTGTCATCATACAAGTATCACGAAAAGTCCCACCTCTGTCACACACACACTGCTCACAGCCCCTGGGGAGAAAGCAAAGCACAGGAACTGGACGTTGGTCCAGCAAACACAGTGGAGGACAAGCTGCAATCCTCACACACTGGTCAAAAATGAGAGGCATGTGGGTCCCTACCCATAGAGAGGGGCTGGCTAGAGGCCTGATACCTGAGGGGCCATTCCTTGAGCAGACCATGGAGGCAGGTCAAAGGCTTAGTTACTCCTGAACTGTGACATTGCAAAAGCACATTTTGGGGAATTAGGAAATCTAGTGACTCAGGTGTAATGGGAGGGAGAATTAAACTCCCCCAGTGGGAGGAGAAAGCTGGGGAGTTAAACACTAACATTCAGGAGCAACAGCCTCTAATTCTTCTGGAAAAGGAGAACAGAGGTGTAGCGAGCGCCCTCTGTACCCTCCGACCGGAGGGGGCCCCGCAAGGAAGGGGGCCCCTAAAAGTGGCAAAAAAAATGTAAGGTATAACTAGGTAAGTGACATTTATTGACGCTATTGCACAATCCATGTCGGTTTTAGTGACAAAACCGTGAAGTCATTATGATACATCATAATGCTATTGGCTACATCAGTTGTCTGTCGGTCAGTTTCAAATTTTAGTTGGACCCATTCAAAGAATGTGTATTTGCGTTCATAATGGCAGTCGGCGGAGAAATGTTATTAATTTAGTTTAGTTTTTTATCGTTTCCAATGCAGAAGCGTGCTTTGTGATGTCTAAGAGAATGTATAAGAGCAGAGCTAGTAAACGAAAGGCAGCAAAAGATGCCGAGAAGGAACTTGAGAAAATTCCAAAGTTGTCAACATATTTTGCGCTGCAATCCAACGTACAGGTACAGGCACATGAAACGGACAGCGCTAGCAGTGACGAATCGTATCCAGAAGTATCCAGAAGTGCTTCAAGTGAGGTCGAAGGTGAAGCCAGTTGTTCTACCAAACAAACTGTGACAGATATTCCAGCTGCTGCCGGCAAAGAAGTATCTGAATCTAAACCACTGACTGATGATCCAGGAGATTGGCCGTCTATAATATCGGACAGGCAAGTATGTGACATTGTTGCACGTGGCCCACCGCAGCAGAATGAAAGTTACGAATTTCCATTTAACGAGGAAAGACGCAGGTTCACAAGTACTCATTTCTATCGAACCATGGCAAAAGGCGAGAAAATAAGACATTCATGGTTAATGTACTCAGTTCAGAAAGATGCCATTTTTTGTTTTTGTTGTAAATTATTTGGCACTGGCGACACACCGCTACATCGTGGAACATCTGCTTGGAAAGCACTGTCAAAAAGACTTCAGCAGCATGAAACAGGCAAAGGTAATCAAGACTGTACGGTGAAATGATTTGACCTTTGGTCAGGCATAGTAAATCGTACATCTATTGACCAACTCTAATTGTAGGCTTTTCTGAAAGAGAGAGATTTCTGGAGAAATGTTGTCAAACGCATGGTTGATGTCATTATTTTCTTGTCCGAAAGAAACTTGGAATTTCGAGGAAGTAATGAAAAGCTCGGCGATCCTTCGAATGGCAACTTTTTGGGACTGTTTGAATTGCTTGCAAAGTATGATACTGTCCTCAGCGAACTTTTACAGAGGATTAAGAAGGCAGAGACACATGTTCAGTACCTCACTCCATAGATCCAAAACGAGCTGATTCAACTTGTTGCCAGTAACATTCAAGAGGCCAACATAGCGCAGCTTAAAAAAGCAAAATATTATTCAGTTATTTTGGACTGTACTCCCGACATCTCACATGAAGAACAGATGTCTGTGGTGTTACGCTTTGTTGAATGCAACGGTGAAGATGGTGTCAATATTCATGAAGCGTTTGTTGGTTTTCTTAATGTTCATGATACAACTGGCGAGGGCTTATTGGAAGCGTTTATTGAAAAGGCAAACAACTTAGGAATAGACATTGCTGACATGAGAGGCCAAGCTTATGATAACAGCGCAAATATGAGAGGAAAGAGTAAAGGAGTTCAAGCCCGCATGCTAGAAATAAATGACCGTGCCTTGTATGTACCATGTGGAGCTCACACTTGGAATCTTGTGATCTCAGACGTGGCAAAGTCATCGAAATATGCCGTTGACTTTTTCGGTTTGATTAACAGAATATACGTTATCTTTTCTTCTTCACCTTCACGTTGGGATATACTTCAAGAACATATGCCAATAACTGTTAAAGGGTCATCGGACACTTGTTGGGAGTAGAGAATTGATGCTGTGAAGCCATTGCGTTATCACCTTGAAGAATTGTGCAATGCTTTGTCATCTTTGTGAGAATATGCGCTCGAAAAAAAAGATGTCAATCCAGCAACAGAAGCCAGTGCGCTTTTAGACCATGTTACTACATGGTCTTTTGTTCTGACTGTGTACATGTGGTACGATATATTATTTCACGTCAATAAAACCAGCAAATTAATTCAGTCACCAGATATGTCAGTTGACGTACTGCAGGCAGAAGTCAGTGCTACAATGAAGTTTTTGGAAGACTATCGAAATACAGGATATAACTCTGTGGTCACAAATGCACGTGAAATAGCAGAGCATATGGGTATTGAGCAGGTTTTTCCAGAAACCAGGGTACGACGTAAGAAGAGAATGTTTGATTACGAATGTTATGTGCTGCTGATTCGAGTAGTCTTTCTGCCGAAGAAAAATTCAAATCGCAGTTCTTTCTTGTTCTCACTGATCAGGCCATATTTCGTGTTTCATCGTGATTTGACCAACTCGTGGAGTGGTATAAGTTGTTTGGATTTCTGTACAACACTAACAGCCTGAAACAGGGTCACAGAGAAAATGAACTGGAGAATCACAGCAAAAATTTTGAAAGAAAAATGGGAGACATTGATGCCAACGAACTCATAATGGAATTGAATCATTTTATTTATGTCATCGAGAAAGAGAGAGGACTTGTCACGGCAAACAATTTTTTAACGTACATATACAAGAACAGCCTTCTGGAGATATATCCGAATCTTTGCATTTGCATCAGAATTCTTCTGACCACACCAGTTACTGTCGCTGGTGCTGAAAGGAGCTTCAGCAGAATTAAACTGATCAAGAATATCCTACGCTCAACCATTACAGATGGCAGGCTTTCTGCGCTTTCAATTATCTCAGTCGAAAACAAAATTGCCAGATCTCTGGACTATGACGCATTGATTAACCAATTTGCAGAGAACAAGGCTTGAAAGAAGCGCTTTGCGTAAATACGTAATACATGTACACTGTAGGCCTATGTATACATAATATGAACCCCTTATATCGTATAAAATAAATACCGCCTTCCAGTTTCTGCATTGTAAGGGGCCTTGGACATATGTTTGGAGGGGGCCACGTTCTTTGTTGCTACGGCCCTGAAGGAGAATGTAAGAAACAAGAACTGGGCCATGCAACCTCAGGAGGGACAGGCTCAAAGATCCAAGGAGCCGAGAGGGAAGACAGCTTGTGGCTGCTGCAGATGGGGAGAAGGGGGACAAGACTTTCTCCAAACTCTCACTCTTCTTGACCCCAACCTGATTTTATGATCTATGACCTAGTCTCACATCTTGTGGGCAATTTTATACTCGCTAGAGGTAAGATGTCATGATCAGAGTATTGCTTATTAGCTTGGAACATGCGTGGAGGGGCAAGGAGGTGAACATAAAGAAATGGGTTATTAAGGGCAGGTCGACACTACAGCCGGGATTGACGCTCTGAGATCGATCTAGCCGTGGTTGATTTAGTGATACGATTTAGTAAACATAGCCTAAGCTTGCTACAGTTCAGGGCCTTATATTAAGTTGAGGCTTTGTGAGAGTGGTTATGCTGAAGTAAGGGATTTATCTGAGGTTTGGGTAGGGATTCAGGGTTAAAGGTCTGGTATCCCCCACAGCTCTAGATCCCCAAACCTCTCCTTTCTCCCACTGACCCACCTAACCCACTTCCTGGGTGCCCTTCTCCACACTCCCCTCTCCTTCTTCTCATTACTCGCAGCTGGCACCACCTCCCGGCGCCTTGGGAGCTTCTTGTATTTTCTCCTCGTCTCTCATTACCGCCTCCCTCCCTGTTGCCTGCTAGTCTATGGGAGATAAGGAAAAAAAGGGGGCAAAGAAACTTGTCAAAACTTGGATGATGAATAAAGGTATAAAGTTATTACTGCTCAGGTTCTTTAGAGATCCCACAGCTTCTAATAACCTAGGGGACAGGACTCCTTACCCAGCGAGGTCACCGTCTCATAGTTCTCCTGCATGACATCCCTGTGGAGGGCTCTCTGAGTGGGGTCCAGCAGAGTCCATTCCTCCTTGGTGAAATACACAGCCACCTCCTCGAAAGTCACCAGCCCCTGAAAGAGGAAGAGTCCAACATTCAGTATCTGATGCCCCACTCACAACCCCACTGTTCATGGAACAGCAGCACCAGGGAAATGGAAGCTCTGGGAGACACGTTAACAGAGTCCCACCCCACCTTGCCTAGAGCAGCCAGGAGGAAGAGAGAACCTTTGTGTCTCCCAGCTAACAGACGAAGGCAGGGTCATCACATTTATCACATAGCTACTAGACAGGGCTTGATATAGGAGATGGGGCTGTCTCTGGACCCTGCTGGTGGCTCCCTGGTAGGAATCCCAACACTCTCCAAATAAAATATATGGAATAAAGGGGAAGTCAATAGTAAAGAATAGAAGTTTGAAGGTCAGAATTGTAGAAAGTTAGCAAGGGAAGCTATCAGAAATCAATGATCAACCAATGAAAATAAGAAGGAAGTTTTTAAAAGGACAAAATTAATCGTAACAATGGTAGTGGCAAATTACTAGATGGAAATGGCAGAATTGTCAACAATCATGCAGAAGAGGTAAAAGTGTTCAATAAATATTTCTCTCCTGGATTTGGAGAAAAACAGATGATGTAACTCATATCATAAGATGTTGACGCTGACAGTCTTTCCATTCCAAAAGTAACTCACGAGGATGTTAAAGAGCAGCTATTAAAGTTAGATATGTTTAAATCAGTGGGTCCAGATAACTAGAGTTCTGAAAGACCTGCTGGAGGAGTGTGGTGGACTGTTAATGTTGATTTTAATTAGGACTTGGAACACTTGGGAAATTCCAGAAGACTGGAATAAAGCTAATGCTGTGCCAATATTTAAAAAGTATAAAAGAGATGAATGAGCTAATTACAAGTGTGTCAGTCTGAAATCAATACCGGGCAAAAGAATAGAGCAGCCAATACTGGATTTCATTAAACAAGAAAGGAGGGTAATGTAATTAGTACCCATTAAAAAGGTGTAGACACAATAAATCCCATCAAACTAACTGGATATCCTTATTGGATGAGATCAAAAGTTTAGTTGCAGCTAATAGTACTGATGTAATATATGTAGGCATATGAGTTGCTTCAGCACAATATTTTGACTAGAAAGATACAAAATACACACTGCATATATTAAATAGATTAAAAACTTGGATTTTAAATAGGGAACCATGGTTGAGTGAATTTCTTTCTAGCGGGTTCCTGCAAGGATTGGATCTTGGTCCTGTGCTATTTAACATTCTTACCAATGACCTGGAAGAGAATATAAAATCATCACCGATAAAGTTTGCAGCTGCCACAAAAATTGGGGGTGAGGGTAACTAATGAAGTGCCAGTAGATTCAGGCTCCAGCATTGGGAGTCTGGGAAGTTTTCCTAGCCTTGGCTAGAGAGTTATTTCCTGTTCTACAAAGACAGGAAGTTCCATTCCCAACACCTGTGCCTTGAAATTAGGACCTATCTGACACTACAGCCCATATTCAGCATAGTGGCAGGATTATAATATGATTAGGACATGAGGCATTTTGTACAAAATGAGTCATGTGTGGTGTCACTGGAAAAGTTATGATTTGCTGAATATGATTATACTACCTGTGTGCATGGATCATGTTTGTATCTGAAGTTATGGATATTGACTCTGTATCTGTCTTTCAAATGCGCTTACTCTGGGTAACACCCACAACGAGCCTTTCAGGTACAACCATGAAGAAGCCAGACAGTGTTCATGTCTCATCAATAAAGACAACGGACTGTGGAAGAGCTTAGCCCTCCTGTAAACGTTTCAGCCAGCATAGGAGTCATGGCTACTGTGACTCAGCAGGGCACTCTAGGGCATGTGACCAGACCACATGACAATGAACTTCATTTTGGTACCTGTATTTTTCCACAAACTGGACTAGGAACTGAGTTTAGAACAAAGGGTTCCCGCTATATGGAAAAACTACATAAAGTGGGGTGTGTCATCATCTCTTAGCCTCATTCCCCGCACAAGAGAACTCCTGGAAACACCTGAGGAACAAAGACAGAACTGGAGGAAGTGTTGGTCCAAGGTAAAGGGATTTCTAGCTTGTGTATGGAAACTTGGTGGACTGCTTGTATCATCAGTCAGGGTAAGAAATTGCTAATTCAAATTCTATCCATCTAATATGTTAGGCTTGGTTTGAGTTTTTGGTTATTTGCTAAGTAATCTGCTTTGATCTGTTTGCTAACACTTATCGCTGGGAAATTGGCTGTTGTCTTCTCTCTCTCCTTGAGTGGCTTAGGTAAAGCACTCAGGTAGCTTAGCTGGCTGCATGGCGCCACCTGCTGTCGTGCTGGGTGATAACAGGCCCTGGAGAGGCTGGCTGAATCTCCAGCAAAGCAGTGTGAGAAGGGCCAGCCCAGCTTGAGGGTTAGAGGGCACAGTGGTTCCCAGAAGCCCCCCAGACTGCACCCCGGGGTGACAACCCATCACAGCCTAGAGCACACAAGTCTCAGCAAGTTTGTCACATCCTGTCCCATCCCTTTCTCCACCCAAGTTATTTCCTGCCTCCCACCACTGGTAAGCTCCAGCCGGGTCGCATGAACCGGTTGTTAAATTTAGAAGCCTTTTTAGAAACAGTTGTTCCAGGACAACCAGTTCTAAAAAAGATTCAAATTTAACAAAGGCTCGGGCAGCTGTCCACCTGGTCCCCGTCCCCAGCTCACCTCTCCCTCTCCTCTGCATCAAATGTTCGCGGGAAGCCTGAAACAAGCAGCAGGCAGGTAAGCTGGGATGGTGCGTGCGGCCCAGTGCAGCTCCACCTGAGCGGCTCCCCCTGGCCCCGGCCGAGCACTCCAGCCGGGTCCCGGCCAAGCACCCCTGGCTCAGGCTGGTCCCGGCCGAGCGGCTCCGACCCGGCCCAGCTCAGGCCCTGCAGCATCGGTCTCGGCCAAGCGGCTCCAGCCCAGCTCGGGGAGTCGGGTCCTTTGGCGCCAGTCACGGTCCCGGCAGAGCGGATCCAATCCTGGCCCCAGGCAGTGTGGTAAGGGGGTAGGGAGCAGGGAGGGGGTGTTCGGTGGGTTGTGGGGGGGTGGATAGGGGTCAGGGTGGTCAGAGGGCTGGGAACAAGGGGATTGAATGGGGGCAAGGGTCCCGGGGGGGCAGTCAGGAAGGAGCAGGGGTTGGATGAGGTGGTGGGGGGCAGTCAGGGACAGAGAGAAGGGGTGGTTGGATGGGGAAGGGGGTCCGGGAGGGCATCAAGAATGAGAGGAGGGGTTTGATGGGGCGGCAGGGGGAAGTCAGGGGACAGGGAAGGGGGGGATGGGTCTGGGTTCTCCAGGAGGGGTGTCAACCTGGGCCAGCTTCCAGGGAATCGGGCCCCGCGCCTAAGAGGCCCCATGCTTTAGGCGCCTTTTAAATTTTTTTTACTTACCCTGGCTGCGGTCTGCTCCGGGGTCTTCCATGGCCCCGCGGCCCCGGCTGGAGCTCTGGCCGGAGCGCGGCAAGCCCCGTGCCCCCAGCTGGGGCTCCGGGCCCTTTAAATATCCCCCAGAGCCCTGGGGTAGCAGAGGGCTCCGGCGGCTATTTAAAGGGCCAGGGCTCCAGCTGCCTCTGCCACTCCGATCCTTTAAATAGCCGTCAGAGCCCCGCCGCCCCCATGCATTCCCCAGGGCTCCCATGGCTATTTAAAAGGTCCGGGGCAGGGTAGAAGCAGGGGAGCCCCAGGCCCTTTAAATAGCCCCCAGAGCCCTGGGATAGCGGGGAGCTTGGGGACTTTTTAAATGGCCGGGGCTCCAGCTGCCTCTGCTGCACCCCCTGACCTGCCCGCACCAGCCCCGTCCCCCGCTGCCTGCAGCCAGCTCTGCACCCCCTGCCCACAGCCAGCCCCTACCAACCCCCCTGCCCTGTCTCCAGCCAACCCCTGCCACACACCCCTGCCCGCATCAGCCCTGCACTGCCCGCCCTGCCCTGTCTCCAGCCAACCCCTGCTGCACCCCCCTGCCTGAAGCCAGCCAGTCCCATACTCCTGTCTCCAGCCCTGCCAACCCCTGCTGCACCCCCCTGTGGCCCTGCCTGAAGCCAGTCAGACCCACACTCCCCTGTCTCCAGCCAGCCCCGCACCCCTTGCCCTGCCTGCAGCCAGACCCTACCTCCAGTCAGCCCCTACCCTGCCTCAAACCAGCCCCATGTCCACTGCTGCCCTGCAGTTCCCAGGCCAGTAACCTGCACACCTGCTTCAATGACGGGGGCAGGAAGCAGCGGGGACCCACACATGTGCACATCCCCAGGGAGTGGCGGGGACCCACACATGTGAAACGGCAGTCATTAATAAGCAAACAGCATATATGATGCAATGTACATAATATATAATTGTATTATTTATATAGTTATGGAAAGTAAATAATATGTGGAAGAAATGGAAGGCTTTTTTTTTTTTTTTTACACTTTTTTCTTTTTAAGTCATCCCTGCCAGGGCCCCGCCGAAAGTGTTCGAATTGGGCCCCGCACTTCCTAAAGCCAGCCCTGGTGTCAACGAGTATGAGGGGTCGGATGGGATGACCCCCTCATGAGGTGAGGAGGAAGGAACCTGTTAATATTTTGGCAGCTCATCACTGGCTCCCACCCTCCTACACATTTACTGCTTCTCTCCCTCCAAGCAGAACCCACCACCAGCTCCCTGAGAATCCCTTACCTGAGCCAGCTCCATTGCAGCCATTGCCTTCCCCCTGGGAGGATGGGATGATCTGGAGCAAAACGTGGACGTTAATCTGTAGCCTGCCAGGGTGAGAAGGGCAATGTGAGAGAATTCACACAGGGTTTCTGTCCTTTCCACATGTTGATTCCCCTAAGCATTGTTCCCTGGTCATGGACATTCCAGGTTCTGCCACACTGTGAAGCACAGAGTGACCTTATTCCAGTACAGGCCTAGCCCCCTCCTACCAGGGTGTAACCCTCTGACACATGGTAAAACCCTCCCAGCAGCAGAGTGTCTTTGTTACACTTATCAAGTTTGCAGGCGACACCAAGCTGGGAGGGGTTGCAAGGACTTTGGAGGATAGAACTGAAATTCAAAATCATCTGTACAAACTGGAGAAATGGTCTGAAGTAAACAGGATGAAATTCAATAAGGACAAATGCAAAGTACACCGCTTAGGAAGGAACAATCAGTGGCACACATACAAAATGGGAAATGACTGCCTAGGAAGGAGTGCTGTGGAAAGGGATCTGGGGGTCAGAGTGGACCACAAGCTAAATAGGAGTCAACAGTGTTGCAAAAAGGCAAGTATCATTTTGGGATGTATTAGCAAGAGTATTGTAAGCAAGACACAAGAATTAATTCTTCCGCTGTAGAGCTGATTAGGTCTCAGCTGGAGTAGTGTGTCCGGCTCTGGAGGCCACATTTCAAGCAAGATGTGGACAAATTAGAGAAAGTCCAGAGAAAAGCAACAAAAATGATTAAAGATCTAGAAAACATGGCCTATGAGGGAAGATTGAAAAAAACTGGGGAAGACTCAGAGGGGACACGATCACAGTTTTCAAGTACATAAAAGGTTGTTACAAAGATGCCAGAGAAAAATTGTTGTTCTTAACCTCTGAGGAAAGGACAAGAAGCAATGGATTTAAATTGCAGCAAAGGCGGTTTAGGATGGAGATTAGGAAAAAAACCTCCCTGTCAGAGTGGTTAAGCAAAGGAATAAATTGTCTAGGGAGGTTGTGGAATCTCCATCACTGGGGATTTTAAAGAGCGGGTTGGACAAACACTGGTCAGGGATTGTCTAGATAATATTGAGTCCTGCCTTGAGTGCAGGGGACTGGCCTAGATGACTTCTCGAGGTCCCTTCCAGTTCTATGATTCTATGAACCAAATGCCAGAGAAGAACAAAATCAAAGGAGTCACTCTGGGGGTTCTCCCTGTCACTGTCCCCAAGGCAGCTCTCTCAGGTTTACAAAGCTGTTTGATGCTCCAGCCTTTATACAGTCTCTCCTGGCAGTGGCTCTTTCAGCTTTTGGGAAGCGTGACCCCGGGGGGCCCTGAGACTGGGCCTTCTTGCCTCAGCACATCTTGTTTGGACTCACTGGGGAGCCATAGAAAGAAACGAGCAGATACTTCTAACAGAGACTGTGAACATAAGAACAGCCCACTGTGTCAGAGCAATGGTCCATCTAGCTCAGTGGCCAATGCCAGGTGCATCAGAGGGAATGAACAGAACAGGTAATCATCAAATGATCCACCCCGTCAACCATTCCCAGCTTCTGGCAAACAGAGGCTAGAGACACCATCCCTGCCCATCCTGTCTGTGATGCTGGCAGATGAGGTGTTAGCTCTTACACAAGCCCCCGTGTCTTAATTGAAGAGGGACAAACGCATAGCTGGAATCAGTCTGACTCACCTGTGTTAGTATTGTTAAAACAGGTATTAGGATTATAAGAATGTGTTTACACTTTATTGAATGCTTGTAAATTGCTGCCTGGCTTAACATCTGATTAGTTGCATTGTGAGCCTCTGTGGCTCTGTAAATCACCAGACAGGAGAGAGACTTTACCTAGGTGAAGTGCTGACTGGCAACCGAATGCATTACACCCTGCCTGGCAGGAAAGGTCCATCAACACCAGAGAGACTATTATGGGATGTTAAAGAAGACATAAGGCTGTTGTTGTGCTCTTGACTTCCCATTAGCTGAGTTTGCAGTTCAGAGCACATCGGAGGAAGGGGATGAAAAACCCCATACAGAAGGAACTGATTCTCTGTATGCTGCTTGGACTCTGGGGGGCAAAGTTTCTAGGCATAAGCATGAGATCCCCAGCTGATTAGCCGGGGTTAGTCCTAAAGAATATGCAGAGCTTGCTTATTATAAAAGCTTCTACTACTTTTTGAAATTTAAGACTGTAACTTGTCTGCATCTGAATGATTAGCTGCTGTGACAGGGCAAGGCCAGATGGCTATAGGAAAGTAGTGAGAAACAGGTATGTTAGCCCCAGGCTAAACAAATCCCTGTTATCATGGTAAACAAATGACAGTTGCTCCAGGTTAATCAAGACACCAGGGGCCAATTAATATCCTTCCAGAAAGCCGTGGAGACAGCTAGGTTGATGGGGACACCTGAAGCCAAACAGGGGCTGGCTGAAACTAGTTAAAGACTTCCCAGTTAGGCAGGTGGGGGTGCATAACAGGAGCTGTGGGAGTGATTGAGGCACAAGGAAGGAAGCCCTGAAATAAGGGTGAAGTGGAGCCTGAGGAAGTGGGGGCTGCTGTGGGGAAGTAGAACAGGGAATTGTATGTGTCCTGTTTCTAAAAGGTCAGATACCACAGCTGATACTATTAGGGTCCCTGGGCTGGAGGGGGGTCCTGGGCTCCTCCCTTTGCTCCCCTGATTAATCACTGAGACTGGCAGACAACAGAAACTGTGCAAGGGAGGGGAGCTTTGCCTCTCCTCCCTCCCTGGCTTACGATGAAAATGGCTCAGTGGGCTGTGACACTTGTCCCTAGAGAGAAGGGTTACGTGGAGGGTCACAGTGAGCCTCTGAGGCTAGCGAAATCCACCAGGAAATGCAGGGCCCATGGAGACAAGGACAGAGCTTTGTCACGCTGCTTTAACTTTGTAAACAACTCTCATTTCCTTTCAAATAAATCTTAATACAGGTTATGACAGGACTGGCTACAAGTGTTGTCTGTCTTGGGAGATCTAAGAGTCATTTGACCTAAGGAAGTGACTGGTCCTTTGGGACTGGCAGTAACCTGAACATTGCTGTGATTCGTGGGATAAGGCAGGGGTTCTCAACCATGAGTCTGGGGCCCCCGGGGGGGCCATTAGCAGCTTTCAGAGGGCTGCCAAGCAAGGCCAGCATTAGACTCGCTGAGGTCCATGGCACAAAGCTGGAGTCTCAGAGCATGGGGCTGAAGGCTGGGCCCCTGAGCCCCACCACCCAGGTCTGAAGATGAAGCCTAAGCAATGGAGCTTTGTGGGGGTATGGGGCCCCAGGAAGTTGCCCTATTTGCTACCCCCTAACACCAGCCCTGGCTGTGATATTATTAATATAACCTGTGACTGTACAGTTCATTGGTGCAACCACTGTTCTATATTTGCAGCAAATATTGTACAAAGGTTGTCATGTAAGGGGTCTATGAAAAGGTTATAATTTGCTGCTGATGATGATTATACTACCTGTATGGGTGTATCATTTTTGCAGTCAAAGTTATGAATATTGGCTACGTTCTTGTACATCAATGTGTTTTGATTCTGAAGTAGCCTTAGTAAAGCATTAGGTCAGCTTCTTCAGAAAGGAATTGGCAAATCAAGAAACACTTAAAGGACCTTGGGGAAACTCCAATCCACATACCCTGGTGGGCCGGGCCAGTTTCTTTACCTGCCACGTCCAGGGGTCGGCCAATTGCAGCTCCCACTAGCCGCAGTCGGCCATCGCAGGCCAATAGAGGATGCAGGAAGCGGTGCAGGCTAAAGGATGTGCTGCCTGCTACTTCCCACTGCCTCCATGGGCCTGGAGTGACAAACTGTGGCTAGCGGGAACCGCGAGAGGCCAAACCTGCCAACATCGCAGGTAAACAAACTGGCCTGGTCTGCCAGGGTGCTTACCCTGGTGAGCCGCGTGCCAAAGGTTGCCGATCCCTGAGCTAAAATATTTAAGAGACAAGTCAGTTGAAAATATAGTGGTGCAAGAACAAAGTAACATCGCTTCCCATTGTTACACAGCTTCCAGGTGCTGGAGGCTGCAATCCCCCGTCGTTAACATGGTTATTGGGCTGAAATCTCCCCTAGGCCAGTCAGAGACAGACACGTACCTGTGTCGCTCCCCAGCTCCCGTTGCAGTGTCTCTAGGGGAAGGAGAAGATGGGAGAGGTGAGAATTCAGGCCCTCGCATTCATGGAGAAATCCCCATTGCTTATTAATGGAATTGCTGTTAACTATGAGATGGTGACAGAGATCAGAGGCCGATAACACAGCCGCTGCAGACAGAGCCAGCCCCACAGGGCTGCTCCATGGGGAAGGGCGACTCGCTGAGCTGGGCTGTGAGATGGAGCCCAGGATCAGTGACATCACTAGAGTCCCCGACTCCTTCTCAGGGTCAGGGTCGCTGTAACCAGAGGAGACGCCACCCCCAGACTCCAACTCACCTTTGAATCCCAGCAGCACCTCCTGCAGCATGGCACTTTTCAGGGAGAAATCGCTGAGTATCTTCTCCAGCTCCGCAAACGATGGTTCTGGCGTCCAAAACGTCCCATCCTCCCTGCTGGGGAAAGGAGGGGTGAGAAATAGGCCTGATCCACAGACCCTGAGCCCAGCAATCCCCAAACTTCACCAAACCTGGATCTGAGCTTTGTAGCCTGAGATAGTCAATGTCAGGGTGAGTCACCTCAGCCCTGTGCTCCCCAGAGAGACAGGAAGTGGGGAGACACTAGAGCAAGGAACGGAGACATTGTTCAGGAGCTTTCTCAGGGACGCTCTGGTTCGGGGGGGGGGGGAGGGCAGCAGAGTCACCCCCTATGCTGGTTTACTGCAGGAACAAGGGGCACCAGCACAGGGACTACGTGGAAAGGGAGGAGACACAGCCCAAAGCGTGGGCAGGTCCTACATGCTGACAGTGGCCACAGACAGAGCCCAGGGCTCCAGCAGGGAATGAACGTGGGCCCTTTAATGCCAAAACCCCCAAACCCTTCAGCTGAAGCAGTAACCCTGGGGTGTCCAGCTCATTTGGCAGAGAGGGCCACATTGCTCTGTCCGTTACGGCCAGTGGCCAGGGCATCAGGTTAGGACTCTGTGCCCTGCTCCATTCACACCAGAACACCCACTGCTCTCCATGGGACACCCACGTACAAAGAACAAGGGGGGGACTTTGCCCTTCGGATGGGAAATAAAATTTTAGGTCTTAGTATTTTGCCAAGTCTTTGTCTGTCACACTCAGTGTCACTCAAGAGGAAAACAGCCCCCTCCTGGACACTCCTGTAGGGCCCTGCTGGTTCTTCCCTGTGTTTCCGTTCATTTCTCTCTCGCTTCCTTGTCCTTGTCTCTCCCCTCTGTTCTTCCCTCCCTACAGCAACCCCTTATTCCCACCCCACAAAGGCTTCACTCCCGCCCTCTCCCCATTCCATCTGCTCAAGTGATCAGCCAGGAAACACTCCTGCCATTTCAGTTGACGCCCCCATGACATTAACAGGGGACAGGAAAGTTCACGCTCGCAGAGCTACGGCTTAAGGCTGCTGGCAGCCCCAGCAAGGCAACACTGTCTCCATTTACACTGGGGAGGTGCTGAGGGCCAGCAACTCACTTTAACAAATGCAAAAGCTGAGATTCTGCACCCTCGGAATATGTGACGTGGCCACATCAGTCCAGGAGACAGGCCTGGTCTGTCCCATCGGCCCTGGCTCTGGCAGCCCTGCTGTGACCCTCATGAGCGATCAGACAGTAACCGGCTCTTCTCCTACCCGAGTCAGCACTAGGGGAGACAGAATCACACGCTCCAGGGGCAGGGGGCAGCTTCCTATTCAGTGCAGATATCAAACCTAAAGGCCCATGAGGGGGAGCGAAATGGAGCCCAGAACTTACCTGCCCCCAGTGCTCCCAGCACCCTAAAGAGGGAGAGAAAGAGGAGGCCGTCAGGGGGAGTGTCCCTGGGTGGGGAGGCCCCCTGTTCTGCAGGGGTCACCATTGAAGCCTCGGGTAGTAGGGGAATTTCAGGATTACATTCCCAGAGCAGCTGCCCCCTACCAGGGACTTTCCCCTATGCAGCCCCAGAAATCCCTGTGGGCAGGTCACCACTGCGGAAATCGTCTTCCCGGGCACTTTATAGGCAGAAGATATTTCTCTGCATTGAGAATCAAATTCCCCCCAGTGCTAAGACCCAGAAGGCCCCTAGCCCCACTAAACCATTAGCCTGCCGTGAGAGGGGCCTTAGGCCTGGCTTGGGACCTCAGCATGGTGGGGGAGGGGATTTCACCCTCCAAGTGCAAATGCAGACAGACATTTCCAGGAGAGAAGGTCTTGGAGCTGCAGCATCCAGGACTCCCAGGACCCATCCCTGGTGCCGCTGCCAGGCTCACTGCCCCTCCCTCTGCCTCACTTTCCCCATTTGTCCCAGAGGGATAATGCCCCTGACCCCACTCTGTAAAGTGCTTTGGGGTCTAGGGCTCAGAATCACCTATAGAAACACTGTGTAAGATCACTGCAATGACAGCCTGACCTGCAGGGGTTGGCTCAGCAGCTGCTGCCCCTTCTCTCCTCCCCTCTCCCTTAGCAGGGAAATCTCCCACGACAGGCTGCAGACGCCCTCATCCCTTCTCTGGGCAATGGCTCTCTCTAGCTCCTCCAGCCGGGACAGCAGCCGCTGCTCCTGCTCCTCCAGAAACCCTCGCAGCTCCTGCCACTCCCAGACAATCTTCTGCCTCTCGGCTTCTGTCTGTTTCTGCCACAGGGAGAGAGCGGCTCAGTAACAGGGGAACATAAAACATAAGAATGGCCAGACTGAGTCAGACGAAAGGCCCATCTAGCCTGGTATCCTGTCTTCTGACAGTGGCCAATGCCAGGTGCCCCAGAGGAAATGAACAGAACAGGGAATCATTAAGTGACCCATCCCCTGTCGCCCATTCCCAACTTCTGGCAAACAGAGGCTAGAGACACCATCCCTGCCCATCCTGGCTAATAGCCACTGATAGACCTGTCCTCCATGCACTTCTCTAGTTCTTTTTTGAACTCTGTTAAGTGTCTTGGCCTTCACAACATCCTCTCGTAAGGGGTTCCACAGGTTGACTCTGTGTTGTGTGAAGAAATACTTCCTTTTGTTTGTTTTAAACCTGCTGCCTATTCATTTCACTGGGTGACCCCTAGTTCTTGTGTTATGAGGAGGAAATAACACTTCCTTATTTACTGACGCCACACAACTCATGATTTTATAGACCTCTACCATATCCCCCCTTAGTCGTCTTTTCTCCAAGCTGAACAGTCTCAGGCTTTGTCTAACTGGCACTTCTCTCCTGCCAACAAACAGCAGCTACACTGCGCGCCTGTCAGCAGCACGGCTGTAGCGGCACAGTTGTGTCGCTAAAAGCTGCGGAGTGTAGCCAGAGCGTCAGTCTTATTAATCTCGCCTCAGACGGAAGCTGTTCCATATCCTTCATCATTTTTGCTGACCTTCTCTGAACCTTTTCCAATTCCAATCTCTCTTTTTTGAGATGGGGCGACCAGATCTGCACGCAGTATTCAAGATGTGGACATACCATGGATTTATATAGAGGCAATAGGATATTTTCTGGTTTATTGTCTCTCTCGTTCCTAATGATTCCCAATACTCTGTTCGCTTTTTCCACTGCTGCTGCAGATTCAGTGGATGTTTCCAGAGAACTATCCACAGTGACTCCAAAATCTCTTTCTTGAGTGGGAACAGCTAATTTAGACCCCATCATTTCATGTCTATTTGATATTATCTTTGCCAGTGTGCATTACTTTGCATTTATCAACATTGAAATTCATCTGCTTGGTAACTGGGGAAAATCATAAATGCACCTCGGGGCGGGTGGCAGAGTTATTTACCAGAACACGATATCTCTTGTGGGGAGTGACGGGAAGTTCATTCATCCCAGGAAGGGAGGAGGGATCAGGGCCAGGATGAGCTGTACATCACCAACAGGAGGGACACTTTTCCCTAAAACCTCATCAACTTGCACTAAGCCAAATCCTCCATCTCTGCAGCGACATTTCATCTCCTTTCCCCCCTCTCCTCCCATCCTCCCCAGGAGCTAGAAAGGATCCCTGGTCACTGTGACATTCAGATAGACTGTGGGTAGGGGCTCCGGGCTAACACAGACTGACCCTCTCCTGCCCAGCAGCCTCCTGCATCCTAAGGGCATCATGTCACCCCCGTGTCTCACCCTGCAGGCTCCCTGGGCTCCAGTGGGGATGGGTCCCTGGCTGAGGCTGGCAGGGGAGGCCCTGCATTCACCAGGCCATTCTTATGCCAGGAAAACCTAAGTGTGTGTGTGGGGGGACACTCTGGGCACCTACCAGCAGCTCCTCACTTTGCCGCTCCTCCTTGGCTTTGGCTGCTTCTCTCTCTTTTCCCAGAGGGGCCAGATGCTTTTGTGGCTCCTCCTGGAAGAAGCAGGGGAGGGAGGATTAGAAACTGCTGCAAACGGCCTCCCAGCTGCCAGATTTCAGGGCCCGTCCTGCCCTGCAGACGCCTGTGCAGGGTTCCTGGGACTCAGACTGAGAGGAGATGGTGAAATAGGGAGCAGCTTTTCCAGAGGAAACGCAGGGCCTCAGGCTGCAGTGACAGGGGTGCAGCTCAACCCCCAGCTCCCTGGGGTCTCACCCACATCCCAAGCAGCCAACTTCAGACAGTCCCCCACTTTCCCCAGTGCCAGCCCACAAAGCTCCCGCAGGGTCAGATCTGAACATGGAGCCCCCCCAAACATCCCCAAACCCCAGCCCTGACCCCCCAGCAGACCCCGAACTCCCAGCTACCCCCAGCTCCTATCCCCAGCCCTGACCCCCCCCAGCGCACCCCAAACTCCCAGCTCCCCCCCAGCCCTGACCCTGCCAGCGCACCTCATACTCCCAGCAGCCCCACAGGCCCCATCCCCAGCCGCTCCCCACCCAGCCCTGACCCCTTCGCGCACCCCAAACTCCCAGCTCCCCCACAGTCCCCATCCCCAGCCGCTCCCCCAGCACAACCCAAACTCCCAGCTCCCCCCCAGCCCTCATCCCCAGCCGCTCCCCCCCAGCGCACCCAAACTCCCAGCTCCCCCCCAGCCCTGACCCTGCCAGCGCACCTCATACTCCCAGCTCCCCCACAGGCCCCATCCCCAGCCGACCCCCCAGCACACCCCAAACTCCCCCACAGTCCCCATCCCCAGCCGCTCCCCCAGCACACCCCACACTCCCAGCTCCCCCCCAGCCTTGACCCCCCCAGCACACCCCACACTCCCAGCTCCCCCCCAGCCTTGACCCCCCCAGCGCACCCCAAACTCCCAGCTCCCCCCCCAGCCCTGACCCCTCCAGCGCACCTCATACTCCCAGCAGCCCCAAAGGCCCCATCCCCAGCCGACCCCCCAGCACACCCCAAACTCCCCAGCACACCCCACACTCCCAGCTCCCCCCCAGCCTTGACCCCCCCAGCGCACCCCAAACTCCCAGCTCCCCCCCCAGCCCTGACCCCTCCAGCGCACCTCATACTCCCAACTCCCAGCAGCCCCAAAGGCCCCATCCCCAGCCGCTCCCCCCAGCCGACCCCCCAGCACACCCCAAACTCCCCCACAGTCCCCATCCCCAGCCGCTCCCCCAGCACACCCCAAACTCCCAGTTCCCCCACAGGCCCCACCCCAGCCGCTCCCCCCTCCCGCCCGGCTCTGACACCCCCAAATACCCCCCCCGGCTCCCCCTCGCTCCCGGGCCCAGCCTGGGCTCCGAGCTCCGCAGCCGAGCCGCGCTCCGGCCCCTCCTGCAGCTCCCGGCCCCACCCGGGACACTCGCCCCCCGCAGCCCCGGGCAGCCCCGCTCCGGCCACGGGGAGCTCGGGGACCCCCCGGGCAGGGGGCGAACCAGGCAGCCGGGCCCGGCCCCTCCCGGCAGGAGCGTGTCCGCCCCACGCGTGTCCCCGCCCCCGGCCTCACCGCGCTGCCCCGCGGGCTGCAGGGCTGGAGCAGCCCCCGCGCTGCGCTCCCGGCCCCGGCCATGGCCCCGCTGCCGGCACAAAGGGGCGGGGCGGGGGGGAGCAGGAAGGGGCGGCTCCTCCCCGCGCCCGGCCCTGCCCCCGAGCCCCACGCAGCGGGGTTGGGACACGCGGGGACCCGCCTCAGCCCGGAGGGGGCTGGGGCTCCCCAGGGGAAAAGCAGGGGCGGGGGCTGGTGCTGCTGAACCATCAGACTAAGGAGCCCCCGGCTGAGAGTGCAGCGAGCACGTGTCAGTTCAGCGCTGGAGATGGGACTCAGCACATGTCAGTCACCTGCCTCTAAAGCCTCTAAATCCCCTGGGCACCGCTCGCCAGGGCACAGCCTGGGAGCTGCCCTGGGAATAGATCCTGCGGGAAATCCCTTCCCCCCCTCTGCTAGCTTGTGTTTGTTACAGCCCTGGAAATAACCCGCTGCCTGTGTGCCCCGCAGAGAACAGAGGAGCAAATTCTCTCCCTGTTCACCCTTCCACAGCCATGAAAGGAAGGAATGAACCCCCAGCAGCACCCTGCCCCACAGAGTCCCCCCTGTAAGGAGAGAGATGTGCAGTGACTAGGGCTCCAGCTCAGCGTCACCAGGTTTATATAACTTTTGGTGATGCCCAGAACAGGTCCAAGTCCTGCCCTTCCTTCCTCGCTCCCCCCGCCCTCCTAAAGCTCTGGGAGGGAGTTTGGGTACATGAGGTGCAGGCTCTGGGATGGGCAGGGGGTGGTGGCATCCTGTGGGAGTGAGTTTGGGTGCAGGAGGGGGTGTGGGCTCTGGGAGGGAGTTTGGGTGCGGGCTGGGTGTGGGACATGACCTGGGACAGGGGGTTGGGGTGCAGGGGGCAGTGGCGGGCACTGGGAGGGAGTTTGGGTGTGGGTGGAGTGGGGGATCTGTGCTGGGGCAGGGGGTTGGGATGCAGGGGGCAGTAGCGGGCACTGGGAAGGGGGTTGGGTGTGGGTGGGGTGGAGGATCTGTGCTGGGGCAGGAGGTTGGGATGCAGGGGGCAGTAGCGGGCACTGGGAGGGGGGTTGGGTGTGGGTGGGGTGGGGGATCTGTGCTGGGGCAGGGGGTTGGGATGTGGCACCTATCTTGGGCAGCTTCCAAAAGTGACCCACACCCCCATCTGGCAGCAACTCCTACATGGAGGAGGCCCGGGGGGGCGTGGGTCTCCTGGCACCACTGCAGCTCCCATTGCCGCAGTTCCAATGGCAGAGTTGGCACTGGGGATGGGGGCAGCATGCGAGAGACACACCCCACAGGGGCTGCAAGGATGTGCCAGATGCTTCTGGGAGTGGTGCACCGTGCAGAGCGAGAGTGGGCAGGAATCCACTTAAGTCCCGCTGTGCTGCTGGTAGTGGTGGCAGGAGCCCCTGGGCCCGTTCAAATCGCCCAGGGCCAGCTGCTCAGGCTTTCTGACTTTCTGATGGGGAAGCAAAGGGAAGGCATATGTGCCCCTCATGAGCAGTTCTGGGGAGTCTTTTTGGGGGTTCCTGAAGTAGGCAGCAGAGAGGTGCAGCCTCACCATCGAGTCTGTTTCACTGTAGGAGAGAGGGGGCTGCAGGGTGATCTCCCGCCTCTGTGCATCCAGCAGCCTGTGCGCCCCCCTGCCATGCTGGAGCCTCCACATTTATTTATTGACAAATAAAATTTGCAGAATATTAAAATATTGTGCAGAATCTCCTCAGGAGTGAGACTGACTCAGGGAACCTCCTTGGAGTGTCATGGCTTGGTTAACCCCTCAGCCACCACACCAATGCACAGAGAGTGCCAAGCCCCACTGCGGGTCTGGGGGCTGGGTTTGGGTCATACACATTCAGACTGTCCACTCCCTCTGCTACAAACCGCTGCTGATTTCCCATTTAGGACATTAGCCGTTACTGACAAGGTTTGTTTGTGTTCTTTTTTTTTAATCTCATTGTTATGTGTAAGAAGTATAAATTGTTTAATATGTTCAATTAGTTGTTTAATAAGATGTTAATGAAGTAAATCACTGGCTTTAAAATAAGATCCAATATGGAGCATATGAACTATTGACCCCTGGACTCCATCTCTGAGAGGGGACGTGTTTACCATCAGGACACAGGCTCAGACCAGTCCAAAACGCTTTTTCCCACCAAAACCAGCCCTCAGCGTTCCACCTCCTCAGAACTTTTCCTGCCACAAAGGTGATATAAGGACGTGTTCAGCGCCTGCACGGGGCTGTGTACCCCAGCGACGGCCCGTCCACGCTCGGGTCTTCACAGTGCTCCCGAGCTGGAGCGTGAAGACCCCCCTCGGTCCCGCCGTGAGACTGAGGAACAGGAGGCCTGTCACCCCCATTCCTCCCGTCCTGCATTCCTGGTGTCCAGCATCCCAGAGGGCCTCCCTGCCAGGGACGAAACACAACCGCTGTCTGGACTCCCCAGTGCTCCTCCTCAACGGCTCTAAATCAGCCGGAGAGTGGGAGGTCCTGGGCGTCGTGCTGGCACGTGGGATCCGCTGCACCTGAACAGTGGGGAAAGGTGTTTCCCCCCATTTTCACCTGCAGTGATTTGTCCTTGTGTGGGTGGGAAATGGTTCTCCCGAATGATTTCTGAACTGGGCAGAGGCTGGGGGGGCCCTGAGACAGGGACACCTCTGGGCTGGGCGGGAGGGGGGCCCTCTCTGCTGGCAACAGGGCGTGGGAATGGCCAGGAAGGGGAGGGAGGAGCAAGTGTCCCCCATTGAGAGGGTCCAGCCCCAGGCTGCTACCAGCAGCACATTCCTATCCCAGCCGGGGGGGGGCTTTCTCCAGCTGGGACCCGCCCCGGGATCTGCCTGCACCAGCCCCCTGGGCCAGAGCCCCCCAGTGAGTGAGAGATCCTGGGGAGGGGCACTGGGGCTGGGCAGGAAAGTGACTCTGCCCCAGGGAACCTAGGAGAAGCCTCAGAGCTGCCTCAGCCCCAGTGGAGCTGCAGCAGGATCTGTCCCCGGCACCGCTGGGATTTGGGGGGCAGAGACTGGGGCCTGGTGGGGGGGATTCTCTGTGGTGTGGGGGGAGATGGGAGATGTCAGGTAGGGAGGGGAGAAGCTGGAGTTGTAGGGGGAGGGAAGGTCAGTGGGATGCGGGGGGCAGTGTTGAACTGTCTCTGTGCAGCCAGGAAATTCCCGGGGTGGGAGTGAAGTGGCGGGTGGGCGAAGGGGGGAGGTGAGTTAATTGGATCCTTCCCCTGTTTGTGCCATTTGCCTCTCACCCCCGATACAAATTCTCTCTAGTTCTGCCCCTTTTCTCTCTCGGTATCTCACACGGGGCTATAAAATCTGGGGCCATTTCCCTCCTTTCCCCTCAAATCATCAGCTCTCCCATCTCCCCCGATTTCCCCCGTTCTCCCCATGAGTCTCAAACATCAATTTAAAATCTTCTCTAGTGAGGGGCATTTTCCCACCCATTTTATCTGCAGCGATTTGTCCTTGTTTAGGTGGGAAATTGTTGCCCTGAGTCATTCCGCAAAATATGGCTGCTCCTGGAATGGGGATGGGATAGCTCTGTGGTTTGAGCACTGGCCTGCTAAACCCAGGGTTGGGAGCTGACTCCCTGAGGGAGCCATTTGGGGATTTAGTTGGGGATTGGTCCTGCTTTGAGCAGGGGGTTGGACTAGATACCTCCTGAGGTCCCTTCCAACCCTGATATTCTATGAGATGCCTGTTCTCTGCCAGGGCAGGGAAGGGAGGAGCACGTGTCCCCCATGGGGACTGCCAAGACCCCCGTTTTTGCCCCTTAACTACCAACACAGTTGTCTGTAACCATCAGTTGCCAGTAACCTGTCCATCCCCCACAGCTGCCCCCTTCCTTTATGCAGGGACCTTTCAGCTCCCCCTCCCAGGCCCTTTTAATCAGCTCCTCAAAGGGCTCCCTGCTGCCCATGGGAATGGTGGGGGTGGGGGGAACCATTACTTTGTGTTTATGTATTGGACAGTCGTATAAAATCCAGTCCAACAGTCCCCCTTTTCCACTAGCTCGGTAACAGCAATATAAAATCCCCTCCGATCTTGGTGTTTTTCTCTCATGTTATCAAATATACAGTTTGTGACACATTTTCTTTGCAAATCTCCAAGATTCATATAAAATAACCTAAACATTTGCCCCACTTCTCTCTAGTTGTCTATTTCTAATTGAATATGCCCTGAGATTTTCCACTGTCTCTCTAATTACAAAATACCAAGAAAATCTCAGATTTATACCTTTTCTCAGATTCTTGAACATGGATATAAAATGTTTGCAAATGGTGCCCATTTCCTCTTTATTCATTTATCAAATATTAATGTGAAACACTCAGATTTTACCCCCTATCAACAACTGATATAAAATCTCTCTGATTTTCCACTTTCCTCTCTATAATTTGCAAAATGGATCCAAAATCTCTCATATTTCCACCCTTTCTCTTTCATTTCTGAACGTTGCTCTCAAAGCTCAGGTTTTGCCTCTTTCTATGTCATTATCAAATGTCAATTAAAAACCCTCTCAGGTTTGGGGCTGTTCCCCGAACCTGTTGCCCTGAGTTCTTCTCCAACCTGGAGGTCGCAGGGAGTTAAATTGCCCAGAGATCATCTCTCCTGTCTCCTTTGCGAATCATTTGTTCTCTCCTTTATCTCTGTTAAAATGTTTGCCAAAGAAAGAGACCAGCCACATATTTAATACGCATCAAAGCCGGAGGCCTCCCCCGTTTGGTGATCAGTGATTCCCAGCTGGTAACGAGAGAGTTGGCTGGACCCTTTTCTTTTCTCCAGCAGGGACAGGATGAGGAGGTCACTCTGAGTGCAGTGTGAGTTGAGAAGTATCCCAAGCCCCATGGCAAATGGCCTCTGTGAGGGGTTGCTTCCCATGATGCTAAGATGCAGCCACCTCTGGGGTGGATCCATGGTGGCCATTATTTGCTAGTGATAGGCCATGGAAATTTCTTACCTATTTTGTCCCTCCAGGCCTTCCATTCTCCTGTTAAAGAGGCATCCCCCAGGGCTCCCTCTGCCTGTGTGAGGGCTAGCAGGGGGCAGTGATAACTTTCTATCCACTTATCAGGAACTGTGAGGTAACAGTGTTGCTGGGTGGGAAGCTTTCCCTCTGCTCCCATTGACTGCTCTCCTTCCCTGGGCCTTTCCTCCTCCTCAACAGCGCAGTGGCTGTCTGACTGGAGGTGAGAGAAATCTACAAGTGTCCCAGAAAGCTTCATCAACATACTTTTCTGCCTCCCTTAGGCATCTCCAGTTCTACCACCCTGGCCTCCAAAACTTCCACGTGCTGTCTGGGGGCCAGGAGTTCCTTGCACCGAATGCACCCGTAAGCCACCTGCTCACAGGGCAGGTAATCATACATGCTACATTGAGTGCAATAAACAGGATAGCCCCCACTCTGCTGTTGGGCTTCTGCCTGCATTCTCTCCTACAGCTACCTAGGTTAACAACAGGGGTTTTGTTTCAACCAAGAAGTTTGTATTATAGCTTAAACGTTTTAGAGACTGGCAAGAGAACCTCGCCCCCTTCCCACTCCCCTTCCAAACTTCCTCACGAAACTCCCTGTTAGCAGCCTCGCTTGCTCACTGCTTTACAAAGCACTCCACTATCACATTCCTCCCCACTCCCTGCTGTGAGCCACCCTGGGTAGGGGGCTGGGAGCACCCCCAGGACCCCAGCTCTGACTCCTGCACCCCCTCCCACATACCCAGCTCTCACACCGCATGCTCTGACTCCTGCACCTCCCCACACATCCTCACCCCCACCCTGAGCACCAAATATGGGAGCTCCTGCACACATGCCCCCACATTGCCATCTGCCATCCCTTGCACCAAATGGGAGCTGCCCCAGCTAAGCACTCCACACCCCAACCTCCTACCCCAACCTGCATCCTAAAACCTGGTCAGACTCTGCACCCCAATCTCCAGCCTGCTTCTGCACTCTAACTCCCTCCCAGACCCTGCACCCCCAGCCCTGACTCCTGCACCCTGAACACCCTGCCCTCCCTGACTCCTGCACCCCCTCTCACACCAACCGTTACTCCTTCACTCCTCTCAAACACACCCCAGTTCCCTGCCTTCCCTGATTCCTGCAACCACCCATAACCCCTGCCCCCCCCAAACACCCCCATCCCTGACTCCTGCACCCCTCCCACACAGCCTCCTGCCCACCCTGAATCCTGCCTCCCACATCCCCACCTGCATTGCTCGCACGACACAGGGATATTATAGGGATTACCGAAACCTGGTGGAATAGTACTCATGACTGGAGCACGGGTATTGAAGGCTATGTGCTGTTTAGAAAAGACAGGAAGAAAGGCAAAGGTGGTGGAGTAGCCTTGTACATCAATGATGAAATTAGCTGTAGCGAAATAAGAAGCGATGGAATGGATAAGACAGAGTCTCTCTGGGCGAAAATCACACTGGGTAAAAAAGCAACTAGAGCTTCCCCTGAGATAGTGCTTGGGGTGTGCTATAGACCGCTGGGATCTGATTGGGATATGGATAGAGACCTCTTTAATGTCTTTAATGAAGTAAACACAAAGGGGAAATGTGTGATTATGGGGGACTTCAACTTCCCGGATATAGACTGGAGGACGAGTTCTTGCAAGAATAATAGGGGTCAGATTTTTCTGGATGTGATAGCGGATGGATTTCTTCATCAAGTAGTTGAAGCACCTACGAGAGGGGATGCCATTTTAGATTTGGTGTTGGTGAGCAGTGAGGCCCTCATAGAAGAAATGGTGGTAGGGGACAACCTTGGTTCGAGTGATCATGAGCTGATTCAGTTCAAACTAGATGGAAGGATAAACAAATGTAGATCTGGGATTATGGTTTTTGACTTCTCGAGGGCTAATTTTAAAGAGTTAAGGAAATTAGTTAGGGAAGTGGATTGGACAGAGGAATTAGTGGATTTAAATGCGGAGGAGGCCTGGAATTACTTTAAGTCACAGCTGCGGAGACTGTCGGAAGCCTGCATCCCGAGAAAGGGGAAAAAAACCATGGGCAGGAGTTGTAGGCCAAACTGGATGAGCAAGCAACTCAGAGACGGGATTAGACAAAAGCAGAAAGCTTACAGGGAGTGGAAGAAAGGCAGGATCAGTAAGGAAAGCTACCTTGGTGAGGTCAGAACATGTAGGGATAAAGTGAGGAAGGCTAAAAGCCGCATTGAACTGGAACTTGCAAAGGGAATCAAAACCAATAGTAAAAGGTTCTACAGCCACATAAATAAGAAGAAAACAAAGAAAGAAGAAGTGGGACCGCTATACACTGAGGATGGAATGGAGGTTAAGGATAACCTAGGCATGGCCCAACATCTAAATAAGTACTTTGCCTCAGTTTTTAATAAGACTGGTGAGGAACCTTGCGATGATGGAGGGATGATAAACGGGAATGTGGATATGGAAGTGGATATTACCGCAACTGAGGTAGAGGCCGTACTTGAACAGCTCGATGGGACAAAGTCGGAGGGCCCGGATAATCGCCATCCGAGGATATTAAAGGAACTGGCACGTGAAATTGCGAGCCCGTTAGCGAGAATTTTTAAGCAATCGATGAACTCGGGGGTTGTGCCATATGACTGGAGGATTGCTAATGTAGTTCCTATTTTTAAGAAAGGGAATAAGAGTGATCCGGGTAATTATAGGCCTGTTAGCTTGACGTCTGTAGTATGTAAGGTCTTGGAAAAAATTTTAAGGGAGAAAGTAGTTAAGGACATAGAGGTCAATGGTAATTGGGACAAATTGCAACACGGATTTACTAAAGGTAGATCGTGTCAAACCAATCTGATCTCCTTCTTTGAGAAGGTGACAGATTACTTAGATAAAGGAAATGCGGTAGATATAATTTACCTAGATTTCAGTAAGGCGTTCGACACGGTTCCGCACGGGGAGCTGTTAGTTAAATTGGAAAAGATGGGAATGAATATGAATGTTGTAAGGTGGATAAGGAACTGGTTAAAGGGGAGACTCCAGAGAGTCGTATTGAAAGGTGAACTGTCAGGCTGGAAGGAGGTCACTAGTGGAGTCCCTCAAGGATCGGTTTTGGGACCGATCTTATTTAACCTTTTTATTACTGACCTTGGCACAAAGAGCGGGAATGTGCTAATAAAGTTTGCGGATGACACGAAGCTGGGGGGTATTGCTAACACGGAGAAGGACAGGGATATTATTCAGGAAGATCTGAACCACCTTGTAAACTGGAGTAATAGAAATAGGATGAAATACAATAGTGAAAAGTGCAAGGTCATGCATTTAGGAATTAATAATAAGAATTTTGGATATACGTTGGGGGAGCATCAGTTGGAAGCGACGGAGGAGGAGAAGGACCTTGGGGTACTGGTTGATAGCAGGATGACTATGAGTCGCCAATGTGATACAGCTGTTAAAAAAGCAAATGCGATTTTGGGATGCATCAGGCGGGGTATTTCCTGCAAGGATAAGGATGTGTTAGTACCGTTATACAAGGTGCTGGTGAGACCCCATCTGGAATACTGTGTGCAGTTCTGGTGTCCCATGTTCAAGAAGGATGAATTCAAACTGGAACAGGTTCAGAGACGGGCTACAAGGACGATCCAAGGAATGGAAAAACTGCCTTATGAAAGGAGACTCAAAGAGCTTGGCTTGTTTAGCCTGGCCAAAAGAAGGCTGAGGGGGGATATGCTCGCTCTATATAAATATATCAAGGGGGTTAACGTTAGGGAGGGAGAGGAATTATTTAAGTTTAGTACTAATGTAGGCACGAGGACGAATGGGTATAAACTGGATATTAGGAAGTTTAGACTTGAAATTAGACGAAGGTTTCTGACCATTAGGGGAGTGAAGTTCTGGAACAGCCTTCCGAGGGAAGTAGTGGGGGCAAAAGACTTTCCTGGCTTTAAGACAAAGCTTGATAAGTATATGGAGGGGATGTTATGATAGGATCGTTAATTTGGGCAATTGATCTTGAATTACCACCAGACAGGTTTGCTCAATGGTCTGCGGGGAGATGTTGGATGGGATGGGTACTGAGTTGCTGCAGAGAATTCCTTCTTGGGTGCTGGCTGGTGACTCTTGCCCACATGCTCAGGGTTTAGCTGATCGCCATATTTGGGGTCGGGAAGGAATTTTCCTCCAGGGCGGATTGGCAGGTGCCCTGGAGGTTTTTCGCCTTCCCCTGCAGCGTGGGGCACGGGTTACTTGCTGGTGGTTTCTCTGCAGCTTGAGGTCTTCAAACCATTTTTGAGGATTTCAATAACTCGGTCCTGGGATAGGGGTTGTTATAAAATTGGATGGGTGGGGTTCTGTGGCCTGCCTTGTGCAGGAGGTCAGACTAGATGATCAGATTGGTCCCTTCTGGTCTATGAGTCTATGAGCTGTCCCAGGTAAGTGCGCCACACCCCAACCACCTGCCCCAGCCCTGAGCCCCCTCCCATACCTTAACTCCTGGCCAGACCCTGCACTCCAACGTTTTTAATATATATATATATTTTTAATAAAGGGCTCTTACTCAAAGCGCTTCACAGTAGTTAGCTAACAGTACAAACAATATTTGGAAAGATCATTAAGAGTGCAATGAGATGCTCAGCGATTTTCAAATACTCTGTGGAAAACTCAGACTACAAAAGTAATCAACATACCTCACTTTATTTTCATTTACTTCCTATTACTTATAGGAGGAGGAGGAAGGAAAAAAATGAAAAAGGGGGGTGGGAGGGAAATAAGAGAGAATGTTTTTTTTCTTGCCTGGGTCCCAAGGAGGGACCTCTAAAATGAAGATGAGCACAGGGCCCCACTAATGCTAAATCCGCCACTGAGCTTCCTTCTCTGGATACCCCCAGCCAGCATTCAAGGACGCACGGACTGTCTGTGTGATAAGTAACCTGGACCAGCAGCTCTGACTCCAGCAGCTTGCTTGTTACACCCCAAGCATAATTGTGGTCTGGGTGGAGAAGGCTCAGGGTTTGAGAGGTCAGGGGTAGGAAGCTTCTGCTGATTAAGCCGCACCTAACCCTCAGTTTTACTTGAGCAAACAGGAGATATTTGACACTGTGCAATATGGCTCCTGTGCTCTGTTCCCAAAGTGTTCTGCAGCAGGGGAGGGTCTCTGGCAGCGTGTGTGTCACTGGCATATTGGCGTGATGCTGAAACAGGGCAGAGTAGAGGTGGCATTGTGTGGCTGATGTGAACCATCTCTCTTCTTTTCCCCTTCCAAGAACAGAGGGGACAGGAACCCTTACCCAGCGAGGTCACATTCTCATAGTTCTCCTGCATGACATCCTTGTAGAGGGCTCTCTGAGTGGGGTTCAGCAGAGCCCACTCTTCCCTTGTGAAATACACAGCCACCTCCCAGGGGGAGGGAACGAAGAGAGAGCCCCTCCTCTCTCCCCGCAGAGCCATCACACACCTACTAGCCACCAACTGATTCAGGAGATGGAGCCCCTAGCAGGGTCCAGGGACAGCTCCCTGGTAGGAAGCCCAACACCCTCCCCATTCTGAAGAGCTGGATGTGAAGGGAGGGGAATCTCCCTTAAGCCTCACTGGTGGATGCCCCCTTCATATCTCACAGCAGCCGCTGGTTAGTCAGGTCGGGCTCCAGCACTATGAGTCTGGCCAGTTTTCCTAGCCCCATGGAGCTGGGTTATTTTCTGCTCCACAAACTAGAGCATTTCCACCCCCGAACCTCATGGGTCTGTTCCTAGAATCTAGGCCACTTATTAACTAACTCCCAGCAGGTTTTGCACACCCCTGTCCTCCTCCCTTTCTCCATCCTGTGCATTTCCTGCAAACTGGACTGTGCAAACCTTCCCACCTCCGGTGTATTTGCTGTCCCGCTCCCTCCTGGAGGAACCCACCAGCAACCCCCTGATAACACCTACCTGAACTGGCTCCTTTGCAGCCATTTCTTTCCTCTGTCCAACGAGAGGACGGGATGAACTGGAATAAAACATGGACATTATTCCGCAGGCTGGCAGAGTGAGAAGGGCAGCTGTGAAGGTTTCAGAACAGGCTTTAGTTCATTTCACAGCATGATTCCCCCAGGCCCTTTCCCTGCAGACAGACACCCTAGAGTCTGCCATGCTGAGAAAGGCTTGATCTCTTTGTGCAGTGTAGACCTGGCCTCTCCTGCCAGGCTAAGCCCACAGATACATTTTTAGCCTCCCTTCTCCCTCCCCCCATCCTATAACAAAGTCTCTGAACACAAGGCTAGAAAAGAACAGAACCAAAGGAGTCACTGTGGGGGATTCCCTCAGACACGGACCCCATGGCAGCCACACCCCAGCAGGGGGAATATGGAGTCAGGAACTGGATTTTCCTCTGTCTGATTCTCATCTTTTCTACAGGAAAGTGACTCTATCCAGGATGCAGTAATACATCTGTCTGGGCAGATTAGAGATCTGGAAATCTTGCTCCAAACTCTTCTCTCTCATTGCCCCTTTCAATTTCTCTTTCTCCTTTTCCCATCCCCTCTCCCTGTCCCTCTGGTAGGAAAGTCCCATTCCTGGGTAGTTTACTCCCCCATGGCTGGATTTTATCCTGCAATTGCTAATGGGACGAGAAATGGTTGGGGGGGGAGGGTCTGTTTGTGTGGCCAGACCCCAACATTTTCCCTTCGTTCCTTTCAGTTACTTGGAATGTCTGGCTCAGAATTTAATCTTAACAGGGCCCGGGCTGCCCTAGGGGGCTAGGACCAGCTGGAGAAAGTCACCCCCTGGGCCGGGCAGAGAAGCGGCTTTAATTAAGGTCACTTCCATGGGAGGCAAGTTTGTAGAAAATTTGGTGATGCCCAGAAACCGCCCCCCCAACTCCATCCCCTCAAACTCCGCCTCCACCTGCTTAAGGCTCTGGGCGGGATTTCAGGGGGGAGGTCTGGGGTGCAGGTCCTGGGCGGGGGATTAGTGTGCAGGAGGGGTGCAGGCCTTGGGAAGGAGTTTGGGTGCAGGCTCCGGGCTGGGGCAGCTGTGCAGGAGGGAGTGAGGGCTGCAGGCTTTGGGAAGGAGTTTGCGTGCTGGGTGCAGGCTCCAGGCTGGGGCAGGGGGTGGGTGTGCAGGAGTGGATGAGGGCTGCAGGCTTTGGGACGGAGTTTGGGTGCAGGCTCTGGGCTGGTGGTGGGGGTGTAGGAAGGGGTGAGGGGTGCAGGCTCTGGGCTGGTGGTGGGGGTGTAGGAAGGGGTGAGGGGTGCAGGCTCTGGGAGGGAGTTTGGGTGCTGGGTGCAGGCTCTGTGCTGGGGTAGGGGGTGGATGTGCAGGAGGTGAGGGGTGCAGGCTCTCAGATGGAGATTGGGTGCAGGCTCGGCTGGGGGTGTAGGAAGGGGGAGGTGGTGCACGCTGGGGCAGAGGATCAGGCTGCAGGGGAATGAGGTTGGGGCTGAGGATGAGGGGTTCATGATGTGGGGGGGCTCAGGGCTGGGGCAGAGGATGAGGGTGCAGGGGGATGAGGGCTCTGGCTGGGCATGAGGGGTTCATGATGCAGAGGGATGAGGGCTCTGGCTGGGGATGAGGATTAGGGTGCAGAGGGATGAGGGCTTTGGCTGAGGATGAGGATCAGGGTGCAGGGGGATGAGGGCTCTGGCTGGGGATGAGGATCAGGGTGCAGAGAGATGAGGGCTCTGGCTGGGGATGAGGATCAGGGTGCAGGGGGATGAGGGCTCTGGCTGGGGATGAGGATCAGGGTGCAGAGAGATGAGGGCTCTGGCTGGGGATGAGGGTTTGGGTGCAGAGGGATGAGGGCTCTGGCTGGGGATGAGGATTAGGGATCAGAGGGATGAGGGGTTTGAGGCATTGGAGAGGCTCAGGGCTAGGGCAGAAGAGCAGGGTAAGGGCAGCCTGCCTTGCCATTAGCGGCTGGCAGGCGCTAGGACCCTGGGGCAGCAGACAGCAGTTCTATGCGGGAGCCGTTCTCTGACAGCACAAGCAGGCAGGGACACGGCGGAGGGGGAACACAGGGGGAGAGGTGGAAGGCAGTGTCCGGGACCCGCTCCAGGCAGGAATGCAGCGGCGCGGTCGGGGGAGACCCGCAGGGGCCGGGGCCGGGACCCGATCCAGGCAGGGCCGGGGGAGAGACCCAGCTCCAAATATTGCTAGAGCAGGGCCCCCAGCCCTGAATATTCCTGGAGCCCGGGCACCTCGAGCCCATATAACCTGCTGCTTATGGTCACTGCCCAGCACAGAACCCCTCTGGGGGAGCAGCAGCTGCTAAGCCTGGTCTCCCAGATCACAATGGAGGTTGCAGTGTCTGACCCAGAAAGCTGAACCCCAATATCCCGAGCAGAGAGGGACAAAGCATTTGAGCAGCTTCCCTCCTTTAGCTCTCTGGAAAGAGCAGCTAATGAGAGCCCCTCCTCACAGGGAGAATTGCTGATCTCATTTGCCCCACTGTCCATCTGGAGTCACTCCTTGTCTTTCTATACAGTGACTCTGGATTAACAATGGTCTCAATGAAACCAGAGTTCAGAAAGAATGAGTCCAGAATGCTGTGGAAGTGCTGACCCCCACCCCACCCCACCCCACCCCCCTCACCCCCTAGTTAGAGAATAAGGACTAGGGGCACAAATTTTCTAAACGGAACCAAAAGTTCCTGCAGCTGTCAAAAGGGGAGAAAAGCAAAATCTGTGATTTCATATTCAGTGTTTGATAAGCGGACAGAAACTTATCACAGAGACAGGGCATGTGACTGGGGAATGCCGGGCAGTGCTTGGAGCCAGGACTCTGGCACGAGTTGATCAGAGAGAAGGATCATGGTTAGTAGAAGTTCCCACAGCCAGGGTTCCACCAGATATTCCCTGGGACGCAGCCCCCAGAGTCCTTGGCCTGGGACCCCAGATCCCCCTCAAAGCCCCACTAGCCAGAGAATCCCCACCAGACCATGACTGTCAGGTTGGGAATCCCAAAGGGTTCCCCCGACCAAAAGCCCCCAGCAGCCAGAGACCCACCTACTGGGAACTCAGTTCCTCACTCCCTGCCTAGGACTCCCCCCCACCCAGACCACCACCACCAGGATCTACCCTGCCATTTGTCTGGGACCCCCTCCTCCACCCAGTGGGACCTCTCACTCTGCTTCCCCGGCATTCCCTGACCTAGTGCCAGAGATCCTCTCCCCTAGCTCTGTGCACTGGGCATTGGCTCCTGGGATTGTTGCAGCCTGGGAAGCCCAGACGGAGCCCCTGGCACAGAACCAGACTCCCTCTAACCCCCTGTCCTGCCCCCCCAGGAGACACCCACCCCTACTGTTCTGTAGCCACCAGGCCCCCAGCAATACCCACCTCCAAGACCCATAGCCTCAGGGATAGGCACATCAGAACTACCCCCCCCCCCAAAACCCCAAACCTCCACAACCCACCAACCTGACTAGGGTACCCCCTGCCCAGCCACCCAAACACCTCCCCCTATCACAAGCCCCCATTCAGCTGCCATCTCCCCACACAGACACCCTCCCCCCCACAACAGTGTTACCTCACAGAGTGTGATAAGTGGATAGAAAGTTATCACCGGCTCCTGCTGGCCAGTCACACAGGCAGAGGGAGCCCTGGGGGATGCCTCTTGAACAGGAGAATGGAGGGCCTGGAGGGCAAGAAAGTTAAGAAATGTCCATGCCCTGTCACTAGCAAATAATGGTCTCCATGGATCCACCTTAGAAGTGGCTACATCTTAGCACTGGGGGAATCAACCCCTCACACAGACCCTTTGCCATGGGGTTGGGGATACTTCTGGACCCCACTGCACTCAGAGTGACCTCCTCATCCCGTGCCAGCTGGAGAAAAGAAAAGGGTCCAGCCAACTCTCCCATTACCAGCTGGGAACCACTGATCCCCAAACAGGGGGAGGGCCTCTGGCTTTGATGTGTATTAAAGATGTGGCTGGTCTCTTTCAGCGGCAAACATTTTAATACAGATAAAGGGGGGAAGAAATGGTTCTCAAAGGAGAGGGGAAAGATCAACACCAGGAAATTTAACCCGCTGCAGCCTCCAGGATGGAGAATGATTCAGGGCAACAGGTTTCCTCCAAGAAAGGAGAAGTTGCTGGGGTTGAGGAACATGGGGAACAGCCCCAAACAAGAAAGGATTTTTAACTGACATTTGAAAATAACATAGAAATGAAAGAGAAAGGCTGGAAATCTGAACGATTTTGGCTCTATTTTTGCAAATAATAGAGAGGAAAGTGGAAAATCAAAGGGATTTTATATCAGTTTATATCAGATACGCAGTAAAATCTCAGTGTTTCCCATCAATATTTGTTAAATGAATAGAGAGGAAATGGGCACCATTTGCAAACATTTTATATCCATGTTGAAGAAGCTGAGAAAGGGTGTAAATCTGAGATTTTCTTGGTATTTTATAATTAGAGACAGGAAAACCTCAGGCCTATTCAATTAGAAATAGACAACTAGAGAGAAGTGGGGCAAATGTTCAGGGTATTTTATATCAACCCTTGAGATTTGCAGAGAAAACGTGTCACAAACTGCAACTGAAGGTGGAAAATCGGAATCGGGGGAGACTGGGGGGAATCGGGAGAGACGGGAGAGCTGATCATTGGGGGGGAAGGGGGGAATCGGGGGAGATGGAAGAGCTGATCATCGGGGGGGGGAAAATCTCCCCAGATTTTATAGCCCGTGTGAGACACTGAGAGAGAAAAGGGGAAGAACTAGAGAGACTTTGTATCGGGGGCGAGAGGCAAGTGCCAAAAATAGGGCAATTAACTCCCCCCCCCATCCACCACTCCCCCCCCCCAGGAATTTCCTGGCTGCCCAGAGACAGTTCAACCCCCCGTGTCCCACTGACCTTCCCTCCCCCCCCCAACTCCGGCTTCTCCCCTCCCTGCCCGACACCCCTCCCCCCACAGGCCCCCCCCCGGCCGGGCCCCGGGCTCCCCCATCCCAGCGGGCCGGGCGGATCCTCCTGCGGCTCCCAGGCTCCCCAGGGCAGAGCCACTTTCCCACGGTCGCCAGCGGGGCTCGCACGAAGCATGCGCGATTTCCCCTGCTGACCCTCCCTTCCCTGGGCTGGAGAGGGCGGAAGCGCCCCCGGGGCAGGCTGGGAGATGTAGTTCCTGCAGCTCCCCGGAGCGGAAGTGACGTTGACGGAGGCGGCGAAACCGGGCTGCGAAGGAGCGTTGGGGGTTCCGGTTCTGCCTGGCTCGCGCGGGGCCGTTGGAGCCTCTCCCGGGGCCGGAGAAGGGTTTGTGCCGCGGGGGCTCTGGGCATGCGCAGATCGCGGCGGGAGAGCCCTTCATTAACCGCCCCGCGCCCGGCCCGGGCCCTGCCCTGGGGCCCCGCGGGGGGTGGCGGGGGGAGGGGCTGAGACCGGGCTGGGGGGCTGGGAAAGGGGCGGGCGGGAAATGTCTGTGCAGCCCGGACATGGGGGAGGAGGAGGTGACCCCCGAGGAGCGGGGAGAGAAGGGGGGGGCTGAGATCCCCTCGGATTTACCGCTGCCCCCCCCGTGGGGACCCCCCTCCTCTCTCGTCCTGCCCCCTTTCTCCCTAGAGAGCAACGAGCAGCACCCAGGGTGACCCCCCCTCCCCCAAACCCCTGAGAAGTTCCCTGTTCCCCTCCCCCCATTGTGCCCCATTTTCTCTGCCCTTCGCCAATGGCCAGTTCAGATCTCAGGTTTGGGGTGTTTCCCCCATTTTCACCTGCAGGGATTTGTCCTTGTGTGGGTGGGAAATGGTTCCCCCGAGTGATTTCTGAACTGGGCAGAGGCTGGGGGGGCCCTGAGACAGGGACACCTCTGGGCTGGGCTGGGGGGGCCCCTCTCTGCTGGCAACAGGGTGTGGGAAGGGGAGGGAGGAGCAAGTGTCCCCCATGGAGACAGCCTGGCCCGGCCCCGCCCCAGGTTTCCCAGTCCAGCTACTCCCCCCCCCCCAGCACCTCCTAGTCACATTCCCAGACCCCACTGCCAGCCCCTCCCCACAGCCAGCGACCTTCTGACTCCAGCCCCGCTCCTTTCCCCTGTGAAAAGACATCACCCAGGGCTCCCTCCCGGCCCTGTGAGTGTGAGGCAAGAAGAATCTGTCCCATCCTGTTGTTAGTTCAATATCCCTGTATAATCCCCTCCAATTTCCCCTCTTTTATCTTGAACTGTTGAATGGTGACATAAAATCTCCCCACATGTTGGTGCTTGTCCCTTATATTGGCAAATATTCAGTTTGTGCCCCATTTCCAGCTCAGTTCTGAAATACTGATATCAAATTCTCAAAAATCTTCCCACTTTTCTCTTCAGGCGTGTGACTGAGATCAGGGCTCTTATCGTACTGAGCGTGGCCCTGTTCTGCCAGGTGCTGAAGAGACTCCGAGATCTGGGCCTTGTTCTGCCAGGCGCTGAAGAGACCCGAGGTGAGATCAGACCCCATTGTTGTGCCACATAAAACTGAGACCTGCACCGAAATCACGGTCCCCCTTGTGTCAGGCAGCGCCCGACTGTGACCCAAACTGCTGCCTCCATTGTTCTGAGCACTTCAGAGACCTCGACTGAGATCTATATCCCTGTTGGGCCTGGCATTACACTGACCCTAACGAAGATCACACGCCAGCACTGTACTGTGCACTGCACAGACCCTGATAGAGATCCTGCCCCCACATTTTGCCAGTTGTTGCAGGGGCCCTAAACAAAATCAGGGATCTTGTAATGCTGGGAGTTGCAGAGTCCCCAACTGAGATCAGTCTTCCTGTTGTGCAGGGCTCCGCACAGACACTGACCAAGATCAGGGTCCCCATTGTGACAGGTGCAGAAAAGACACCAAGGGTATCTCTACACTGCCATTAAAACCCCCAGCTGGCCCATGCCAGCTGACTCAGCTCACGGTGCTCAGGCGAAGAGGCTGTTTAATTGCAGTATAGCTGTCCTGCCTCAGGCTAGAGCCAGGCTGTAGGATCCCGCAAGGTGGGAGGGTGCCAGACCTTGGGCTGCAGCCCAAGCCAGAACATCAACACCACAATTAAACAGCCCTGCAGCCTGAGCCATGTGAGCCCAAGTCAGTGGGCAGGGGCCAGCTGCCGGTGTCTGACTGCAGTGTAGACATGCGCACAGGGACAGGCCTTGCCACAAAAAGCTGAAAGGCTAAATAGGCCAATGGTGGGAGGCGACTCTCCATTTTACAGATGGGGAAAGTGAAGCTCAGAGAGCTGAATTAATTTGCCCAAGTTTGCATGGAGAATTTGGGGCAAAACTGGGAAATGAACCCAGATTGTTTCACTTCTTGCCTCTCCCCTTAACCCCAAACCCAGCGTGTGTGTGTGCAGTGTTGTTTTGGCCTGTGTTTGCCTTGCATTGGCTTCCAAGGGAGACTGTGGAATTTTCTTCACTGGAGATTTTTAAGACCAGGTTAGAGATCCACCAGTCTGGGAATGTCTAGGGATATTTGGTTCTGCCTCATCACAGGAGGCTGGAGTAGATGCCCTCTCGAGATCCCTTCCTGGTCTGCACTGAAATAATTCTCTCTTGTGCTGTCCTGTTCTATGCTGAAATATTTTGCATGGTGCCTTTTGGAACTATGATGCACCACGTTATGTTGCATAGTTTTATGATGCATTGTTTTGCCTTAGCTTGTTTGGTGTCTTGTGTTATGTTGGTTTGAGTTGTTATTTTGCATTCTGTACTTTTGTCCTAAGGTGTGTTAGTTTGCATTGTGTTGCTTTCTTCTCCTTAATATTGTGTGATTTTATGCTATGCACTGTAGTTTTTTGTTTTTTTGTTGTTGTTTTTTTGAATGGCCTGACATCATATTGTTGTGCGGTTTTTCTCTGTATGTTTTCTACGTATATATCGCATAGCATCCTTTAAATGTAGTGCTAGATAGGACCTCAAGGTGTCATCAAGTCCAGCTCTCTCTGCTGAGGCAGGACCAAGTATATGTTGATTATCTCTGGCAGAGGTTTGTCCTACCAGTTCTTAAAAACTTCCAGGGAAAGAGACTCCACAGCCCCCCTTGTAAGACTATTCCAGAGCTGAACTACCTCAGCTCTGGTGACACCCATGCATATTTTAGTGGTGAGGAGCTCTGGAGAGAGGGGAGACCCTAGTGAGCGGGCAGCTGGGTAAAGAGACTAAAGTTGGGAGGAGAAACATTGATGTGTGCAAGGTCTGTGACAGAGCTAGAACTAGATCCCAGTTCTAGTGCCACCGTACTGCTGTTTTGGGCACTGAAGGTCTCTGCCACCCTGGTGTTTTAGGCACTGGTGCAAACTCTTAGTACAGACAGATTTTACACTAGTGCACTCTGACACTGGTGCACCATGTCCCTGTTGTGAAGGTTTGAAGTGGTGGGGTGGGAGGGGCAGTGACCTCACAGAGGCCTGGGGTTGGCTGACCAGTGCAGCTGGTAAGGGAGGGGCAGCAGTGAGTGCTGGAGGTAGGAGCCAGGAACACAGCCTACAGGGCTGGACACTGACTTCTCCTGACCCATAACACACACACCCAGCTGTGTGCAGGGACTGCAGCTGAGCGACCCTGCCAAGACAGCCTGTGCGTCCCTGGACAAACCACCTCTTCCTGCAGCCTAATACAATGGGGTGTGAGGACCTCTCCAAGCTGTGGGTGATGTGGCTTTGGCGTTAACGGGGTATGTTCCTGGCTCTGTCCCTGACCTGCTTGGTGATCTTGGGGAAGTCACAGCCCCTCTCTGTTTTCCTCCTACCCATTGTCTACTTGGCTTGTGATCTCTTTGGGGCAAGGACTGTCCCTCTCTGTCTGTGCAGTGCCCAGCAGAATGGTGGTGCTGATCTCAGTCAGGTTCTCTGCCATGTGCTGCACGATGGGGCCCTGATCTGCATCAGTGTCTGTGCAACACAAAGCACAGGTTATAGACTCACAGACTTGAGGGCAGAAGGTAGAGGTATATTTCAGATGAGGTCTCATCGGTGCCTTTTATAACAGTACTAACCCTTTCATGTGTCTGCTGGAAATACCTCACCTGATGTATCCTAGGACTGCGTTAACCTATTCCACAGCTGCGTCACATTGGCAACTCATAATTGTCCTGTAATCAACCAATACACCCACATCTTTCTCCTCCTCTGTCACTTCCAATTGATAAATCCCCAGCTTAAGGCAAAATTATGCACTTGGGGACTAACAACTAGAATTTGTGCACTATTCATTTTCATCCCATTTCTATTACTCCAGCTTTCAAGGCCACGCAGATTTTCTTGTATGATTTTCCTGTCCTCCTCCATATTGGCAATCCCTCCCAGCTTTGAGTCATCCTCCCACTTCTTGTGCCAAGATCACTAATAAAAGTGTTGAGTAAGATTGGTCCCAAGACTGATCTGAGGAACTCCACTTGTAACTCCCTCCAGCCTGACAACTCACCGTTCAATATGACCCCCTTGTAGACTCCCCTTTAACCAATTCTTTATTGACCTTTCGGTTCTCATATTAATCCCCATCTTCTCCAATTTAACGAATGGTTTCCCATGTGGAACTGTATCAAAAACCTTACTGACATCCAGATCAGGTTTCTGTGGCACGATCTACTTTTTGTAACACCATGTTTTATTTATTTATAGTGCTGAAGGCTTGGAGGAAGTGTTAGCAATAGGCTGAGAATGGCCCTGTGGAGGTAGGGGAGGGCACGGCAGACAGTGGGGAGGTGAGGGGGGTGCGACATTGGAGGTGTATCTGGGATTGTGTTATGTAGGAGTCCATGTCTCTACTCCCTGTGGCCGTGGTGCCTTCCTTACCAAAGCAGCATGTCAGCAGAGCAGATGCACACACCGTAGCTCTTCCTGGAACGTGCAGCGTTCACAGCCAGACGGGCTGGGCGATTTTTCAGAGACCTAGCTTGATATGCCTGGCTGGGGTGGGTTCTGTTGGACGGGGGTCTGGGGCTCTGATAGTTTGCGATGTTCCTTTTTGCATAGTCGGTTCTTTCCATTTATTTTTCCCCCCCACCTATGCCCAATGCCGCTCTCTTCTTATCTTGCTTCAGTTATTTCACTTCCAGTTTTTAAATGGGATGTATGAATTGCAAAGCTGAATGAAAGATAAAACAAACAGAACTATTTGAATGTTGGCCCATAGCTGGTAGAACTGTACCTAGCAAAGGTCGGCTGTAATGACCGGGTTCCCTCTAGCATTTTCTGGTGGGGCGGATAAAGCAATGTCAAAGAGCCAAATGCGCGTTTTAGGGCGAAAGGGCTCTTCAGGTGTTTGCTCTCTAAGGAACATGTCACCGGTCAGGGCTTGCAGTCTTTCAGGAGAGGTGCGCTGGGTTGTATTTAGGAATCTCAGAATAAAAGGTGAAGACGACTGGTTTACAGTATCCAATGAAATCTTGCAAACAATTATACAAATGGACCCTACTGCTGTTAAAACAACATAGTATTAATACTGATTCAAAACTGACATTAAAATTAGGAAAGAAATGAACTGATAGCTACTTACTATTTCTTAAGGCCTAAAATTTTGACACTCCCTCACACCATCTTTTTTTAAAAGCGATGCACAGCACACAGTCAAGTTCATGAATGAAAGCACACCCATTATTGACTGCTTTGTGTTGTATGAGCATCTGATTAAACACTTAATTAAATGCATCAACCCAGCTTAGCTCCAAGGTGTTTAGATGGGAATGAAAAGGTTCTAAATTAAATACATGGCAGAATGGTTAATGGAGAAAATACACTGAAATGCCTCTACCCAATCCTGTTGACGTCTTCTCCCAAACCCTCCATGAGTTCTGGCCTCTTGGTCAACTTGGCTCCCAGTCCCACATCAGCTCTGCCCTCTCCCAGCCTAACCCATTTCTACTGAAATCCTTCATCCTCCTCATCCAGGCAGGGGGTTGGCGCTGCAGCCTCTAAGGTAACTGCGTTAATCACTGTCTCTTGTACTGGGGCTATTTAGATTTCAGGGAACGATTTATCAGAGTTACTGACTCTGGGAGGTGGGAGAGAGGAGAGGCTGAGAGGGTGTTTGCTCTTAGGGCCATGTTCAACCCTGGTAGGCTCCATGTTACCTCGTCCTCCACCCTCCCACATGTGTCTCTGCTCATGTGTCAGTGTGTCACCTTCTGATCATAATGCCACTGGCCTCAGCAGAGCTCCCAGACAGGAGCTACATCTCAAGAGGGTTACGGTACTGAGAGTAAAATACATCACAGGGAGGGAGTAATTATCCTGAAATGAAACATTCCAGTCTGGGAATATTTAAGCTTAGTACCAATGTGGACACACGAACAAATGGGCATAAACTGGACACTAGGAAGTTTAGACTTGAAATTAGATGAAGGTTTCTAACCATTAGAGGAGTGAAGTTCTGGAACAGCCTTCCAAGGGGAGTAGTGGAGGCAAAAGACATACCTGGCTTTAAGACTAAGCTTGATAAGTTTATGGAAGGGGTAGTATGATGGGATAGCATAATTTTGGCACTTATTTTTGGCAATTGATCTTTGATTATCAGCAGGTAAGTATGCCCAGTGGTCTGTGATGGGATGTTAGATGGGATGGGATCTGAGTTACTGCAGAGAATTCTTTCCTGAGTGCTGGCTGGTGAGTCTTGCCCACATGTTCAGGGTTTAGCTGATAGCCATATATGGGGTCGGGAAGGAATTTTCCTCCGGGGCAGATTGGCAGAGGCCCTGGAGGTTTTTCGCCTTCCTCTGCAACGTGGGGCATGGGTCACTTCCACTGCACTTCTCTGCAGCTTGAGGTCTTCAAACTACCATTTGAAGACTTCAGTAACTCAGATATAGGTTAGGGGTTTGTTATAGAAGTGGATGGGTAGGATTCTGTGGCCTGCTTTGTGCAGGAGGTCAGACTAGATGATCATAATGGTCCCTTCTGACCTTAAAGTCTATGAGGAAGTGAAAGAATTCAAGTATTTCATTACTTAAAATTATGCTTGAAATGATTAGATTTGTATGAATAAATTGCAGTAATGTTAGTTTTTACTGTACACATACACAAAAAATAGTTACATAGATAATGTACAGAAATGCTTCTGGAGAAAGTCGAGTTTGATTTAAGGATATTTACACTGTATCTTTTGCATGTGACATTGACAATTTCTCTTTGAACAGTTATATGATTTGGCTTTTGGAATCTCAGCAGTTACTGTAATTAAATATTTGTTGCCTGATGACTCCCATAACTTCCCACAGCTCTGAACATTGAAATTGTAAACATTGAAAAAAGGGCTTAAAAATAATGATCGCTATCTATTGAAATTAAAAGAAAGAAATAGACAAAAATAAATTTTGTCAAACCCACTTAACAGTAATTGCAATATGTTAGGGGATGAAAATTCACAACTAAGGCACCAACCTTAATTCTGTCCTGTAGTGACACCAGGCAATCCCTGTAGGGCTATGAATTAGGCATTTTAGTGTATAAAGTTCCAGGTTACAAATGAGTATGATCTGAAGACACATGAGATCTTTTCCTCAGGATATAACTGCCACTGGGGTGTTTCTCTTATTGGTAATTCCCAAAGCGAACAGATTAATAACATTTTACCAGTTATGAAGTAGCCTGTTCAGATTTCTGCAGAGTGTCTGTTACTTTGCACTATGGGCCAGCTCCTTGGAGAGATGGAACCTTGGTTTCATTTTAACTTCTCCATGCTCAGCAGCTTCTGGAATTTCATTCAAAGTATTTACATGTTTCCCTGCCCTGTTGTTAAAAGTGCTGCTTTAGAAAGTGGGGAAGGGCAGGAACTGACTGCAGGATCAGTAGCTGAGTCCCTTCGATATTTATAGCTCATCGGAAGGAGGATGGGGATTGGTGGGTATCTGGGGATTTAATAATAAATACACAAATATCATTGTTTTTAGTGAATTTTCATCTTCTAATTCCCATAACCCACTAATTATCCCTGGCTGCCCCCGGCCGTCTGGGGAGGGAGAACTAGTAAAGTCCTGTGGCCAGTGTGGAACCTAAGGCACAGGGATCTTTCCGTGGCTGACTCAAAGTCACCCAGAGTGAAATTCACTTCACTGGATAAATCGCTAGTTGCTGAGCTCTGCAGAGGGGTGGGGAGGTGAATTCCATCCTCCATTCTTGAGCATGGACCCCCCTCCATTTCTCCCCCTGATCTCAGACACTACCCCAACCTTCCCCTGCAGTGATGGACCCACTTGATGCTGCCAGAGCCATGTGCCATGGGAGCTAGAGAGGACAGAGGCCCAGCTCCAGAACTGCTCCCCCTGCCCACAGCCCCGAAGCTGTGCTAGAGTCGCCCTGACTTTCCAATCAGCAGATTGGTCCAGCTGTACCCAGCCCGTGCACCCACCACACACAAACTGGCACAACTAACATCCCAGGATTGGGAAAGACCATCTGGGGCTGGCTGCAGTCTCCGTTTGCTGCTGTGAGGGGAATGGGGTGGTCCCTCATATAGGATACAAACATTCCCAGGGACAGAAGGGAAATGTTGTTTCTTCCAGGGGTTTGAAATGTTTGGCTTAGAGTCCTGAGCTCTGTCTTCCTGTTTGTCTCCTTCTGCCACTTTTCAGATCTCTTGGAGAGACAAGGTGGGTGCGGTGATTTTTTTTAGAACCAATTAAAAATACCTTTTTGCTTTCCTGGGATCAACATGGGTACAACAACTTTCTCCTTTGTACCCCCTCCCCATCTCACCTCCCCCTCAGCTGAGACTCTCCCATGTGATAGGAAAATAAGGGTTCAATCCTGTCACTGGATTGGGTCTTGCCAGCACTAACGGGAGTGAAAGCCTGTGTGCATTAATGATGGCAGCAGCTCTGGGACTCGACACATAGGGAGAAGAGATGGGAGTGAGCAGGTTATGTTTGTGCCAGGTGTGAGTTACTCATGTGGGAATTCTGCACCACTGCGTATACACAGAATTCGCGTCCAGCGCAGAATTTCTTTTTTTTTTGGCTTGAAGAAGATAGATCCTTCCTGAGAAGTGCTGCAGTTCTGCCTTTCACCCACCAGAGGCCCCTGTGGCACCAGAACAAGCAGCATTCAGCTGAGTTCATCTTGGTGGTAATTTATTGCCCCGAACTCTACCCCAAATGGGAAGGGAGTTAGGGGGTGCAACTTGGGAGAGTCCTGAGACACGGCTGCCTCTGGCGGGGGGGACAGGGTGGTCATTCTCTACTCGCAAGAGGGTATGCAAAGGGCACAGGTGGAGCAAGTGTCCTCTATGGAGACTGCCCAGCCCCAGGCTATCCTGTCCCAGATGCTTCTTCCCCCACCATACCCCAAACCTCTTCACCCCTCCAACCATCAGTTGCCAGTCTTCCCTCGCTGCTAGCCCTTCCTGACTGGCAGAGACCCTCTAAGCCAGTAGTGTGTCAGGGCTCAACCTTCTGGCTGAGTCCTCAGGGCACTTTCTTCTCTCGGGGTACCATGCCACAGGGGCCCTACAAATCTACATTACTTAGGCTTTGGCTTCAGGCCTAGGTAGGGACTCAGGGCCCTGGATTTCAGCCCCATGTGCTGGAAGTTAAGCTTTCTGCCTTGGACCTCAGTGAGTGTAATGCTGGCCTTGCTTGGCCCCTTCCCTGAAACCTGTTAGTGGCCCCCACCAGGCCCAGGACCCCTAGTAGAGAACCACTGCCTTACCCTACAAATCACAGCAATGTTCAGGTTACTGCCAGTCATAGAATCATAGAATATCAGGGCTGGAAGGAACCTCAGGAGGTCATCTATCCCAGCCCTCTGCTCAAAGCAGGACCAATCCTCAACTAAATCATCCCAGCTAGGGCTTTGTCAAGTCTGACCTTTTCCGAAAGGACCAGTCACTTACTGAGGTCAATTGAATCTTAGATCTCACAACAAAGACAATACTTGTAGCCAGTTCTGTAATAACCTGTATTAAGACTTATTTAAAGGAAATGAGAGTTGTTTTATGGAAAGGAGAGAAACCCTGTCTGAATTCTCTCACATTGCCCTTCTCCCCCTGGCAGGCTACAGATTAACATCCACATTTTGCTCCAGATCATCCCATCCTCCCAAGGGGAAGGCAATGGCTGCAATGGAGCTGGCTCAGGTAAGGGATTCTCAGGGAGCTGGTGATGGGTTCTGCATGGAGGGAGAGAAGCAGTAAATGTGTAGGAGGGTGGGAGCCAGTGATGAGCTCCCAAAATATTAACAACATGTTCCCTCCTCCTCATCTCACGAGGGGATCGTGCCCCATCCAACCCCCCATGCTCCTTGACACCCCCCCTGGGGACCCCTGACCCATTCCCCCCCTTCCCTATCCCCTGACTGCCCCCTGCTGCCCCATGAAACCCCTCCTCTCATTCTTGATGCCCCCCCTGGAACGCCTGTCCCATCCAACCACCCCTTCTCTCTGTCCCTGACCGCCCCCCACCACCTCATCCAACCCTTACTCCTTCCTGACTGCCCCCCCGGGACCCTTGCCCCCATTCAATCCCCTTGTTCCCTGCCCTCTGACCACCCCGACCCCTATCCATCCCCCCACAACCCACCGAACACCCCCTCCCTTCTCTCTGCCCCCTTTCCACACTGCCTGGGGCCGGGACCGGGTCCGCTCTGCTGGGACCGCGACTGGCACTGCAGGACCCGACTCTCCGAGCCGGGCTGGAGCCGCTCGACTGGAACTGGTGGTGCAGGGGCCAGAACTGGGCCAAGTCGGAGCCGCTTGGCCGGGACCAGCCCGAGCCAGGGATGCTTGGCTGGGACCTGGCTGTGGCGCTCGGCCAGGGCCAGGGGGAGCCGCTCAGGTGGAGCTGGACTGGGCCGCGCGCCCTCCCCTGCCCCTCCATCCCCGGTCCAGCTTACCTGCCTGCTTCTTGTTTCAGGCTTCCTGTGAATATTAGATTCACGGGAAGCGGGGGAGGAGAAGGAGGGCGGAGTGTTCACAGGAGAGAGGGAGGTGAGCTGGGGCCGGGTGGACAGCTGCTCGAGCCTTTGTTAAATTTAAAAGCTTTTTTAGAACTGGTTGTTCGGGAACAACCGGTTCTAAGAAGGCTTCTAAATTTAAGAACCGGTTTATGCGAACCAGCTGGAGCTCACCACACTGGTGGGAGCTGCTAGTGGTGGAGAAAGGGAGGGGACAGGATGTGACAAACCTACTGAGACTTGTGTACTCTAGGGTGTGATGGGTTCTTCTTCGAGTGATTGCTCATATCCATTCCAGTTAGGTGTGCGCGCCAGGGTGTGATGGGTTCTTCTTCGAGTGATTGCTCATATCCATTCCAGTTAGGTGTGCGCGCCAGGCGTGCACGTTCGTCGGAAACTTTTTACCCTAGCAACTCCAGTGGGCCGGCAGGTTGCCCCCTAGAGTGGTGCCGCCATGGCGCTTGATATATACCCCTGCCGGCCCACCCGCTCCTCAGTTCCTTCTTACCTCCGTGTCGGTCGTTGGAACTGTGGAGCGTGGCATAGCTGTCCTCCACGTCCCTAGCTCTCCTTCGTTTTTTCAGTTCATAGTTGTAGTTAGTAGTAAATAGTTGTTAAGTATAGTTAGTTAATTGGTGTATTGTAAATAGTTGTAAATATTTGTTAGCTGGTTGGGGCCGTAGCCCTTCCTGGCACCCGGCACCGGGCCCATGCCTGCTTCGCCAGGCTTCAAACAATGCGCGGCCTGTAAGAAGCCGATGCCGACCAGCGATCCCCACGACGCGTGCCTAAAGTGCCTGGGGGAATCGCACATCTCAGACAAGTGCCGCATTTGCAAGGCTTTTACGCCTAGGACAAAAAAGGAGAGGGACCAGAGATTGAGGACTCTCCTTATGGAAGCGGCACTCAACCCGGCAGCTTCGCAGACCGTCGCCTCTACACCGGCACCGGACCGCGCCGGCACCGGAAAGACCCCCTGGCACCGTCCTTCCCCGGCACCGGGACCCGAAGCAAGGCCCTCGAAGTCTGCGACTCCATCCAGGCAGACTCGAGTGGAGCGCCCGACACCTACTTCGGCTGCGGCACCACCAGTAGGGATCCCGTCGACTCCAGGCCCGGAGGGTCCGTCGAGTCCGGTCCCTCCTAGCTCCCCCGTAAGATCTGGGATTGAGCTATTGGTCCCATCGATGGCGGAGACTTTTGCTTCGGCACGAGACCTGATCGCTCTCACAGAGCCAACTCAGCCTCCACCCCCGATACCCCTGGTGCGGGTGGTGTCCAGAGGCAAGCCGACGATGAGAGCGCCGTCTCGGGACTCATGTTCGCTGTCGAGGCCCTGTCATCGTGGACGCTCCCCATCCCGCTGCCACTCGCAGTCCCGGCACCGCTCTCCTCGGCGGTACCGGTCGTACTCGCGGCGCCGGTCATCCTCCAAACAGTCCCGGTCTGGTTCAAGTCACCAATACCGGCACTGGGACTCTAGGAGCCGTTCCCGCCGGCGATCAACTCCCCGGTCGACCTCCTGGCACCGAGCTGGTGGCAGGTCCCAGTTCCGGTCGACCTCTCAGCACCGAGTCGGCGTCAGGCACCGGTCCCGCTCCCGGCACCGAGTCCAAGGCAGGCCCTGGTCCCAATCTCGGCACCGGTATGATTCCCGGTACGGGTCCCCGGCACCAAGAACATCTTTGGCGTCAGGACGAAGGGATCCCTACCAGCCACGTTCGGCCCCTCCATGACCTTCCAGACAGCCGTCTGTGTCATCACAGGCAGACAGTGTTTATGCACTGGACGCAGACAGGCATACGGCCCTTTTTCAAGACCCTCCTCCACAGGACTAGGGACCGCAGCAGTGGGGGTTCTGGACATCCTGGGCTTACCACCAAGCCCAGGGCCCGCAGCAGCTTCCTCCTAGGCCTGCGACTGCTGAGCACACAGCGCCGGAGGCATCGCTGTCTCACCCCTCTCCCTCTCCGGACGGCGAGGACAGGTCCAAACAGCAGGACATAGAGCTCCTTCCGGAGTCACAGGCGCGGGCTCAGACAGACCCCCTATGGACACTCTCTTGCCAGGGGTCTCCTCATCGTCCTCTTCCTAATGAGGCAGTGGCAGGCACTTTTTCCAATAGCCCTCCCACACTCGACCTCAGGGCACACCAGGACCTCCTCAGACGCGTAGCGCAGAACTTAAACCTGCAAGCTGAGGAGGTGTCCGAGATCGAAGATCCCGTGGTGAGCATCCTCTCCTCAGATGCTCCCACCAGGGTCGCCCTGCCCTTTATTCGGATCATCCAGGCCAACGCCAATACGATCTGACAATCGCCGGCCTCCGTCCCCCCTGCTGCACAAGGCGTGGAGCGGAAGTACATGGCTCCCTACAGGGGCTATGAGTACCTCCATGTTCACCCGACACCGTGCTCCCTCGTAGTGCAGTCGGTGAACGAGAGGGAGCGTCATGGACAAGAGGCCCCAGCTCCCAAGTCCAAGGAGGCCAGGCGTATGGACCTCCTCGGCCGCAAGGTCTATTCGACGGGGGCCCTTCAGCTCAGGGTTTCCAACCAGCAAGCCCTCCTTAGCCGCTACACCTTTAACTCTTGGGTGGCAGCGGATAAGTTTAAGGAGCTGTTGCCACAGAGGCGCGTCAAGAATTTGCGGCAATTCTTGACGAGGGCAAGAAGGTCGCAAGAACCTCGTTGCAGGCCTCCTTGGACGCAGCAGACCCGGCCACTCGTACCCTCGCCTCAGGGGTTACAATGCGCCGCATCTCCTGGCTTCAGGATTCTGGCCTTCCACCGGAACTCCAATATACTATCCAGGACCTCCCGTTCGAAGGCCAGGGCCTGTTCTCGGAGAAGACAGACCCCAGACTAAAGAGTCTGAGAGACAATCGGTTCATCATGCGCTCCCTTGGGATGCACACACCTGGGACTCAATGCAGACCATTCCGGCTGCAACAACAGCAGCAGCGCCGGCTGTACCCCCAGTTCCGCCAGCGGTAGGACCTCAATAGGCGCCGTGGCAGAAATGGCAGGTGCAGACAGTCGGGGAACCAAGGGGGGGGCAGAACCAGAGCTCCTCCAAAGCCCCACCTGGACCCAAACCTTCGTTTTGCAGGTGCGCCCGAGGGCGCGGTACCAGTTTCCCCCAGGGATCCTTTCCCTCCCGTTTTCCAACCGCCTTTCATTTTTCCTCCAGGTGTGGACCCAAATAACATCCAACCGTTCGGTCTTACGCACTGTGCAGACGGGATACCGTCTGCAGTTTACGTCTTTCCCTCTCTCCCGCCTCCCACCCTCGTCCCTCTTCAGGGTCCCCTCTCACAAGCAATTCCTCCGCCAGGAGGTGCAAACGCTCCTCGACAAAGGAGCCGTAGAGGCGGTTCCGGAGAACGAGAAGGGCAAGGGGTTTTTTCCCGCTACTTCCTCATCCCCAAGGCCAGGGGAGGCCTCAGACCTATCCTTGACCTGCGGAAACTCAAGAAACATCTGGTGAAGTTGAAGTTCCGCATGGTATCCCTGGGGACCATTTTCCCACCTCTGGATCCTGGAGACTGGTACGCCGCCCTCGACATGCAGGAAGCTTACTTTCATATCGACATATTGCCACAACACAGATGTTTCCTTCGGTGCGTGGTTGACCACCATCATTACCAATTTGCGGTCCTCCCGTTTGGCCTCTCTGTGGCCCCGAGGGTATTCACCACATGCATGGCTGTCGTTGTCGCACATCTTCGGCGCAGTCGCATTCACATATTCCCTTACCTCGACGATTGGCTGATTCGGGGCACATCAGAGCTGCAGGTCTGCAGCCACGTCCGCAGGATCACCGGCCTCTTTACTACCTTGGGCCTCATTATCAACGTGGACAAGTCCATTCTGCTCCCCATGCAGAGGATAGAGTTCATCGGGGCCATTCTGGACTCCACCTTGGCCAGGGCCCTTCTGCCGTTGCCCAGGTTCCAGTCGCTGTCGGCCATCATTCAGCGCTTGCAGGCGGCCCCCCTAACCTCTATAAGGACATGCCTAACCCTCTTAGGCCACATGGTGGCCTGCACATTTGTGACAGGTTATGCGTGGCTCCGCATGAGGCCCCTCCAATCTTGGCTCATCGCGCAGTACCGTCCGACCAGACATTTGCTGGACATGGTTGTCACCATCCCCCAGGGGGTATTGGATTCCCTCCTCTGGTGGCTAGACCAGTCCGTCGTGTGTGCAGGGCTCCCGTTCCATCCTCCCCAACCCTCGGTGTCCCTAACAACGGATGCCTCAGATCTCGGCTGGGGGGCCCAACTGGGAACCCTGAGGACACAGGGCCTGTGTTCCCCTCAGGAGGTGGATCTACTCATTAACATACGGGAGTTGAGAGCGGTCCATCTTGTTTGTCAAGCGTTCTCCCATCAGCTTCGAGGTCGTTGTGTCGCGGTGTTCACTGACAACACGACGACCATGTACTATATCAACAAGCAGGGCGGCACCAGATCCTCTCCCCTATGTCAGGAGGCGATGCGGCTCTGAGACTTCTGTATAGCCCACTCCATTCACCTCACGGCTTCCTTCCTCCCCGGAGTACGGAACACGCTGGCGGACCGCCTGAGCAGATCCTTCCTCTCGCACGAGTGGTCCCTTCGCCCGGACGTCGCCCTCTCACTCTTCCAGAGGTGGGGCTGTCCCCGCGTGGACCTCTTCGCGTCCAGGGGGAACAGGAAATGCCAGGCGTTCTGCTCCTTTCAGGGCCAGGAACCCGGGTCGGTAGCGGACGCCTTCCTTATCCCGTGGACGACCCACTTGTTGTACGTGTTCCCTCCATTCCCACTGGTCCACAAGGTCCTTCTGAAGGTGCGCAGGGACAGGGCCCGCGTGATTAAGATAGCTCCAGCGTGGCCCAGGCAACATTGGTACCCCATGTTGCTGGACCTGGCCATAGCCAATCCTGTCCCCTTGCCCCTTCACCCGGACCTGATCACCCAGGACCACGGCAGACTCTGTCACCCGGCCCTCCAGTCGCTGCACCTCACAGAGTGGCTCCTGCGTGGCTGACCAGATCCGAATTACGCTGCTCTACCCCGGTACGTGAAGTACTCCTGGGCAGCAGGAAGCCTTCCACCAGAGCGACGTACTCGGCCAAGTGGAAGCGTTTCTCCTGTTGGTGTACAGAGAGGGGTTTCCTCCCTATGGAGGTTTCTGCTGCCAATATTTTGGACTACATTTGGTCCCTCAAGCAACTGGGCCTGGCGATATCATCCCTTTGGGTTCACCTGGCGGCTATCTCCACCTTTCATCCGGGTGGGGATGGCTGCTCGGTTTTCTCTCACCCGACGGTGACTAGATTCCTGAAGGGACTAGAACATCTCTACCCCCTGGTCCGACCCCCTGCCCCTACCTGGGATCTCAACCTGGTTCTGGCTCGGCTCATGGGGCCTCCCTTTGAGCTGTTAGCTACATGTTCCCTGCTCTATCTTTCCTGGAAGACTACCTTTCTAGTGGCCATCACCTCAGCTAGACGGGTGTCGGAACTCCGGGCCCTCTCGGTAGATCCCCCGTATACGGTCTTCCATAAAGATAAGGTACAGATGAGACCGCATCCTGCCTTTCTCCCCAAGGTGGTCTCAGCCTTTGACATCAACCAGGAGATCTTCCTCCCCATCTTTTTCCCGAAGGCTCATTCGTCACGCAGGGAGTAACAACTCCACTCGCTTGATGTCCGTCGGGCTCTTGCGTTTTATGTGGACAGAACCAGACCGTTCCGCAAATCCCCCCAGCTTTTCGTGGCAGTAGCGGACCGCATTAAGGGGCTTCCCATTTCCTCGCAGAGGTTATCCTCGTGGGTGACGTCCTGTATCAGGACCTGCTACGACTTGGCTCACATCCCTACGGGCCGTGTGACTGCGCACTCTACCAGGGCGCAGACGTCGTCGCTGGCTTTCCTCGCCCGCATGCCCATCCAAGAGATCTGTCGGGTGGTCATTGGTCCACACTTTTGCTTCCCATTACGTCCTGGTCCAGCAGTCCAGAGATGACGCAGCCTTCGGCGCTGCAGTGCTCCATGCCGCGACTTCTCACTCCGACCCCACCGCCTAGGTAAGGCTTGGGATTCACCTAACTGGAATGGATATGAGCAATCACTCGAAGAAGTAAAGACGGTTACTCACCGTTGTAACTGTTGTTCTTCGAGATGTGTTGCTCATCTCCATTCCACACCTGCCCTCCTTCCCCACTGTCAGAGTAGCCGGCAAGAAGGAACTGAGGAGCGGGTGGGCCGGCAGGGGTATTTATCAAGCGCCATGGCGGCGCCACTCTAGGGGGCGACCTGCCAGCCCACTGGAGTTGCTAGGGTCAAAAGTTTCCGATGAACGTGCACGCGCGGCGCGCACACCTAACTGGAATGGATGTGAGCAACACATCTCGAAGAACAACAGTTACAAAGGTGAGTAACCGTCTTTTGTCACCCTGGGGTGCAGTCTGGGAGGCTTCTGGGAACCGCTGTTCCCTCTAACCCTGAAGCTGAGCTGGCCCTTCTCATGCTGCTTTGCTGGAGATTCAGCCAGCCTCTCCAGGGCCTGTTATCACCCAACAGGAGAGCAGGTGGTGCCATGCATCCAACTAAACTACCTGAGTGCTTTTACCTCCAGCAGGTCTTTCAAAACTCTAGTTATCTGGACTCACTGATTTAAACACTTCTAACTTTAATATCTGCTGTTTAACATCCTCGTGAGTTACTTTGGGAATGGAAAGACTGTCAGTGTCAACATCTTATGATATGAGTTACATCATCTGTTTGTCTCCAAATCCAGGAGAGAAATATTTATTGAACACTTTTACCTCTTCTGCATGATTATTGATAATTCTACCATTTCCATCTAGTAATTTACCAGTACCATTGTTAGGATTAATTTTGTACTTTTAAAAACTTCCTTCTTATTTTCCTTGGCACCTCATAGACTAACACACGTTTTGGAGCATGAGCTTTCCTGGGTGAATACCCACTTCTTCAGATGCATGTGACGAAGTAGGTATTCACATGCATCTGATTAATTGGATATTCACCCACGAAAGCTCATGCTCCAAAATGTCTGTTAGTCTATAAGGTGCCACAGGACTCTTTGCTGCTTTTACAGATCCAGTTTAACACGGCTACCGCTCTGATACTATTTTCATTGGTTGATCATTGGTTTCTGATAGCTTCCCTTGCCAACTTTTTACAATTCTGACCTTCTAACTTAGATTCTTTACTATTGACTTCCACTTTCTTCCACATATTTTATTTGGAGAGTTTTGGGATTCCTACTGGGGAGCCACCAGCAGGATCCAGAGGCAGCCCCTTCTCCCATATTAAGCTCTGGCTATTAGCTATGTGATAAATGTGATGACCCTGCCTCCATCTGTCAGCTGGGAGACACAAAGGTTCTCTTTCCACCCTCTGATGCCTCCTGGCCGCTCTAAGCTAGGTGAGGTGGGACTCTGTTAACATGTGCCTCCCGGAGCTTCTATTTTCCTGGTGCTGCTGTTCTGTGAATAGTGGGGTTGTGACTAGGGAGCAGATCCTGAGTGTTGGACTCTTTCTCTTTCAGGGGCCGGTGAGTTTTGAGGAGGTGGCTGTGTATTTCACCAGGGAGGAATGGGCTCTGCTGGACCCTGTTCAGAGAGCCCTCTACTGGAATGTCATGCAGGAGAACTATGAGACGGTGACCTCGCTGGGTAAGGAGTCCTGTGCCCTGGGTTATTAGAAGCTGTGGGGTCTCTAGAGAACCTGAGCCATAATAACTTTATACCTTTATTCATCATCCAAGTTTTGACAAGTTTCTTTGCCCCCCCTTTTTTTCTTATCTCCTATACACTAGCAGGCAGCAGGGAGGGAGGAGGTAATGAGAGACGAGGAGGAAACACAACAAGCTCCCAAGGCACTGGGAGGTGGTGCCGGCTGCGAGTAATGGGAAGAAGGGGAGGGGAGTGTGGAGGAAGGGCACCCAGGAAGTGGGCTGAGTGGGTCAGTGGGAGGGAGGAGAGGTTTGGGGATCTAGAGCTGTGGGGGATACCAGACCTTTAACCCTGAATCCTTACCGAAACCTCAGGTAAATCCCAGACTTCAGCATAACCGCTCTCGCAAAGCCTCTACTTAATATAAGGCCCTGAACTGTAGCAAGCTTAGGCTACGTTTACTAAATCGTATCACTAAATCGACCACGGCTAGATCAATTTCAGAGCGTCAATCCCGGCTGTAGTGTCAACCTGCCCTTAATAACCCATTTCTTTATGTTCACCTCCTTGCCCCTCCACCCATGTTCCAAGCTAATAAGCAATACTCTGATCATGACATCTTACCTCTAGCGAGTATAAAATTGCCCACAAGACGTGAGACTAGCTCATAGATGGTAAAATCAGGTCGGGGTCAAGAAGAGTGAGAGTTTGGAGAGAGTCTTGTCCCCTCTCTCCCCATCTGCAAGCAGCCACAAGCTGTCTTCCCTCCAGGCTCCTTGGATCTTTGAGCCTGTCCCTCCTGAGGTTGCATGGCCCAGTTCTTGTTTCTTACATTCTCCTTTTCCGGAAGAATTAGAGGCTATTGCTCCTGAATGTTAGCGTTCAATTCCTGAGCCTTCTCCTCAGACTGAGGGAGTTTAATTCTCCCTCCCATTACAACTGAGTCACTAGATTTCCTAATGCCCCAAAATGTGCTTTTGCAATGTCACAGTTCAGGAGTAGCTAAGCCTTTGGCCTGTCTCCATGGTCTGCTCAAGGAATGGCCCCTCAGATATCAGCCCTCTAGCCAGCCCCTCTCTATGGGTAGGAACCCACATGCCTCTCCTTTTTGAGCAGTGTGTGAGGATTGCAGCTTGTCCTCCACTGTGTTTGCTGGACTAACGTCCAGTTCCTGTGCTTTGCTTTCTCTCCAGGAGGTTTGAGCAGTGTGTGTGTGACAGAGGTGGGACTTTTGGTGATACTTGTGTGATGACAATACACACCTGAGTTTCCTGCTGTGGTTGGTATTGCTATGATTAGAAGGAGCAGGAGACGTGAGGTGTTTTGTCACGTAGCTGTCCTGGGGTGATATGAATGGGTCATTAAGGACTGGCTGGGAGTAAGCTACATCAATGGAATACCCAACAGAAACAAGGGAATGACTGTCACCCAGGGCTGCCCAGAGGATTCAGGGGGCCTGGGGTCTTCGGCGGCGGCGTCCTTATCCGCTCTTACACTGCAGAGCATTTTCCCCATGTCCCCCTTACCAGCTCTGATGCTGGAGAGCATTTACCCTGTGTCCTCGTTCCCTGTTCCTGTTCCCCCTCCTGTTTGACTCAGTTTATATAGTAATATTCTCAGCTGTACCTTTGCTTAACAAATCATTGTAGTGAAATTTAATTAACCAATCCTAACACATTGAAACATAATTCTCTAACCCAATTGTATCCCACTACCCCAATTAACTTAGACCTAGCAAACTTAATTATATAGCAGACAAAAACAATTAGAAAACCAGACTGATTAACATTGTAAAGTAGTGGCCATAAAGATAAAATAATACAAAAATGTGGGTTTCAAAACCACAAGCATTGAGAAGTGATTTCTTGCCAGACTGGCTGCTATCAAACTAAGTTTTCTTTAATCATCTTAAGATCTGTTCCTTTATCTGGTGGTGGTGGGCTCTATCAGGACAGGATCATCTTCCTAACAGCCCAATAGCACCTTATTTCAGTGTGACTGGTTTGGGATGTGAGGATGTGACCCTTTGCTTCACAGCTTATGGCTGCCCCTGCTGCATAGGCAAAGGCCTTAGCCTAAGGACAAGGCCTCAGTCTGTCACAGTAAGAGAAGGCCCTTACAAATACAGACAGTGATTTTGATTCTTTGTTTTCATACTCCTGTAAGTAGCTAAGTGATAAAAATACACCTAAGTTCTTAAACTATAGGCTTTACAGGTAGGCCTGAATATCTCTATTCTGACAGTGGGTTCTGTCCCTTCTCCCATTCTGTGCCTGTCTTGTGTATATAGATTGTAAATTCTTCAGGGCATGGGCCCTCTACTATTCTGTGTTTGTACTTGTCCTAGCACTATGGGGACCCACTGTTAGTTGTGCTATAGCACTAGGGTAATGAATATGATTTATAATCATCATAATTCTCTTGCCACTTTGAGCCAAGGAAGCTGGCTTTGGGATGTTACTGCTTAACAATGAGCTGGGGGTTAAAACCATGGACTATTCTTTGTGACAAGTATCCCAGAAATTCCACTGACCTCCCTGGTTTTCTTTGGCTGCAGTAGGGTTTCCAGTTTCCAAACCTGATGTGATCTCCCAGCTGGAACGAGGGGAAGAGCCGTGGGTCCCAGACCTCCAGGGCTCTGAGAAAGAAGTGCTTCCAAGAGTTGCCTTCCCAGGTGAGGACTTGGTTAAACCAGCTCAAAAACTGTGTGGGAATGCAGGAAACATTTGGGATGCCCTACAAAGACCCTGTGAGCTCTCCAAGTTCAGGATTGTTCCCTGCAGATGTGGAAGCAATATGGCAGATGTGACTCATGGCTTCCCTCCTATTCTGATTAACAGCTGGCAGCAGGTCGCTCTCCGATTTCACTTTCCCCTGAGTGTTCTTGTGAGATGCAGACCAAAACTGATCCCTTCCTCTCTCTTCTGGGGAAGGTTTTGGGGAAAATCAGCTCCTGATTGTGTGGGAGAGATCAAACCTATTTTGGATTGTTCATCCCTTTTTCCATTCCTCTCTCTGAGATTTTCTTTCTTTCTGGTGCAGGTAGTGATCTGTGTCTGGATTCTCTCTGTTTCCCATCAAGTGATGGGATGGTGAATGAGAATGAGGAAGAGAAACCCCATCAGGAAGATGCTGAGCAAGGAGAACCACATGGAACTTTATCAGGAAGATCCAAAGGGACTGTTTCTGGGATTTGTGCACTCCCAGAAAAAACGAAAGCCTGTGAGACTCAGGGGAGGCCAGCGGGAAACATTAGTAGCCACTCAGACCTTATAACAAGCGACAGAATCAACTTGGCAGAGAGACGCCACACATGCCATGAGTGTGGGAAAAGCTTCAAGCGACGCTCACACCTTATCAGACATCAGAGAATCCACACAGGTGAGAAACCTTACGAATGCTCTGAGTGTGGGAAATGCTTCATCGATAGTTCAGCCCTCATCTCACATCAGCTAATCCACACAGGAGAAGCGCCCTACACATGCTCAGAGTGCGGGAAAAGCTTTAGTTGGAGCTCACAACTTATCGCACATCGTAGAATCCACACAGGAGAGAAGCCCTACACATGCGCTGAGTGTGGGAAAAGCTTTAGTCAGAGCTCTACCCTTTTCACACATCGTAGAATCCACACAGGAGAGAAGCCTTACACGTGCTCTGAGTGCGGGAAAAGCTTCAATCAGAGCTCAATCCTTAAGAAACATCAGAGAATCCATACTGGTGAGAGACCTTATGAATGCTCTGAGTGTGGGAAATGCTTCCTGGATAGTTCAACCCTCGTTTCACATCAGCAAATCCACACAGGAGAAGCACCCTACACATGCTCAGAGTGCGGGAAAAACTTTCGTTGGCGCTCACACCTTATCACACATCGTAGAATCCACACAGGAGAGAAGCCCTACACATGCTCTGAATGTGGGAAAAGCTTTAGTCAGAGCTCTACCCTTTTCACACATCGTAGAATCCACACAGGAGAAGCACCCTACACATGCTCAGAGTGCGGGAAAATCTTTCGTTGGCACTCGCACCTTATCACACATCGTAGAATCCACACAGGAGAGAAGCCCTACACATGCTCTGAGTGTGGGAAAAGCTTTAGTCAGAGCTCTGCCCTTTTCTCACATCGTAGAATCCACACAGGAGAGACGCCCTACACGTGCTCTGAGTGCGGGAAAAGCTTCATTCAGCGCTCTAGCCTTATCAAACATTGGAGAATCCACACCAGAGAAAGGTCCTACACATGCTCTGAGTGCGGAAAAAGCTTCAATTGGAGCTCAGACCTTCTCAGACATAGGAAAAAAATCCACATAGGTGAGAAACCTTATGGATGCTCTGAATGTGGAAATTGTTTCTTTAATCGTTCAGGCCTCATTGTACATCAGAGAATCCACACAGGGAGCCCTACACATGCTCCGAGTGCGGGAAAAGCTTTAGTCAGAACTCAGACCTTACCAGACATCAGACAGTCCACACAGGAGAGACACCGTACAAGTTCTCTGAGTGTGGGAAAAGCTTCAGGCACAGCTGAAACGTTGTCTGACATAGGAGAATCCACATGAGGGAGAGTGTGGGAAAAGCTCTGAGTGCGAGAAAAGCTTCAGTCAGCGCTCCGACCTCATTAGACATCAGAAAATCCACATGTCATAAACGGATAGTTAAGAGTTAATGGAACAGAAGTACTGCCTATCTCTTGCCTGTAAAGGGTTAACAAGATCAGTGAGCCAGGCTGTCACCTGACCAGAGGACCAATCAGGGGATAGGATACTTTCAAATCTTGAAGGAGGGAAGTTTGTGTGTGTGCTGTTAGAATTTGGTTGTTCTCTCTGGGTTCTGAGAGTGACCAGACGTGCAACCAGGTTTCTCTCCAATCTCCCTGATACAGATTCTTATAGATTCAAAATAGTAAGTACTAGGTGGTAAGGCGAGTTAGGCTTATGTTTGTTTTCTTTATTTGCAAATGTGTATTTGGCTGGGAGGAGTTCAAATTTGTATTTTGCTGAAAGGATTTTAATTTGTACTTGTATACTTAGGCTGGGAGAGTATTTCCAGTGTCTATAGCTGAAAGACCCTGTAACATATTCCATCTTAAATTTACAAAGATCATTTTTACTGTTTTTCCTTCTTTAATTAAAAACTTTTATTGTTTAAGAACCTGATTGTTTTTTTATTCTGGTGAGACCCCAGGGGCCTGGGTCTGGATCCACCAGGGAATTGGTGGGGAGAAAGGAGGGAAGGGGGAGAGAGAGGTGAATTTTGTCTCTGTGTTAGGATTACTTTCTCTCTCAGGGAAAGTTTGGCAGGGGGAGAAGGAAGGAGGGGGGAGGGTGAATTTTCCTCTCTGTTTTAAGATTCAAGGAGTTTGAATCACAGTGATCTTCCAGGGTATCCCAGGGAGGGGATGGCTGGGAGAGGCAACGGTGAGGGAAAGGGTTTAGTTTCCTTGTGTTAAGATCCAGAGGGACTGGGTCTTGAGGGTCCTCGGGCAAGGTTTTGGGGGGGACCAGAGTGTACCAGGCACTGGAATTCCTGGTTGGTGGTAGCACTACAAGTCCGAAGCTGGTAATTGAACTTAGAGGAATTCATGCTGGTACCCCATCTTTTGGATGCTAAGGTTCAGAGTGGGGAATTATACCATGAGACCACATGAGAGAGAATTGTAATAGATCCCTTGACTAGGGTTGGCCAAAAAAATTTAAAAAAAATCACATTTGCTAATTCCCACATAGTGATTTTTGCATTATCTTCACCGTGGTCTCAGCTCCACCAGATAAGTTGCCTGCTTCTGCCTTTTGCAGCTCATCCTTCTTTGGGGTCAGTCCTGTGATCTTTTCTATCAACTCCTTTCCTTTTGAGTCATAGGAGTGTGTGTCCCTTCAGCCAGGAATGTTTATCACCTCCAGGTGGGGGAGAGAGGTTTGATCCCAGTAAGGTACACTGAGGCAAAAACTACCTGTGCCATCCATCCACTGGGACTGTACATGACGCTGGCTGCTCAAGTTAGTGATCTTAATGTAAAAAGTTGTAGTGCAGATGCAGCCCAGGTGCAGTGGTTGGCATTAGCTTTCCCCTCGTCCTGACCAAAACTCCATCACTTTTCCTGGTCTAAACAAACCCTGAGCATCACGGTTATCCTGTTCCCTCATTTCAAAGCAATTGTTAGTCATCGAGTTCTCCCTTGGGGAACAAATTGTTTTATTCCCAGTTGCTCTGATGTTGCTTCAAGTTGTGCTGGGGAGCAGATATTTTTATCATCATTTTCCACACTTTAAATATATTGAACTATAACAAAAACCAGGAACAGGGCAGGGATAGGGAAGAATGCCATTTCACCGATTGTAACAACAGACGTAGTTAGGGTAAGTCAGAGAGATTTCTTTATTCCCCATCACCATCCCAATCCCCCTGTTTGTTCAGTTGGTTAGGTCAATCTTTTTTCTAAAGGTCTGGGAAGAAGATTCCCTAGCAAATGACTTGGAACTAAGTAAAATACTCATGCATTGGGCTCCCAAAGCAGTTCTGGCCCAAGCTCTGCAAGAGGTCGCTCCTGACGATATCTGCTTCCTAATCAGCTGCATGTTGTCTATTATTTGGGAAATGCAATCCCTAGCTAGGTAGAGATGTAAAAAATGGAAGTGACGTTTCTGTTCAGCTCATCTGGGAGATGCTGCAAATGTGTAGAAAATGGAATCTGTGTTGAATGTGATGTAGCTGCAGAAAGATACCTACTTTTAATAGAGACCTGACATTTGGTGTCTTACAGGGATTCTAAACCACACCTGAATTTAGTCCCTAGTTTAAATCTGTGCCACCAGATGAAAGAAATCAAAGGGCCTATTTGGGGGTGGGGTTATACTTCAGTATCACTACTGTTATGTTGTGTGGTTGGTGAAAAATTCTATGCCAGACACTTGGAGTAATTTTATATTTAAGGTCAAAGGTTTGATAAGGACTCAAGTAGAAATTGCAGGTACTTGGTGGTTGATTTTCACCCCCGAGATGGAAGGTATGGTGACCTGTGGCCCAGGTAAACTATTTTTAGAACCCATCTCCCTAGCTATGTGGCATTGGTCACACTCCTAAAGGCGCCATGATTAAATTGGATACAACTGTCTTTTACCATTTGGCTCCAAAATTTCATGAAGCACAGAGAGAAACGGCGGATTCCTTCAGAGCCATTCCATGCCTATGGGTCCCAATTTGGCTACCTTCTTGGACAAGAAGCACTTCCATGCTGGGCAAATGATGGTAGCCAGTGGGGGCTGTTAGAAGAAGGAGCAGGCTGACCCAGAGGCGGATTTGAGTGGATGGGCTGCTTTATTGCAGTACTTGTTCCCCTGGACTCAGTTGTCCAGTAAGCACTGAATTCAGTCAGCACTCTCTTTTTTCAGGTTAGTATGTACATGCCTACATTCATTACAACACCCCAAAAACCCTTATTAAGGAATAGAAACACTCACTGTTAGTAAACTCACCTCTGACTATTGCTCACAGCTTTACACATACTTTTACCTTGAAAGTACCTTTCTTTGCAACAATTTGCTGCCATAAATCTTTCTCCTGAGCAGTTCCCAGGCGAGGGAGGGAAGGGGCTGTGAACAGTTCTCAAGGGAGACGGGAGAAGGAGCCCTAAGCCCAGGCTGGTTCATGTAGCTGGGGAAGGGAGGGAGGGGAAGAGAACATTCCTTTTACTTTCTTCTACGCAAAGGGCGTTTTTCTGCAGCCGCATCTTTGTGAGCAACAGAGAAGGGAAGAATCTGGCAACTTACATTTTAAACAAAGAAATACTTAGAAATTTACAACTTATATGTTAGAAACGAGCATATTGCCTACATGTTCCTTTGTCCTCTAATCCCATGTGAGCACATTAGCAGTTTATTGTTATACATAACCCTAAAATATCCCAACAGGGGAATGTATCAGATTCCAAGTTCAGACTGCAGGATACGTGAATGCTGAGTCCAGAGTCTATGGTTTGGTCTCCTAGTTTTGCTAGTAAGTCTTATGCATTTGTATCACTTCTCCACCTCCTGCTACTCTGAAAGATTAGAAAGTGTGAAAATGGAGCACAGGTGGGTTTTTCTCATGATGCAGCCTTCCCACGTTGCATGAGACCCCTTCCACCCACACTCATGGGAGAAGCCCCAGAGAGAAATGAACTCATAGAAGTGGAAGGCTCCTAGGTTATTGTAGAATGTGACTTCACACAAAGCTGACTGGGTGGAAATGGGAATTAAGAGAGAACTGCCCTATGGGTTTATATTTTGTAATCTTTGAATGAGTTGGTACCAGTGACAAATTAAACAGGAATTAATGTGACATAAGAGACTGATTCTGTGATAACTTTGAGTGTTACAATATAATTCAGGTTTTCTTCTAGGTCTCTCCCTGCCCCCTCTTACTATCTAGGAAACGGTGGCTAATGCTGAAATTAAACCCTCACTTCAAAGGAATTAGAGTGGGGGAACAGGTGAGAGAAATAGCATGTATGAGAATAGAGACCAAGGATAGACTGTAATTATTTCTATTTCAAATGGAATTTATTTTGATCAATTTTCAAATAAATCTTCTGTTAAGAAGAAAATAACTCGAGAGAAGACATGTAACCTTTTACCCAAATAGAGGTTAACAGCCACAGAGGTCCCCAGGTCTCTTGTTTGCAAAGCAAAGATGTCACATCAGGCAGCAGATGTAAAAATCTACAATGGTGATGAATGTGTGATGGGAGCTTTTCTGGGTTGTTTTTTTGGTTTGTTTTTTTTTTAATTTAATTTTTGTTTTGTTTTTGCAAACAGTTATTTTTATAGGTGCTGAGGCCCCTTTTCTTTTTGAGCACAGCTGTTTAACCCTCAGGCCTGGGTCTAAGAACAGGAGCACTTGTGGCACCATAGAGACTAACAAATTTTTATTTGAGCAGAAGCTTTCGTGGGCTACAGCTCACTTCTTCAGATGCATAGAATGGAACATATAGTGAGGAGATATATGCGCAGAACATGAAAAGGTGGAAGTAACCATATCATCTCTAAGAGGCTAATTAATTAAGATGAGCTATAATCAGCATTAGAAAAAACACTTCCGTAGTGATAATCAAGATGGGCCACTGCAGACAGTTGAGAAGAGGTGTGAGGATACTTAACATGGGGAAATAGATTCAATCTGTTTAATGACTCAGCCTTTCCCAGTCTCTGTTCAAACCTAAATTAATGGTATCTAGTTTGCATATTAATTCAAGTTCAGCAGTTTCTCATTGGAGTCTGGTTTTGAAGCTTTTCTGTTGCAAAATTGCAGTGCTTGCATCCCAATCCCCTGCACCCCAGACCTCCTCCTCCCCCCACCCAAAATCCCTCCCAGAGCCTTAGGTGGGGGGATGGATTGGGGGGGGCAGGCTCTGGGCATTCTGGGCACCAACAAAAATTTCTACAAACCTGCCATCCCTGGTGTTCACTGCGCTCCTTGGTTCTGTCCAGCTGCCCCTCTCTAGAGACTTTTTTCTATCCCATCGCCCCTCTTCTCTGTGCTCTCTCCTTCCCTGCTCCTGTTTGTTTCTTATGGGACCTGGCCCCATAGTTCTATGCTGTGCAATGTCATGTTTAACTTTTCAAATCACCTGGGGCCTGGAGAATTTTTCCAGGTGGCTGTTCCCTATGTAGATTGCAGAGATCTCTGGTGTGTCCTCACGGGGAACCAGTTCACAAAAAAGAGGCAGGAGATGGTCCCAGTGCATCCCCCATCTGCTGTGCAGAGAGAAAATTGCCTCCAGGCCAAGGCCCAGCTGCAAACCTCAGGCTGAATTACAGGCTGTCTTGGAAGCCCACAGCACCATGCTGTGCCCACAAATTCATACCCGAGCCACTGGTGAACTTCCATAGAATCTGAGTAAGACACATGAGGAAGGAAGCAAACAAGGTCAAAACCTGTGGTGCTTATGGCCCACCACATGCATTGGCCTCCCCTCAGCAGGGGACTTATAGGCCCTTCTGCCAGTTGATGTTGGCAGCAGTAATGGCTGGGTTCAATGTCTAGGGGAGGAGAGCAGCAGAGACGCGGGAGGAGAGAGAATCCTGAGAGGAAGCAGCTGGAGGGAAGCAATGAGAGCAGAGTGCAAACCAACCAGCTGAGGGTCTCACAGGAGTCCTGAAATGACAGTAGCTGCAGGTCCCATGGTGTAATGGTTCAGCCCTCAGGACTCTGACTCCTGCCATCTTAGTTCGCCCTCAGGACTCTGACTCCTGCCATCTGAGTTCAAATCCCAGTGGGACCTCCGGGTGCTGTGTTGGTTTGCTGTAAAGCCTTGGAGCTCAATGTGCTTGATTTCCTTGTTCCTAGGTGCACCGGTGTGAGCTTTTTCCTTCCTGCTGGGTGACAGATGCCCACTGCCCACTAGAGCTAGGGCTTGGGTCTGGCTGGTTCACCAGGCAGCTGCTATAGGCTGGGGCCCTAGAATTTAACAGTCTGGTGAGAGATTCCTGCGGGTTGACCTGATGGTTGTATTTCTTGCTGCTTCACCTGATGCCCACAATTTGGTCCTTGTATCTGCAGCTGCTATGTGCTTCCTCCTGCTCACGCGGCATTTAAGGGAAGTAGAACCAGGGCCAGGCTTAATAGTCAGGGAAAGGCAAGAGAGAGAGAGAGTCCCAGCAGTGTGGCTCCAGTGTGTCCTGGTGTTGGGAGGATGTGACGTTATTGATATAATCTGGGACCATATAGACTCATAGACTCTAGGACTGGAAGGGACCTCGAGAGGTCATCAAATCCAGTCCCCTGCCCTCATGGCAGGAACAAATACCGTCTAGACCATCCCTGATAGACATTTATCTAGCCTACTCTTAAATATCTCCAGTGATGGAGATTCCACAACTTCCCTAGGCAATCTATTCCAGTGTTTAACTACCCTGACAGTTAGGAACTTTTTCCTAATGTCCAACCTAAATCTCCCTTGCTGCAGTTTAAGCCCATTGCTTCTTGTTCTATCATTGGAGGCTAAGGTGAACAAGTTTTCTCCCTCCTCCTGATGACACCCTTTTAGATACCTGAAAACTGCTATCACGTCCCCTCTCAGTCTTCTCTTTTCCAAACTAAACAAACCCAATTCCTTCAGCCTTCCTTCATAGGTCATGTTCTCAAGACCTTTCATCATTCTTGTTGCTCTTCTCTGGACCCTCTCCAATTTCTCCACATCTTTCTTGAAATGCGGTGCCCAGAACTGGACACAATACTCCAGTTGAGGCCTAACCAGCGCAGAGTAAAGCGGAAGAATGACTTCTCGTGTCTTGTTTACAACACACCTGTTAATGCATCCCAGAATCATGTTTGCTTTTTTTGCAACAGTATCACACTGTTGACTCATATTAAGCTTGTGGTCCACTATGAGCCCTAGATCTCTTTCTGCCATACTCCTTCCTAGACAGTCTCTTCCCATTCTGTATGTGTGAAACTGATTGTTCCTTCCTAAGTGGAGCACTTTGCATTTATCTTTATTGAACTTCATCCTGTTTACCTCAGACCATTTCTCCAATTTGTCCAGATCATTTTGAATTTTGACCCTGTCCTCCAGAGCAGTTGCAATCCCTCCCAGTTTGGTATCGTCTGCAAACTTAATAAGCGTACTTTCTATGCCAATATCTAAATCGTTGATGAAGATATTGAACAGAACCGGTCCCAAAACAGACCCCTGCGGAACCCCACTTGTTATACCTTTCCAGCAGGATTGGGAGCCATTAACAACTACTCTGAGTACGGTTATCCAGCCAGTTATGCACCCACTTTACAGTAGCCCCATCTAAATTGTACTTTCCTAGCTTATCTATAAGAATATCATGCAAAACTGTATCAAATGCCTTACTAAAGTCTAGGTATATCACATCCACCGCTTCTCCCTTATCCACAAGGCTCGTTATCCTATCAAAGAACACTATCAGATTAGTTTGACATGATTTGTTCTTTACAAATCCATGCTGGCTATTCCCTATCACCTTACCACCTTCCATGTGTTTGCAGATGATTTATTTGATTACCTGCTCCATTATCTTCCCTGGCACAGAAGTTTCCTGGGTTGTTTTTATTTCCCTTTTTATAGATGGGCACTATATTTGCCCCCTTCCAGTCTTCTGGAATCTCCCCCGTCTCCCATGATTTCCCAAAGATAATAGCTAGAGGCTCAGATACCTCTTCCATTAACTCCTTGAGTATTCTAGGATGCATTCCATCAGGCCCTGGTGACTTGCAGGCATCTAACTTTTCTAAGTGATTTTTTACTTGCTCTTTCCTTATTTTCTCTTCTAAACCTACCCTCTTCCCGTAAGCATTCACTATACTACACATTCCTTCAGACTTCTCAGTGAAGACCGAAACAAAGAAGTCATTAAGCATCTCTGCCATTTCCAAGTCTCCTGTTACTGTTACTCCCTCCTCATTGAGCAGTGGGCCTACCCTGCCCTTAAAAGCAGCAAAGAATCCTGTGGCACCTTATAGACTAACAGACGTTTTAGAGCATGAGCTTTCGTGGGTGAATACCCACTTCCTCAGATGCATGTAATGGAAATATCCAGGGGCAGGTATATATATGTGTGCTAGCAAGCAAGCTAGAGATAACGAGGTCAGTTCAATCAGGGGGGATGAGGCCCTGTTCTAGCAGTTGAGGTGTGAAAACCAAGAGAGGAGAAACTGGTTCTGTAATTGGCAAGCCATTCACAGTCTTTGTTCAATCCTGAGCTGATGGTGTCAAATTTGCAGATGAACTGAAGCTCAGCAGTTTCTCTTTGAAGTCTGGTCCTGAAGTTTTTTTGCTGCAGGATGGCCACCTTAAGGTCTGCTATAGTGTGGCCAGGGAGGTTGAAGTGCTCTCCTACAGGTTTTTGTATATTGCCATTCCTAATGTCTGATTTGTGTCCATTTATCCTTTTCCGTAGAGACTGTCCAGTTTGGCCGATGTACATAGCAGAGGGGCATTGCTGGCATATGATGGCGTATATTACATTGGTGGATGTGCAGGTGAATGAACCAGTGATGGTGTGGCTGATCTGGTTAGGTCCTGTAATGGTGTTGCTGGTGTAGATATGTGGGCAGAGTTGGCATCGAGGTTTGTTGCATGGATTGGTTCCTGAGCTAGAGTTATTACGGTGTGGTGTGCAGTTGCTGGTGAGAATATGTTTCAGGTTGGCAGGTTGTCTGTGGGCAAGGATTGGCCTGCCACCCAAGGCCTGTGAAAGTGTGGGATCATTGTCCAGGATGGGTTGTAGATCCTTGATGATGCGTTGGAGGGGTTTTAGCTGGGGGCTGTATGTGATGGCCAGTGGAGTCCTGTTGGTTTCTCTCTTGGGTTTGTCTTGCAGTAGGAGGCTTCTGGGTACACGTCTGGCTCTGTTGATCTGTTTCTTATTTCCTCGTGTGGGTATTGTAGTTTTGAGAATGCTTGATGGAGATTTTGTAGGTGTTGGTCTCTGTCTGAGGGGTCAGAGCAGATGCGGTTGTACCTCAGTGCTTGGCTGTAGACAATGGATCGTGTGATGTGCCCGGGATGGAAGCTGGAGGCATGAAGGTAGGCATAGCGGTCGGTGGGTTTTCGATATAGGGTGGTGTTAATGTGACCATCACTTATTTGCACCGTGGTGTCAAGAAAGTGGACCTCCCGTGTAGATTGGTCCAGGCTGAGGTTGATGGTGGGGTGGAAGCTGTTGAAATCATGGTGGAATTTTTCCAGAGTCTCCTTCCCATGGGTCCAGATGATGAAGATGTCATCAATGTAGCGTAGGTAGAGAAGAGGTGTGAGTGGACGAGACTTGAGGAAGCGTTGTTCCAGGTCAGCCATGAAGATATTGGCATATTGTGGGGCCATGCGGGTGCCCATAGCAGTGCCACTGATCTGGAGATATATATTGTCATCCAATTTGAAATAGTTGTGTGTAAGTATAAAGGCACAGAGCTCAGCAGCCAGTTGTGCTGTGGCATCATCAGGGATAGTGTTCCTGACAGCTTGTATTCCATCTGTGTGTGGGATGTTTGTGTAGAGAGCCTCTACATCCATGGTGGCTAGGATGGTGTTTTCTGGGAGGTCACCAATGCATTGTAGTTTCCTCAGGAAATCAGTGGTGTCACGGAGATAGCTGGGAGTGCTGGTGGCATAGGGTCTGAGTAGAGAGTCCATATATCCAGACAGTCCTTCAGTGAGAGTGCCAATGCCCGAGATGATGGGGCGTCCAGGATTGCCGGGTTTGTGGATCTTGGGTAGTAGATAGAATAACCCTGGTCGGGGCTCTAGGGGTATGTTGATTTCTTCTGGTGTTAGTGTAGGGAGTGTCTTGAGTAGATGCTGTAGTTTCTTTGTGTATTCCTCAGTGGGATCTGAGGGAAGTGGCCTGTAGAATTTGGTATTGGAGAGTTGTCTGGCTGCCTCCTTTTGATAGTCAGACCTGTTCATGATGACAACAGCACCTCCTTTATCAGCCTCTTTGATGATAATGTCAGGGTGGTTTCTGAGGCTGTGGATGGCATTGCGTTCTGCACGACTTAGGTTGTGAGGCAAGCGATGTTGTTGTTCCACGATTTCTGCCTGTGCACGCCGGCGGAAGCATTCAATGTATAGGTCCAGGCTGTCATTTCGACCCTCAGGAGGAGTCCATGTGGAGTTCTTTTTCTTGTGCTGTTGGTGGGAGGGCACCCGTGTATCAGTGCACTGTTCAGTGTTGTCCTGGAAGTATTCTTTGAGTCGGAGACGGCGAAAGTAGGCTTCCAGATCGCCACAGAACTGTATCATGTTGGTGGGGGTGGCAGGGCAGAAAGAGAGTCCCCGAGATAGAACAGACTTTTCTTCTGGGCTGAGTGTGTAGTTGGATAGATTGACGATATTGCTGGGTGGGTTAGGGGTACCACTGTTGTGGCCCCATGTGGCAGGTAGGAGTTTAGACAGCTTACAGTCCTTTTTCCTTTGAAGAGAGGTGAAGTGAGTAATGTAGATCTCCTGTCTTATTCTAGTGAAGTCCGTTTGTATAGAAGTTTGGTTATTAATGAGAGTCTCCAGGTTGGAGAGCTCTTTTTTGGTGTTTTCCTGTTATCTACATACTACACAGACCACAGTGAGAGATTATGTCATACTCTATCAAAAAAACTGAGGAACCACCTGATCAGCATCCTATACAGCAAACAGGAAAACACCAAAAAAGAGCTCTCCAACCTGGAGACTCTCATTAATAACCAAACTTCTATACAAACGGACTTCACTAGAATAAGACAGGAGATCTACATTACTCACTTCACCTCTCTTCAAAGGAAAAAGGACTGTAAGCTGTCTAAACTCCTACCTGCCACATGGGGCCACAACAGTGGTACCCCTAACCCACCCAGCAATATCGTCAATCTATCCAACTACACACTCAGCCCAGAAGAAAAGTCTGTTCTATCTCGGGGACTCTCTTTCTGCCCTGCCACCCCCACCAACATGATACAGTTCTGTGGCGATCTGGAAGCCTACTTTCGCCGTCTCCGACTCAAAGAATACTTCCAGGACAACACTGAACAGTGCACTGATACACGGGTGCCCTCCCACCAACAGCACAAGAAAAAGAACTCCACATGGACTCCTCCTGAGGGTCGAAATGACAGCCTGGACCTATACATTGAATGCTTCCGCCGGCGTGCACAGGCAGAAATCGTGGAACAACAACATCGCTTGCCTCACAACCTAAGTCGTGCAGAACGCAATGCCATCCACAGCCTCAGAAACCACCCTGACATTATCATCAAAGAGGCTGATAAAGGAGGTGCTGTTGTCATCATGAACAGGTCTGACTATCAAAAGGAGGCAGCCAGACAACTCTCCAATACCAAATTCTACAGGCCACTTCCCTCAGATCCCACTGAGGAATACACAAAGAAACTACAGCATCTACTCAGGACACTCCCTACACTAACACCAGAAGAAATCAACATACCCCTAGAGCCCCGACCAGGGTTATTCTATCTACTACCCAAGATCCACAAACCCGGCCATCCTGGACGCCCCATCATCTCGGGCATTGGCACTCTCACTGAAGGACTGTCTGGATATATGGACTCTCTACTCAGACCCTATGCCACCAGCACTCCCAGCTATCTCCGTGACACCACTGATTTCCTGAGGAAACTACAATGCATTGGTGACCTCCCAGAAAACACCATCCTAGCCACCATGGATGTAGAGGCTCTCTACACAAACATCCCACACACAGATGGAATACAAGCTGTCAGGAACACTATCCCTGATGATGCCACAGCACAACTGGCTGCTGAGCTCTGTGCCTTTATACTTACACACAACTATTTCAAATTTGATGACAATATATATCTCCAGATCAGTGGCACTGCTATGGGCACCCGCATGGCCCCACAATATGCCAATATCTTCATGGCTGACCTGGAACAACGCTTCCTCAAGTCTCGTCCACTCACACCTCTTCTCTACCTACGCTACATTGATGACATCTTCATCATCTGGACCCATGGGAAGGAGACTCTGGAAAAATTCCACCATGATTTCAACAGCTTCCACCCCACCATCAACCTCAGCCTGGACCAATCTACACGGGAGGTCCACTTTCTTGACACCACGGTGCAAATAAGTGATGGTCACATTAACACCACCCTATATCGAAAACCCACCGACCGCTATGCCTACCTTCATGCCTCCAGCTTCCATCCCGGGCACATCACACGATCCATTGTCTACAGCCAAGCACTGAGGTACAACCGCATCTGCTCTGACCCCTCAGACAGAGACCAACACCTACAAAATCTCCATCAAGCATTCTCAAAACTACAATACCCACACGAGGAAATAAAGAAACAGATCAACAGAGCCAGACGTGTACCCAGAAGCCTCCTACTGCAAGACAAACCCAAGAGAGAAACCAACAGGACTCCACTGGCCATCACATACAGCCCCCAGCTAAAACCCCTCCAACGCATCATCAAGGATCTACAACCCATCCTGGACAATGATCCCACACTTTCACAGGCCTTGGGTGGCAGGCCAATCCTTGCCCACAGACAACCTGCCAACCTGAAACATATTCTCACCAGCAACTGCACACCACACCGTAATAACTCTAGCTCAGGAACCAATCCATGCAACAAACCTCGATGCCAACTCTGCCCACATATCTACACCAGCGACACCATCACAGGACCTAACCAGATCAGCCACACCATCACTGGTTCATTCACCTGCACATCCACCAATGTAATATACGCCATCATATGCCAGCAATGCCCCTCTGCTATGTACATCGGCCAAACTGGACAGTCTCTACGGAAAAGGATAAATGGACACAAATCAGACATTAGGAATGGCAATATACAAAAACCTGTAGGAGAGCACTTCAACCTCCCTGGCCACACTATAGCAGACCTTAAGGTGGCCATCCTGCAGCAAAAAAACTTCAGGACCAGACTTCAAAGAGAAACTGCTGAGCTTCAGTTCATCTGCAAATTTGACACCATCAGCTCAGGATTGAACAAAGACTGTGAATGGCTTGCCAATTACAGAACCAGTTTCTCCTCTCTTGGTTTTCACACCTCAACTGCTAGAACAGGGCCTCATCCCCCCTGATTGAACTGACCTCGTTATCTCTAGCTTGCTTGCTAGCACACATATATATACCTGCCCCTGGATATTTCCATTACATGCATCTGAGGAAGTGGGTATTCACCCACGAAAGCTCATGCTCTAAAACGTCTGTTAGTCTATAAGGTGCCACAGGATTCTTTGCTGCTTTTACAGATCCAGACTAACACGGCTACCCTCTGATACTTGCTACCCTGCCCTTAGTCTTCCTCTTGCTTCTAATGTATTGATAAAAAGTCTTCTTGTTTCCCTTTATTCCCATAGCTAGTTTGAGTTCATTTTGTGCCTTTGCTTTTCTAATCTTGCCTCTGCATTCCTGTGTTATTTGCCTATATTCATCCTTCGTGATGTGACCTAGTTTCCATTTTTTTTAATGACGCCTTTTTATTTTGTAGGTCACGCAAGATCTCAAGGGTAAGCCAAGGTGGTCTTTTGCCACATTTTCTATCTTTCCTAACCATCGGAATAACTTGCTTTTGGGCCCTTAATAGCGTCCCTTTGAAAAACTGCCAACTTTCCTCAGTTGTTTTTCCCCTCAGTCTTAATTCCCATGGGACCTTGCCTATCAGCTCTCTGAGCTTACCAAAATCCACCTTCCTGAAATCCATTGTCTCTACTCTGCTGTACTCCCTTCTACCTTTCCTTAGAATTGCAAATTCTATGATTTCATGATCACTTTCACCCAAGCTTCCTTCTACTTTCAAATTCTCAACAAGTTCCTCCCTATTGGTTAAAATCAAGTCTAGAACAGCTTCCCCCCAGTAGCTTTTTCAACTTTCTGAAATAAAAAGTTGTCTGCAATGCAGTCCAGGAACTTATTGGATAGTCTGTGCCCCGCGGTGTTATTTTCCCAACATATATCTGGATAGTTGAAGTCCCCCATCACCACCAAATCTTGGGCTTTGGATGATTTTGTTAGTTGTTTGAAAAAAGCCTCATCCACCTCTTCCGCCTGATTAGGTGGCCTGTAGTAGACTCCCAGCACAACATCACCTGTGTTTTTTACCCCTTTTAGCCTAACCCAGAGACTCTCCACCCTTCCGTCTCCTATGTCCATCTCCACCTCAGTCCAAGTGTGTACATTTTTAATATATAAGGCAACACCTCCTCCCTTTTTCCCCTGTCTATCCTTCCTGAGCAAACTATACCCATCCACACCAACATTCCAGTCGTGTGTATTATCCCACCAAGTTTCACTAATGCCAATAATGTCATAGTTGTATTTATTTATTAGCACTTCCAGTTCTTCCTGCTTATTACCCATACTTCTTGCATTTGTATAAAGGCATCTAAGATACTGGTTTGATCTTGCCTCCCAGCTTTGCCCTGACCCTCCTTCCTCTCTGCCATTATAGCCCGTGCTCCCTCCTGTTTCCAACCCATCTCCCAGGTCTTGTTCCCCACTTACCTGAGGGCTTTGCTCACCTGTCCCCGTCAAACCTAGTTTAAAGCCCTCCTTACTAGGTTAGCCAGTCTGTGCGCAAATAAGGCCTTTCCCCGCTTCGAAAGGTGAACGCCATCTGTTCCTAGCAGTCCTTCCTCAAATAGCATCTAGTGGCACCAAATCTTGTGTAAAGGGGGTCATATCCAAGACCAGGTTATGGGTTGCTTGTTATAATTATGTTGTCTGTATGTATGTATCATTTTGTAGTTGAAGTTATCAGTATCGACTCTGTACTGTCTGTATTTTAAACTTATGCTATGCTTCTGGGAAGCTGGTGTTAGCTCTGCCTCGCCTGCCTGATGTCCATTAAGGACCATCAGCTACACAATTGACCCATGGAGAGAAGGCAGATACGCCTTGTAACTCAGCAAAGTATGCAGGGACTTACCCATGTGACCCCAGACTCCATTTTGCTGTAATGTTCCAAAGTAAGGACAAAGAGGTTCTTACACCTGGAAAAGCCTATAAAAGGCTGATGCCTCATCTCCATCTTGTCTTCAATCCTGCTTCTTACCTCTGGAGGGACTTTGCTACAAACTGAAGCTCTGAACAAAGGACTGGGAACGTTCCAGAGATTTGATTTGAACCTGCAGTTTACTCCATCACTGCTACAAGCCTGAACTAAGAACTTGGCCATTACTGCATGTAGTTCATTCCATTTAACCAGTTCTAGTTCTCTCTCTCTTTTTCCCTTTATGAATAAACCTTTAGATTTTAGATTCTAAAGGATTGGCAACGGCGTGCTTTGTGGATAACATCTGATTTGTATATTGACCTAGGTCTGGGGCTTGATTCTTTGGGATTGAGAGAACCGTTTTCTTTTATTGGGGTATTGGTTTTCATAACCATTCATCCCCAGGATGAGTGGCACTGGTGGTGATACTGGGGGACTGGAGTATCTAAGGAAATTGCTTGTGTGGGTACGTCTAGACTACCCGCCATATCACTTTCTCGTGGGTAGAAATTGATTTCTCGGGGATCGATATATTGCATCTAGATGAGACGCGATATATTGATCCCCGAAATTGCTGTTATAACCTTATTCCCAGATCTGGACCTTAGCGTCCAAAATATGGGGGTTAGCATGAAAACCTCCAAGCTTAGTCACCAGCTTGGACCTGGTACCTGCTGCCACCACCCAAAAAATTAGAGTGTTTTGGGGCACTCTGGTCCCACTGAAAAACCTTCCCTGGGGACCCCAAGACCCAAATCCCTTGAGTCTCACAACAAAGGGAAATAATCCTGTTTCCCTTCCCCCCTCCAGGTGCTCCTGGAGAGATACACAGACACAAGCTCTGTGAAACTACACAGAGTGATTCCCCCTCTCCGTTCCCCAGTCCTGGGAACAAAAAGGACTTTCCTATTCCCCAGAGGGAATGCAAAATCAGGTTAGCCAATTCAACACACACAGACCTCCCCTGATTTCTTCCTCCCACCAATTCCCTGGTGAGTACAGACTCAATTTCCCTGAAGTAAAGAAAAACTCCAACAGGTCTTAAAAGAAAGCTTTATATAAAAAAGAAAGAAAAAATACCAATGTTCTCTCTGTATTAAGATGATACAACACAGGGTCAATTGCTTAAAAGAATATTGAATAAACAGCCTTATTCAAAAAGAATACAAATCAAAGCACTTCAGCACTTATATTCATGCAAATACCAAAGAAAAGAAACCATAGAACTTACTATCTGATCTCTTTGTCCTTACACTTAGAAACAGAAGACTAGAAAGTAGAAAGTACTTCTCCAAAGCTCAGAGGAGCAGGCAGACAGACAAAAGACTCAGAGACACACTTCCCTCCACCCAAAGTTGAAAAAATCCGGTTTCCTGATTGGTTCTCTGGTCAGGTGTTTCAGGTGAAAGAGACATTAACCCTTAGCTATCTGTTTATGACACGCCCCCCAAATTGCAGACAGTGGGGAAGCTCACTGGCGGCAATTTCCTTCTAGAACTTGAAAATAAACAGATTAATACAACACATGCACCTTTACATATACTACTAAGTATATAACTAACAGACTTTTACATGTTAAGAACACTTTTTAACTACTGGATTCTGGGAAACTCTCACGGGAGAGTGCATCAGCAACTTTGTTAGAAGCTCCTGTGATGTGTTGAATGTCAAAATCAAAATCTTGGAGAGCTAAACTCCAACGAAGAAGTTTCTTGTTGTTTCCCTTGGCAGTATGAAGCCACTTGAGTGCAGCATGGTCAGTTTGTAGTTTGAACCGCCGTCCCCAAACATATGGGCGTAGCTTTTCTAGGGCGTACACAATGGCATAGCATTCCTTTTCACTGACTGACCAGTGACTTTCCCTCTCAGACAGTTTCTTGCTGAGAAACACGACAGGATGGAAGTTGTGATCTGTTGCTTCCTGCATGAGCACTGCTCCTATACCACGCTCAGATGCATCTGTGGTTACTAGGAATGGCTTGTCAAAGTCCGGGGCCCTGAGCACAGGGTCAGACATGAGCATCGCCTTAAGCTGGGTAAAGGCCTTTTGACACTCATTAGTCCACTTAACGGCATTTGGCTGGGTCTTTTTGGTTAGGTCGGTCAATGGGGCAGCGATTTGGCTGTAGTGTGGTACAAATCGCCTGTAGTATCCGGCCAAGCCTAAGAAGGATTGGACCTGTTTCTTTGACCTTGGGACAGGCCACTTTTGGATAGCATCCACCTTGGCCTGTAGGGGGTTTATGGTTCCTCGACCCACCTGGTGCCCCAGGTAAGTCACTCTGTTTTGGCCTATTTGACACTTTTTGGCCTTAACAGCTAGTCCTGCCTGCCTGATGCGCTCAAAGACCTTTTCCAGGTGGAGTAGGTGTTCGGGCCAGGAGTCTGAAAAAATTGGCCACATCATCGAGGTAGGCAACTGCAAATTCTCCCAGTCCAGCTAGTAGACCGTCTACCAGCCTCTGGAAGGTGGCGGGTGCATTTCGAAGGCCGAAAGGAAGGACATTGAATTCATACACCCCCGCATGGGTGACGAATGCTGACCTCTCCTTGGCAGGTTCATCTAGCGGTACTTGCCAGTACCCCTTGGTTAAGTCTATTGTAGAGATGAACTGGGCACGTCCCAACTTCTCCAATAGCTCATCAGTGCGTGGCATTGGATAGTTGTCCGGACGAGTTACCGCATTTAGCTTACGGTAGTCCACGCAAAAGCGTATTTCCCCATCTGGTTTGGGTACTAGAACCACTGGAGATGCCCATGCACTGGTAGATGAGCGGATTATACCCATCTGTAGCATGTTCTGGATCTCCCGTTCTATAGCAGCTTGGGCATGAGGAGACACTCGGTAGGGTGGGGTTCTGATTGGGTGAGCATTACCTGTATCAATGGAGTGGTATGCCCGTTCAGTCCGTCCTGGGGTGGCTGAGAACAATGGGGCGAAGCTAGTGCACAGCTCCTTGATTTGTTGCCGCTGCAGACGTTCCAGGGTGGTTGAGAGGTTCACCTCTTCCACGCCACCGTCTTTTTTCCTGTCGTAGTAGACACCGTCAGGCCACTCAGCATCATCTCCCTGGACTGTAAACTGACAAACCTGTAAGTCTCTGGAATAGAAAGGCTTGAGAGAATTAACATGGTACACTTTAGGCTTTAGTGAGGAATTGGGAAATGCTATGAGGTAGGACCCTGGGGCAGCAGACAGCAGTTCTATGCGGGAGCCGTTCTAGCCCTGGTGTTGCCTAGAGCTACTGCTTCTGGCCATCGGGTAGCAAAGTCCACTAAAGTCAGTACGTACTGTTTTCCTCTGGGCGTCTTTTTTGGAAAAGGGCCCAGAATATCCACAGCTACTCGCTGAAAGGGGACCTCAATTATGGGGAGTGGCTGGAGAGGGGCCTTGACCTGATCTTGAGGCTTACCCACTCTTTGGCATACCTCACAAGACCGGACATACTTGGCAACATCCTTGCCCATCCCCTCCCAGTGGAAGGACTTCCCCAACCGGTCCTTGGTTCGGTTCACCCCAGCATGGCCACTGGGATGATCATGGGCTAAGCTTAAGAGCTTCCCCCGGTACTTAGTTGGAACCACCAACTGTTTTTGCGGCTGCCATTCCTCCCGGTGTCCACCAGAAAGAATTTCCTTGTATAAAAGTCCTTGGTCTATAACAAACCGGGATCGATTAGAAGAGCTGAGAGGCGGTGGGGTGCTCCGTGCCGCCGCCCACGCTTTCTGAAGGCTGTCATCTGCTTCCTGCTCAGCCTGGAACTGTTCCCTTGAGGCTGGGGTCACCAGTTCTTCCTCAGACTGTGGACTTGGGCTTGGTCCCTCTGGAAGCGATGTAGGTGATGGGGTTGTTTCCGTTGCTGGTGAACCGCTCTCCGCTGGTGCACCTGAGGGTATTTCAGGCTCTGGCTGAGCCTTTTGGGTATGGCTGTCGTGTGCTTCTGCCAGTTCTGGCTCGCTGGCGCCCTCTGGCGTTGAGTTTGAAGATGTGGTTGCACTTGCTGGTGCTGGTTGCTGTTCCAGTTCCGGGCCTGGGACTGGAGATGCTGTGGCTGTTTCAGTGGTAGGCATGGAATCCGGGTCCACTACCTCTGTCTGGGTCTCTGGTAACACAGACGGGGCCTCTGTGGACGGCTCAGGAACAGGAATGGGTCTGGAAGCTTGCCTGGTTTGGCTACGGGTAACCATTCCCACTCTCTTGGCCCGCCTCACCTGGTTGGCCAAGTCTTCCCCCAGTAGCATGGGGATAGGATAATTGTCATAGACTGCAAAAGTCCACATTCCTGACCAGCCTTTGTACTGGACAGGCAGTTGAGCTGTAGGCAAGTCTACAGCTTGTGACATAAAGGGGTAAATTGTAACTTTGGCCTTTGGGTTGATGAATTTGGGGTCAACGAAGGATTGGTGGATAGCTGACACTTGTGCCCCCGTGTCTCTCCACGCAGTAACCTTCTTTCCGCCCACTCTCAAATTTTCCCTTCGCTCCAAGGGTATTTGAGAGGCATCTGGGCCTGGGGATCTTTGGTGTGATGGTGGTGTAATGAATTGCACTCGCATGGTGTTCTTGGGACAGTTGGCCTTGATATGTCCCAGTTCATTACACTTAAAGCATCTTCCATCTGATGGGTCACTGGGCCGAGGTGAGTTACTGGAGACTGGTGAGGTTGAAGGGTAGGGTATCTGTGGCTTTACTTGGGTGGTATGTGGGGTCTTTGGCTGTCCTCGGTTGTAGGGTTTATGGTCTGTGTGCCCCCTGGGGTAATCATTCCCCTTGACAGTAGCTTTCTTGCTTTCTGCCAGTTCCATCCATTTGGCTCCAATCTCCCCCGCCTCAGCGATATTTTTGGGATTTCTATCTTGTATGTACCGTGTGATGTCTTCAGGAACACCATCCAAGAACTGCTCCATTTGTATGAGGAGGTTCACTTCTTCCAAGGTTTGAATGTTGTTTCCTGTTAACCAGGCCTCATAGTTTTTTGCAATGTAGTAGGCGTGTTTGGGAAATGACACCTCTGGTTTCCATTTTTGGGTTCTGAAGCGCCGACGGGCATGATCTGGGGTTATCCCCATCCTGTATCTGGCCTTGGTTTGAAAAAGTTTATAGTCGTTCATTTGCAGCTTAGGCATTTCAGCTGCCACCTCTGCTAAAGGTCCACTGAGTTGTGGCCTTAATTCTACCATGTACTGGTCTTCGGGGATGCTGTACCCAAGACAGGCTCTTTCAAAATTTTCCAAGAAGGCCTCGGTGTCATCACCTGCCTTGTAGGTGGGAAATTTCCTGTGCTGTGGAGCAATAATTGGCGCCGGGTTGTTAGGGTTGGCCGGCACATGCAGCCCAGCTTTTGCCAAATCCAGTTCATGTTTTCTCTGTTTTTCCTTCTCTTCATTTTCTTTTTCCATTTGTTTTTGTTGTTTTTCCATGTCTCGGCGGTGGGCCGCCTCTTCTGCTTCTAGTTTTCTTTTGTGTGCTGCCTCTTGGGCTTCCTGTTCTCTTTGGTAGGCTGCCTGTTCCCTTTGGTAGGCTGCCTGTCTGATCTGTTCTTCTCTTTCTTTCATCTCCATGTCTTTTTGTTTCATTTCCAGCTGTCGCCTGTGTTCAGCTTCTTTGAATTGGTCTTCGGCCTCCATTTTTGTCTTGGTAGACATGGTTCCTGTTTTCTTGTGTTGGGGTGCCCTCCGGTGTTTCTCTTCTGAACTGCAGGCTCTCTGTTGCCTCCTGAAGTCTGCCTAGCAACAGTGCTTTTTTCCCTTTCTCTCTCTAGCTAATGTTCAATTAAGGGAAACCAGAAAAACCACTTTATTTGCATGCATATAAGTGCTGGTACTTGCCTCCTAATGGGAGGGCTATTGTATGACAAAAGACTGATAATAGTCCTTAACGACTTCTTGCTTAACATGCAAACCACAAACTGCCAGATAGAGAGCAGAAAAAAAAAATTCTCTCTGGTTCCCTTTTAAAACCAAACTGTTTCTCTCTGCTAAAAAGCCCTTAGCAGAGAAAAGAACAATATAATATTCCTACTGGCTTCTGGATTCTGTCTATCTCCCAACCGCTGCCACACCATGTTATAACCTTATTCCCAGATCTGGACCTTAGCGTCCAAAATATGGGGGTTAGCATGAAAACCTCCAAGCTTAGTCACCAGCTTGGACCTGGTACCTGCTGCCACCACCCAAAAAATTAGAGTGTTTTGGGGCACTCTGGTCCCACTGAAAAACCTTCCCTGGGGACCCCAAAACCCAAATCCCTTGAGTCTCACAACAAAGGGAAATAATCCTGTTTCCCTTCCCCCCTCCAGGTGCTCCTGGAGAGATACACAGACACAAGCTCTGTGAAACTACACAGAGTGATTCCCCCTCTCCATTCCCCAGTCCTGGGAACAAAAAGGACTTTCCTATTCCCCAGAGGGAATGCAAAATCAGGTTAGCCAATTCAACACACACAGACCTCCCCTGATTTCTTCCTCCCACCAATTCCCTGGTGAGTACAGACTCAATTTCCCTGAAGTAAAGAAAAACTCCAACAGGTCTTAAAAGAAAGAAAAAATACCAATGTTCTCTCTGTATTAAGATGATACAACACAGGGTCAATTGCTTAAAAGAATATTGAATAAACAGCCTTATTCAAAAAGAATACAAATCAAAGCACTTCAGCACTTATATTCATGCAAATACCAAAGAAAAGAAACCATAGAACTTACTATCTGATCTCTTTGTCCTTACACTTAGAAACAGAAGACTAGAAAGTAGAAAGTACTTCTCCAAAGCTCAGAGGAGCAGGCAGACAGACAAAAGACTCAGAGACACACTTCCCTCCACCCAAAGTTGAAAAAATCCGGTTTCCTGATTGGTTCTCTGGTCAGGTGTTTCAGGTGAAAGAGACATTAACCCTTAGCTATCTGTTTATGACAGGGGTATTGGTTTTCATAACCATTCATCCCCAGGATGAGTGGCACTGGTGGTGATACTGGGGGACTGGAGTATCTAAGGAAATTGCTTGTGTGGGTACGTCTAGACTACCCGCCATATCACTTTCTCGTGGGTAGAAATTGATTTCTCGGGGATCGATATATTGCATCTAGATGAGACGCGATATATTGATCCCCGAAATTGCTCCCGTTGACTCCGGAAGTCCACCAGCGTGAACGGCGGTAGCGGAGTCGACAGAAGGAGCCACGGAAGCCGATCCTGCGCCGTGAGAACGAGAGGTAAATTGATCTAAGATACTTGGACTTCAGCTATGCTGTTCACGTAGCTGAAGTTGCTTATCTTAGATCGATCCCCCCCCCTAGTGTAGACCAGCCCTGAGACTTGTGGTTAGCCAGTGTGGTAAAACCAAAGTCCTCTTTGACTGGCTGGTTTGGTTTGCCTTAGAGGTGGAAAAACCCCAGCCTAGGGCTGTAACTGCCCTGTTTAAGCAATAGGTCCTGAACTGGCACACTCAGTTGGGTCCCGCCAGAACCGCATCGTCACAGAGGGGAACAGGAGAAGACAAAAGAAGCAAGAGAAGAAGAGAAAGGAGAGGGAGCGGATGGAGGAAAAAGTGAAACGAAAAGGACAAACCCTAATGTCCCCAGTGATTCTAAGGGATAAAACCCCAGGTGTGGAATAATATTCGGCCTCCTTAAGCTTGTGTTTTCCATGCCTAGAATTCAACTCTCACCAGATGGATCAGATTGAACAGGTTTCAAACCTCTAGGAAGCTCTTACCTTCTAAACAGGGATGGCTGTTTTCTAGTAAAATCACTAAAAGGGAAGGAGAAAACTCGAAAGAGATTCCTCCTGGTGCTCACGTTCATGAACCTGAATACTCTCTGTCTTCAAAGAGAGACCTGGAGAAGGAGACTTGCTGAAGCAAAGCCACAGGGGTCTCTGAGGTTTCCCTGGCCCCTCGCCCCTGTCTTGCCTGGCTGATGTCAGCATCTCTCTGTGAGGTCACCACCTCCCCACCCCCTTTGACTAATAGTCTGAGGTCCTGCAAAAGGCCTTTGTGATGTCAGTGCCACACCCCTCCCTTACTGTGCCAATGTCTTGCTGCTGGCCAGGCACTTTGGAGGTTTGAGCTACTCCCTGTGGATCACCCCACTCAAGAAGCATTCGTTCTAGGAAGTAAGCCAGTTAGACAGGAAAACATCAGACTCTGCTCCCAATGCTACGCTCAGTTTTTCAGAAATTAGTTGACTTTATGGCCAGAAGAGACAATTAGAGCATCTAATCTGACCCCCTTCATATCACAGGCCTCCTGTATGACACAATAGCTACTTTTGGGGAAAATACTTTCCAGAAAGGCATCTAGTCTTCATTGAATGACATCAGGAGATGGAGAATCCACCACTTTCCTTGGTAGCTTGACCCGTGGTGAATCATCCTCGCTGTTGAATATTTGTGCCTTAGTTGTAATATGAATTTGTCTCTTTTCACCTTCCAGCCACTGGCTCTTGTTATGCCTTTCTCTGCTCGATTAAAAAGCCCTTTAATACCCAATATTTTTTCTCCATTAAGGCACTTCAACACTTCAATGAAGTCACCTTTTAATCTTCTTTTGATAAGCTAAACAGGTTGAGCTCTTTCAATAGCTCACTAGAAGGCATTTTTCTCCAGCTCTCAGAACATTTGGTGGCTCTTTGCTGCCCCAGCTCCAATTTCACAACATCTTTTTCAAATGAGGACACCAAAACTGGAGGCAGTTTTCCAATATCAGTCTCACTGATGGCGTGTCACCTCCTGTGATGTTACTGACATAATCTATAATTGTGTAGATCACTGTTGCGACCACTGTTGTATATTTCCAGCCAATATTGTAGAAAGGTTGTCATGTAAGGGGTCTATGGAGAGGTTCTGATTGGCTGATTATAATTATGCCATCTCTAGATGTCTGTCATTTTTTGTAGCTGACATGAATATTGGCTCTGTGCTGCCCATATTTCAAACCTGTGCTCTGTTTCTGGGGAACACACCCAGACAAGTTGGTGTCAGTTCTGCCTAGCCTGCTTGATGGCCCATTAAGGACCATCAGCTAATCAATCGACCCATTGAGAGAAGGCAGATACGCCTTGTGACTCAGCAAAGTATGCAGGGACCTGCCTATGGCAGAACTCTAAGGTTTTTCTGTGCCACGTACTGAATAGAGTGTCCTTGGGACAAAGAAAGCAAAGACCATGTGACGGTGCTGCCCGTGGGAGCCAGCTGAGGTCACTTAATCAGGGTGAACTGCAAACAAAACAGGGCAGACAAATCCCAAACGCTGCTGGTTATTCCAATACTTAGATTTACCAAGCCAGCAGAAAACAGCTTCTGTCGTACCTCACTGGTTACTTAGAAATTTAAACCACGCAGTTTCCTTAATGTACCCAGCCTCAAGCCTTCATCCAGACACCTGTTAGATATGATAATGATTCCTGAAAATCTTACTTCATCATCTAAAGGAAGAGGTTCTTCCAGTCCCAAAGGATCAGCCATATATCCAGGTGTCATAACCTTAGTCCCAGATTTGGACCTTAGCGTCCAAAATATGGGGGTTAGCATGAAAATCTCCAAGCTTAGTTACCAGCTTGGACCTGGTACTTGCTGCCACCACCCAAAAAATTAGAGTGTTTTGGGGCACTCTGGTCCCCCTGAAAAACCTTCCCTGGGGACCCCAAGACCCAAATCCCTTGAGTCTCACAACAAAGGGAAATAATCCTTTTTCCCTTCCCCCCTCCAGGTGCTCCTGGAGAGATACACAGACACAAGCTCTGTGAATCCAAACAGAGTGACTCCCCCTCTCCGTTCCCAGTCCTGGAAACCAAAAGTACTTTCCTATTCCCCCAGAGGGAATGCAAAATCAGGCTAGCAAATTCAACACACACACAGATCTCCCCCCTGATTTCTTCCTCCCACCAATTCCCTGGTGAGTACAGACTCAATTTCCCTGAAGTAAAGAAAGACTCCAACAGGTCTTAAAAGAAAGCTTTATATAAAAAGAAAGAAAAATACATACAAATGGTCTCTCTGTATTAAGGTGATGAAATACAGGGTCAATTGCTTAAAAGAATATTGAATAAACAGGCCTTATTCAAAAAGAATACAAATCAAAGCACTCCAGCACTTATATTCATGCAAATATCAAAGAAAAGAAACCATATAACTTACTATCTGATCTCTTTGTCCTTACACTTAGAAACAGAAGACAAGAAAGTAGAAACTACTTCTCCAAAGCTTAGAGAAAGCAGGCAGCCAGAAAACAAAGACCTCAGACACAAAATTCCCTCCACCCAAAGTTGAAAAAATCCGGTTTCCTGATTGGTCCTCTGGTCAGGTGCTTCAGGTGAAAGAGACATTAACCCTTAGCTATCTGTTTATGACACCAGGTCCAATTATAACTTAGATTTTACCCAAAATACATGCTATAGCCAATTCTTATTAACTGAGCTAAAATTTATTAGAAAAGAAAAGAGAGAGTGTGTTTGTTGAAAGATCAATATACATACAGACTTGAATTCAATTCTTGAGGTTCAGATACATAGCAGACATGAACTTGTAGTTGCCAAAAGTCCTTTTAGAAATATTCCATAGCTTATAGTCCAATTTCCATATTCAGGATGGCTCCAGTCAATGACTGGAGATTAAAATCCTTGTGGCTTAAGGTTTCCCCCTCTTGAAACCCAAAGCAGATCTGAGATGAAGAATGATCGTGTCCGAGGATTCTTATACATTTCCAGCAACATTTCAGACTGAGAAAACAATAGGCTTAACTCTCCTTCCAAACATCCTGGCAATTAGTACAGAGTAATTTATCCATCAAACAGTTGAAATACAGGTTACCACAACCTTCAAAGAGACACATAGACAATAATATTCACTCAAGTATCATCATAAATGTTAATATTCCTTTTTTGCTCTTTGAATTAAAACTATAGCAATAGACAAGACTTGTTTGCTTACATCACAAGACCTGAGCAAACACCTCCCCTTCTACCTCTAACAATGCAGACTTGCATTTCAAAGCTCTATTCATTTACATATCTTGCTAACTAGTTCTTAAGGTTCACCCATGGGTCAAGTCAGTTAATTAACTCTTTCTGGCCCTGTCACCTTTCAATGAGATATTATATTACACTCATAATGTCACAGACCACATGGCAAGAGACTATAAAAGGCTGATGCCTCATCTCCATCTTGTCTTCAGTCCTGCTTCATATCTCTGGAGGGACTTTGCTACAAACTGAAGCTCTATACAAAGAACTGAATGACCCATCCCAGCTGTGGACGGACTCCAGAGACTTGATTTGACCTGCAGTTTATTCCATCACAAGCCTGAACCAATAACTTTGCCATTACTGGATGTAATTGATTCATTTAACAATTTTAACTCTCATCTACATTTCTTTATTTTTATGAATAAACTTTTTTATTGTAAATGCTAAAGGATTTGCAAGAGCGTGATTTGTGGGTAAGATCTGACTCATCCATTGACCTGGATCTGGGGCTTGGTCCTTTGAGAGAACCTGTTATAAACAGATAAGAAAAGTTAATAGCACAGAAGTACTTTATGTCTCTTTGACTGTAAAGGGTTAACAAGTTCAGTAAGCCTGGCTGTCACCTGACCAGAGAACCAATCAGAGGACAGGATACTTTCAAATCTTGAGGGAGGGAAGTTTTTGTGTGTGCTGTTAGTGTTTGGTTGTTGTTCACTCTGGGGGCTCAGTGGGATCAGATATGCAACCAGATTTCTCTCCATTCTCTCCAATCTCTCCAATACAGGCTCTTATAAGTTCAGACTAGTGAGTACTAGGTAGATAAAATGAGTTAGGCTTATGGTTGTTTTCTTTATTTCCAAATGTGTATTTGGCTGGGAGGGAATTGATTCTATGATGTCCGATTAGCCAGTGGGGTAAAAGCGAAGTCCTCTCTACAAGGTTGGTGTGACATGCTTTAATAGTAAAGAACACTCAGCCTTGGGCTCTGACTGCCCTGCTCCAAGCAATTTGTCCTGAATTGATACTCTCAGCAGTGTCCTGTCAGAGGCCGCATTGTTACAGGGGTCATCCGGGATTACAACTGGGAACGCTCCGAAGCTCAGGATGTAGTTCCTCAGCAAGGAGAAGTATTTAACCCACACATCTCCAGGGTGTGGTGGTGTGTCCCAGCTAGTGGCACTAAGATCATTTAGAGGGAAAGATAAAATGAGTCTTCTCTACAGTCTTAGCTGGCAGCCAGGCGGCTTTTAGTTCATGCTGTAGAGGCCCACACACTAAGCTCATGAGTTCCCAGTTCGATCCCACCCACTGACAAGTCACCGACCTGGATCTGTCAGCGTATCAGAGACAGCTGCCACCCCAAGAAGGAGAAAGCTGCCTTGCCTGGCCGAGAAGAGGTGCCAAGCAGTGAACTGATACCCTTCAGAGCTTCCTGTGATAAACTGCAAACTTTGGACAATAGCAGGGTGGTAGGAAGTGTTGCCCTCAGAGTGGCCTGGATCAGAGCCCATGGGGAAGCCCTGGGCTCCCCTGCCATCTGCTGCACCCTCCCGCCCCGAAGGACCAAAACCCTGACCACTAGGCAACATCCCCACAAGCAAAGGCCATCACTAGGCATCTGTCTTCGAAAGTTTGCAGAGGATGCGGGAGCAGAAAGGGGAGAGAGGATGAGGATGGCTCTTGGGAAGAGGGAGCTTTATGGGAATGTCCTGTTTACTTCCATCAACCCAATGATCAGATCATTGATGCCTAGAAACTTCCCTGATGTGTTGTAATTGATTGGATCTAGATTTTAAAATGGGTACCACGTTTGCAGATGGAGAAATGCCAGCGAGTTGAGTGGAAGGCCATTGCAAGCTCAGCTAATTATGCAATGTGGCTTATTCCCCATCTAACAAGCTCTTTAAAAAGACGGTTACTCACCTTTGTAACTGTAGTTCTTCGAGATGATGTGTTGCTCATATCCATTCCAGTTAGGTGTGCGCACGCCGCGTGCACGTTCGTCAGAAATTTTTACCCTAGCAGCACTCGGTGGGCCGGCCGCCCAATATATACCCCTGCCGGCCCATCCGCTTCTCAGTTCCTTCTTGCCGGCTACTCTGACAGTGGGGAAGGAGGGCGGGTGTGGAATAGATATGAGCAACACATCTCAACGAACTACAGTTACAAAGGTGAGTAACCATCTTTTCTTTTTTGAGTGATTGCTCATATTCATTCCAGAGTATGCAGCTGCTGTTCCCATCATGATGAATACGGTTTTGGAAGAAAAACTGGCAGGAAGATGTCCTGATTGACATGAAAGGAGGAGACGACCTTAGGAAGGAACGCATGGTGTGGTCGCAGCTGTACCTTGTCCTTATGGAACACCGTATATAGAGTATCCACATTCAAAGCTCTAAGTTTCGAGACTCGTCTCGCCGAGGTGATAGCGACGAGGAAGGCTGTCTTCCAGGACAGGTAAAGCAGTGAGCATGTTGCTAAAGGCTCAAAGGGGGGCCCCCATGAGCCTGGCTAAGACGAGGTTCAGGTCCCAGGTAAGGGCTGGTTTTCTGACCTGGGGATAGAGTCGCTCCAAGCCCTTGAGGAATCTGGAAACTATAGGATGGGAAAAAATGGAACTGCCAGCCTCCCCAGGATGGAAGGTGGAAATAGCTGCAAGGTGCACTCTTAGCGACGAAATCGCTAAACCTTGGCTCTTTGAGAGACCATAAATAGTCCAAGATGGTGGGGGCCGATACAGTCTGCGGAGAAAGGTCCTGCTGAGCGCACCAGTGACAAGAGCTTCCATTTCGCAAAGTATGATGATCGCGTTGAGGGCTTTCTGCTTCCCAGCAGCACTTGCTGCTCTGCGGCAGAACAACGCAGCTCCGATTGGCTTAACCAGCCAGCAGTCATGCAGTCAGATGAAGGGACTGCAGGTGGTGTAGCCTGCTGAAGTCCTGCGTGATCAGGTCCGGGCAGAGTGGCAGGGGAATCGAGTCTGACAGAGACAGGTCGAGCAGCGTGGCGTACCAATGCTGCCTCTGCCAAGCCGGAGAGATCAGGATAAGGCAGGCTTTGTCCCTGTACATCTTGATCAGAACTTAGTGGACAAGAGGAAACGGTAGGAAGGCATAACAGAAGTGGCCTGTCCACAGAATGAGGAACGCTTCCGACAGTGAGCCCGGTGAGCGACCTTGCATGGAGCAGAACACCTGGCATTTCCTGTTGTCCCTTGAGGACAAGAGGTCTATTTGGGGAAAGTCCCACCTCTGGAAAACTGAATGGAGAATGTCCAGACGGATGGATCACTCGTGCGCCAGGAAGGACCTGCTCAGGTGATCTGCGAGCGTGTTCCAGACTCCTGGGAGGAAGGAGGCTACTAGGTCTATGGAGAGGGTAATGCAGAAGTCTCACAGTAGGATCGCTTCCTGACACAAGGGGGAGGACATGGAGGGCTGGGGAGGATGGAACAGTCGTCCTGCACACACCCAGTCGAGGGAGCCGAGAACTCTCGGCGGAATTCTCAGAATGATGTCTATGGCGTCTCTGCGTGGTCGATAGACGGAGGCGAGCCAGATTTGGAGAGGACGCATTCGCAGCCTGGCGTGTTTTGTAACGAATGTGCATGCAGCCCTGTGACTGAGGAGACCAAGGCACGTGTGGGTAGAGGTTGTTGGAAAACGCTGAAGACCTTGGACAAGTGAGACTATGGCCTGAAACTAGTGGAGGGGTAAACTGGCTCTCGCAAGGTTGGAGTCCCGCATTGCCCCGATAAACTCTATCCTCTGCGTAGGCACCAGAGTGGACTGGTCTAAGTTGATGATCAGGCCTAGACGCAGAAAGAGGTCCTTGATAATGGCCACATGGCTGATGACTTGTGCCTCGGAGGCCCCTCGGATGAGCCAGTCGTCGAGGTAAGGGAAGACGTGTATCCGACGACAGCGTAGGGAAGCAGCGACAACTGCCATACACTTCGTGAACACACGAGGGGCCGAGGAGAGGCCAAAGGGGAGGACAGTAAACTGGTAGTGTCAGTGGTTTACCACAAAGCGCAGATACCTCCTGTGAGGGGGATAAATTGCTATGTGGAAATATGCATCCTGCATGTCGAGAGCGGTGTACCAATCTCCGGGATCCAGGGAAGGAATAATGGTTCCCAGGGATACCATGCAGAACTTGAACTTTTTGATTAATTTGTTCAGTCCTCGCAGGTCTAGGATAGGCCGAAGGCCCCCTTTCGCCTTGGGAATGAGGAATTATCGAGAATAAAACCCCTTGCCCCTTAATTCCTCTGGTACCTTCTCTATAGCTCCAATTGAGAGGAGCTTGTGAACCTTCTGGATGAGGAGTTGCTCGTGAGAGGGGTTCCTGAAAAGGGACGAGGAGGAGGGGTGGAAGGGAGGGGGTGAAACAAACTGAAGACGGTAACCAAGCTCCACCGTGCATAGGACCCAACGATCTGACGCCAACTGGGACCATGCCGGAAGGAACGGGGAAAGGCGGTTGTAGAACTGACAGGGATCCAGGGAGGCAATTGGTACACTGCTCTCGGACGCACCCTCAAAAGTTTGCTTTGGGTCCCAGCGTTGGTTTGGTGGGACCGGAATTATTGCCCCCTTGAGGTCCAGACTGACGTCTGCGATTAGTACGACCTCTTCGTCTGGCAAAGTCTTGCCGTGGCCGAGGTGAGGGGTAAGGACGCTGCGGTTGGGAACGGAAGGACCGTCTTTGAGTCTGAGGCCTATGCATTCCCAATGAATGCATAATTACTCTGTTGTCCTTCAGACTTTGCAGTCTGGGGTCCGTCTTTTGTGAAAACAAGCCTTGACCATCAAACGGCAAGTCTTGTACTGTATGTTGCAACTCAGGTGGCAGGCCGGACACTTGCAACTAGGATATACAGCACATCACTATGCCAGACACGACCGTTCTGGCAGCTGAATCGGCGGCATCTAATGAGGCTTGTAATGAGGTCCTCACGACCCTCTTCCCCGCCTCCAGGAGTGCTGCAAATTCCTGGCGGGAATCCTGCGGAACCAATTCGGCAAACTTCCCGACAGCCTTCCAGGTTTTGTAACAGTATCTGCCGAGGAGGGTTGTTGGTTCTGTATGCGGAGTTGGAGACCTCCTGCAGAATAGATTTTTCGTCCCAACAAATCCATGCGCCGGGCTTCTCTAGATTTAGGCGCGGGTGCTTGTTGGCCGTGGCGCTCCCGTTCGTTGACGGACTGTACCACCAAGGAACAGGGAGCAGGGTACACATAGAGGTACTCATACCCCTTGGAAGGCACCATGTACTTCCCTTCGACCCCCTTGGCTGTAGGTGGGATGGAAGCTGGGGATTGCCAGATGGTGTCAGCTCTGGCCTGGATCAGATGAATGGAAGAGCCACTCTGGTGGGTTTCTCTGTGGACAAGATGCTAATCACCGGGTCCTCCACCTCCGGGACCTCCTCTACCAGCAGGGTGATATTCTGGCGACACGCCGCAGAAGGTCCTGGTGTGACGGGAAGTCAATCGGAAGTGGTCCCGATGATGACGTCCACGCTACTGCCTCATCCGGGGAAGAGGAGGATGACAGCCCGGGGACGAGTGGGTCCTGCACTGAGGCCTGGTCTGGGGGGACCTCCATCTCCGGAAGATCAAGCTGTTCCGGTGCGTGTGCACTGTTTTCCTCTGTGTCAGCACGGAGAGGTCGGCTGATGGTGGCCTCAGGCACACGGTGCTCTGAGTGACCAGAGTGTGATGGGCCAGTCGGTTCACCTTGGGCTTGATGATACGCCCAAGGTGTCCAAAAGGACCACTGATGAGGTCTGTGGTCCGGGCCATGGGCATGCGTGTCCGAGTCTCCGTAGGAGGCACTGTCCGCATCGGAGGAGACGGATGGATGACGCGAGGGCCACGGAGGAGCTGAATTCGCTTGGACCAGGTCTCTGCGTCCATCAGACTCCTGTCTGCACGGTACCGAGAGTCGTAGTGGTGCTGGGAGCGGGACCAGGACCTGCGACCAGCGTGGTGCCGGGAGGTCGACCGCTGCCTCGCATCGCCATGCCGAGATCAGCTGTGAGAGGTACGGCGGTGCCGGGATCTGGACCAGTGCCGAGAATACCGTGATGGAGACCGGGATGTCGAGCGGTGCCGCGAGTACGACCAGTACCGGGATGGAGAGCGGGACTGCGAGTGGTGCCGAGAGCGGGAGCGATGTCAGGATTGAGGGAATCCGCGGTACCTGGATCAGGACCGGAGGCGTTGCACGGTGTCCGGCAAAGATGACCTCATCATGGTGGGCTTGCCCAGTGACTGAACAACCCACACCGGCGGTGCCGGGGCTTGGGGCAGCTCAGGCTCTGTCAGAGCAATTAGCTCCCGAGCCATGGAAAAAGTCTCCAGCGTCAAGGGCACGATGAGCTCAACCACGGCGTGTGCTGGGGAGCTGATAGGCACCGGACTCGACGGCTCCTGAGAGACTGGAATCGACGGTGCGGAGGCAAGCAGTGCTGCAGCAGTTGATGGTGCCGGGCAGTCCGCCTTAGATGTACGCTCAGACTGCGGCATAGATACAGGTGCCGCAGGAGCCTTGTGCCTCTTGCTCCTCGGGGAGAGGGATCAGTGCCTGCCAGAGGGTTGAACCGGCGAAGGCTGGTGCTGAGGAGTCTTCACTGGAACCGTGCGTTCTGGTGCGGAGGATGCACTCGTCCCCGGTGCCGGAGTCGGTGCTAAGATGGAGGAGTCAGAGCTGCCTCAATCAAGAGTTGCTTGAGGCGAATGTCCCGCTCTTTCTTCGTCCGGGGCTTGAATGCCTTGCAGATTCGGCACTTGTCCGCAAGGTGGGATTCTCCCAGACACTTTAAACAGGAGTCGTGTGGACCTCCTGTGGGCATCGGCTGATGACAGGCCGTGCAAGGGCCTGACTGCTGCATGGCCACAGCTAAGACTACTTTCCCCCATCAGCCAAGGCTTCTTGCCCCAGCCACAGCCCTCTCCTGGGCTGTTTCAAGCCCTTCAGGGCAGGAGCGCTCTGTGTCCTGGGGCTGCCCTGTTGGCTAGAGCGCTTCCCCCTTCTCTGGTTGGAGCTCCTCCCTCCCTTCCTGGGCTACTGCTGCTGGCTGGAGTGCTCCTTCCCTGGACCGCTACTGCTGAGGGGTGGGGGGGCCTTGCTGGCCAGCCTCCACTCCCCCTCCTCTGGAGGGGGAAGCCAAGGCCCCACCACCACCACTACAGCTACCACGGGTGAGGGTCCTTCCTGCCTACCCACCAGGGTTGCTGGAGGAGGAGCTGCTGCTGAGTTCGTCCTGGGAAGCTGCTGGAGCCTGGAGGAGGAAGAGGACTGAGAAGACCACCGGCTGCTGGGGGAGCGCACAGGACTCTGGAGAGCACTGTGGAGGGGGCCATCAAAGACTAAGTAGCTCTTTAACTGTGCTCTAGTGGTGTGGGTTTAGACTGTGTTTGTGGGGGCACAGCGGGTGTGGCATGGAGCCTGCCCCTTGATCCATCTGTATTCCCCCCAACCCCCACCACTGCCCCCTCCACCACCCCCACAGGCCACTTATCATCTGCCTTGGCTCCTGCCTCTGGCATTCAGCTGCTCGCCTGGCCTGCCACGCCCTATTGCCACCGTTTGGGCCTCCAGCAGCAGCCAGCCAAACATTTGACTTTGCACAAGTGCCCGTGGGTGCATGCACCCCTGCCTCTCCCAGACTGACCCCTTCCCCTTTTGCAACAGGCCCCCAGCTTTGTCCCTTACTGCCTGCCCCGTTTGCCCCTCATGGCCTTTTGCCCTCCCCTCTAAGCTTCAGTTTGTTTGCCTGCCCCACCCGTTTCCCTTTGCAGCTTGGTTTGTTCTGCCCCAGCCCTGAGGCTAGCCCCTTGGTCCCTCTGCCTCGCTTCCAGCCTGATTGCTCCTCTCCTCTGTGACCCGCCTCACCTTGATTAGCCCCTCCCCCCATGCGCCCATGCCCCTTTAGTGCACTTGTGCTTCTCCCGTTTGAGTTTGCCCCCACTGCACTGCACCCCCCAATTGCCATTGTTCCCCTCCCCTCCCCTAGTGCAACTAGAGGAGCAGGATTTCGATCCCGTGTCTGACTGACCCTCCCCCCGCAAGGTCTTGGTAGCCTCATCTTCCCCCCATTCCCCATCATGGCACCCTCCTCCCTGCCCACAGCCTAGCAGGGAGGAGTGGTTGACCTGCTTTCCCCCACCACCTTCCCTTCCTCTGGTGTTTCCCCTTCCTCCCTCCCTACCACCATGGCGGGAGACACAGCGGGTGGGACCCTGAGGCAAATGCCGTCCCCCCTGCCCCACCTGCTCCCCCGACAACTGCTCTAGTCTCCACCTCAACCACCGCTGCCGGACCACCTGCCACCGCTCCCGCTAAGGGGCCAGCAGCGGTGGGCGATGGGGTGTCGTCTGCTGCCGCCACGTCCCTCGCCCCCTCTGCTTCTGGGGGAGCTCCCTCAGCCGGCAGAAAGGGCCAGGGCAAGAAGGGAAAGGGCCCTGCTCGGAAGACTAAGCCCTCCATGGCAGTGCCTGCCACCACTGCCACGGCCCCGTCATTGGCCGCGGCGCCCCTCCCCGCTGTTCCCTCCACCAGCTCTGCAGGTTTTCGAATTTCCAACAATGTTGGAAATAATTAAGAAAGGGATAGATACGACAGAATATATATTTGTAAAAACAGCAAATACATCCATGATACACCCACATCTTGAATACTGCATGCAGATGTTGTCACCCCATCTCAAAAAAAAAGATATATTGGAACCTGAAAAGGTTCAGAAAAGGGCAACAAAAATGATTAGGGCTATGGAACAGTTATGCCAGACCTAACTCCCAGTTTCACTTGAGCAAACAGGAGATATTTGACATTGTGCAATACGGCTCCTGTGCTCTGTTCCCAAAGTGTTCTGCAGCAGGGGCGGGTCTCTGGTAGTGTGTGTGTGTCACTGGCATATTGGAGTGATGCTGAAACAGGGCAGAGTGGAGGTGGCATTGTGTGGCTGGTATGAACCATCTCTCTTCTTTTCCCCTTCCAAGAACTGAGGGGACAGGAACCCTTACCCAGCGAGGTCACATTCTCATAGTTCTCCTGCATGACATCCCTGTAGAGGGCTCTCTGAGTGGGGTCCAGCAGAGCCCACTCTTCCCTGGTGAAATACACAGCCACCTCCTTGAAGGTCACTGGCCCCGGAAAGAGCAAGAATCCAACACTCAGTACCTGCTGCCCCATTCACAGCCCCCCTATACATGGGGGACAGGAGCCAAACAGAAACTCTGGGTGGATTGCAGTCAGAGTCCCACCCCCACCCTGCTCAGAGCATCCAGGAAACACCAGGGATAGGGGACGAAGAGAGAGCCCCTCCTCTCTCCCAGCAGAGCCATCACACACCTACTAGCCACAGACTGATTCAGGAGATGGAGCCCCTAGCAGGGTCCAGGGACAACTCCCTGGTAGGAAGCCCAACACCTTCCCCATTCTGAAGAGCTGGGTGTGAAGGGAGGGGAATCTCCCCTAAGCCTCACTGGTGGGTGCCCCCTTCATATCTCACAGCAGCTGCTGGTTAGTCAGGTCGGGCTCCAGCACTATGAGTCTGACCAGTTTTCCCAGCTCCATGGAGCTGGGTTATTTTCTGCTCCACAAACTAGAGCATTTTCACCGCCGAACCTCCTGGGTCTGTTCTTAGAATCTAGGCCACTTATTAAATAACTCCCAGCAGGTTTAGCGCATCCCTGTTCTCCTCCCTTTCTCCATCCTGTGCATTTCCTGCAAACCGGACTCTGCAAACCTTCCCATCTCCCGTGTATTTGCTGTCCCGCTCCCTCCTGGAGGAACCCACCAGCAACCCCCTGATAATACCTACCTGAACTGGCTCCTCTGCAGCCATTTCTCTCCCCTGTCCAACGAGAGGATGGAATGAACTGGAGTGAAACATGGACATTATTCTGCAGCCTGGCAGGGTGAGAAGGGCAGCTGTGAAGGTTTCAGAACAGGCTTTAGTTCATTTCACAGCATGATTCCCCCAGGCCCTTTCCCTGCAGACAGACACCCTAGTGTCTGCCATGCTGAGAAAGGCTTGATCTCTGTGTACAGTGTAGACCTGGCCTCTCCTGCCAGGCTAATCCCACAGAGACATTTTAACCTCCCTTCTCCCTCCCCCATCCCATAACAAAGTCTCTGAACACAAGGCTAGAAAAGAACAGAACTAAAGGAGTCACCATGGGGGATCCCCTCAGACAAGGACCCCACGGCAGCCACACCCCAGCAGGGGGAATATGGAGTCAGGAACTGGATTTTCCTCTGTCTGATTCTCATCTTTTCTACAGGAAAGTGACTCTATCCAGGATGCAGCAATACATCTTTCTGGGCAGATTAGAGATCTGGAAATCTCTCTCCAAACTCTTCTCTCTCATTGCCCCTTTCAATCTCTCTTTCTCCTTTTCCCATCTCCTCTCTCTGCCCCTCTGGTAGGAAAGTCCCATTCCTGGGTAGTTTTCTCCCCCATGGCTGGATTTTATCCTGCAATTGCTAATGGGACGAGAAATGGCTGGGGGGGAGGGTCTGTTTGTGTGGCCAGACCCCAACATTTTCCCTTCGTTCCTTTCAGTTACTTGGAATGTCTGGCTCAGAATTTAATCTTAACAGGGCCCAGGGCTGCCCTAGGGGGCTAGGACCAGCTGGAGAAAGTCACCCCCTGGGCCGGGCAGAGAAGCGGCTTTAATTAAGGTCACTTCCGTGGGAGGCAAGTTTGTAGAAATTTTGGTGGTGCCCAGAACCCGCCCCCCCCAACTCCACCCCCTCAAACTCCGCCTCCACCTGCTTAAGGCTCTGGGTGGGATTTCAGGGGGGAGGTCCAGGGTGCAGGTCCTGGGCAAGGGATTAGTGTGCAGGAGAGGTGCAGGATTTGGGAAGGAGTTTGGGTGCAGGCTCCGGGCTGGTGGTGGGGGTGTAGGAAGGGGTGAGGGGTGCAGGCTCTGGGCTGGTGGTGGAAGTGTAGGAACGGGTGAGGGGTGCAGGCTCTGGGAGGGAGTTTGGGTGCTGGGTGCAGGCTCTGGGCTGGGGCAGGAGATGGATATGCAGGAGGGGGTGAGGGGTGCAGGCTTTCGGACGGAGATTGGGTGCAGGCTCGGCTGGGGGTGTAGGAAGGGGGAGGTGGTGCACGCTGGGGCAGAGGATCAGGCTGCAGGGAAATGAGGTTGGGGCTGAGGATGAGGGGTTCATGATGTGGGGGGGCTCAGGGCTGGGGCAGAGGATGAGGGTGGAGGGGGATGAGGGCTCTGGCTGGGGATGAGGATTAGGGTGCGGGGGGGATGAGAGCTCTGGCTGGGGCTGAGGATTAGGGTGCAGACGGATGAGGGCTCTGGCTGGGGATGAGGAATAGAGTACAGGGGAATGAGGGCTCTGGCTGGGGATGAGGATCAGGGTGCAGAGGGATGAGGATCAGGGTGCAGAAGGATGAGGGCTCTGGCTGGGGATGAGGATTAGGGTGCAGAGGGATGAGGGCTCTGGCTGCGGATGAGGATTAGGGTGCAGAGGGATGAGGGCTCTGGCTGGGAATGAGGATCAGGGTGCAGGCGAATGAAGGCTCTATCTGGGGATGAGGATTAGGGTGCAGAGAGATGAGGGCTCTGGCTGGAGATGAGGATCAGGGTGCAGATGGATGAGGGCTCTGGCTGGGGATGAGGAATAGAGTACAGGGAAATGAGGGCTCTGGCTGGGGATGAGGATCAGGGTGCAGAGGGATGAGGATCAGGGTGCAGAAGGATGAGGGCTCTGGCTGGGGATGAGGATTAGGGTGCAGAGGGATGAGGGCTCTGGCTGCGGATGAGGATTAGGGTGCAGAGGGATGAGGGCTCTGGCTGGGAATGAGGGGTTTGAGGCATTGGAGAGGCTCAGGGCTAGGGCAGAAGAGCAGGGTAAGGGCAGCCTGCCTTGCCATTAGCGGCTGGCAGGCGCTAGGACCCTGGGGCAGCAGACAGCAGTTCTATGCGGGAGCCGTTCTCTGACAGCACAAGCAGGCAGGGACACGGCGGAGGGGGAACACAGGGGGAGGGGTGGAAGGCAGTGGCGGGACCCGCTCCAGGCAGGAATGCGGCAGGGCAGTGGGGGGAGACCCGCCTGGGGCTGGGGCCGGGGCCGGGACCCGATCCAGGCAGGGCCGGGGGAGAGACTCAGCTCCAAATATTGCTAGAGCAGGGCCCCCAGCCCTGAATATTCCTGGAGTCCGGGCACCTCGAGCCCATATAACCTGCCGCCTATGGTCACTTCCCAGCACAGAACCCCTCTCGGGGAGCAGCAGCTGCTAAGCCTGGTCTCCCAGATCACAATGGAGGTGTCTGACCCAGAAAGCTGAACCCCAATATCCTGAGCAGAGAGGGACAGAGCGTTTGAGCAGCTTCCCTCCTTTAGCTCTCCGGGGAGAGCAGCTAATGAGAGCCCCTCCTCACAGGGAGAATTGCTGATCTCATGTGCCCCACTGTCCATCTGGAGTCACTCCTTGTCTTTCCATACAGTGACTCTGGATTAACAATGGTCTCAATGAAACCAGAGTTCAGAACGAAGGAGTCCAGAATGCTGTGGAAGAGACCACCGTGTGGCAGTGCTGACCCCCTTCCCACCTCCTTCATCCCCTGGATAGAGAATAAGGACTAGGGGCACAAATTTTCTAAATGGAACCAAAAGTTCCTGCAGCTGTCAAAAGGGGAGAAAAGCAAAATCTGTGATTTCATATTCAGTGTTTGATAAGCGGACAGAAAGTTATCACAGAGACAGGGCATGTGACTGGGGAATGCCGGGCAGTGCTTGGAGCCAGGATTCTGGCACGAGTTGATCAGAGAGAAGGATCATGGTTAGTAGAAGTTCCCACAGCCAGCGGCCCACCAGATATTCCCTGGGACGCAGCCCCCAGAGTCCCTGGCCAGGGACCCCAGATCCCCCTCAAAGCCCTACCAGCCAGGGAATCCCCACCAGACCATGACTGTCAGGTTGGGAATCCCAAAGGGTTCCCCCCACCAAAAGCCCCCAGCAGCCAGAGACCCACCTACTGGGAACTCAGTTCCTCCCTGCCTGCCTAGGACTCCCCCCCACCCACACCACCACCACCAGGATCTACCATGCCATTTGTCTGGGAGCCCCTCCTTCCACTCCATCACGTCTACACTACAGGATAATTTTGAATTAACTTAAACTGATTTTATTAAACAGATATTATAAAATCGATTGCACGCGGCCACACTAGGCACATTAATTCAGCGGTGTGCATCCATGGTCAGAGGCTAGCATCAATTTCCGGAGCGTTGCACTGTGGGTAGCTATCACTATAACTATCCGGCCAATAACTTCGATCTGCGGCCACACTAACCCTAAATCGATATGTTAATATCGATTTTAGCGTTACTCTTCTCGTTGGGGAGGAATACAGAAACCGATTTAAAGAGCCCTTTAAATCGATATAAAGTGCATTGTAGTGTTAAAATTGGTTTAACTGCTTAGTGTGGACCAGGCCTCAGGCTCACAACTGCCCAGAGTTCGAGAACTATCCCTGTTCCCATGGGACATATGTGGAGGAGCCTGAGGTCCAGAGAAGGGAAGTGACCTCCCCAAGCGCCTACACAGCAAGGCGCTGGCAGAACCAGAAAGAGAAACCACCAGTCCTGACTCCTGTTCTAACAGACAACAAAACCCACCTCCACCCCCCGAGGCAGGGATAGAGCCCAGGAATGGAGATGGTGGAGAAATTTCATTGAAACTTTTTCTGTCAGGAAATCCCATTCAGGCTAATCCAGTTTGTTTCTTGAAATCATAACAAGTGGGATGAAAGTTCTTTGCAAAAATATTGTGTTGCAAAACAAAAGCATCTCTTGTTCATCACAGTGTGTTAAATTGTTTCCTCGCACACAAAGAGGAGACACTTGGATCTCAAACATTAGATAAGATGCTTCAGTCTGAGCTAAGTCGTAGCTGCTCTTAACAATTTGAAAATAAAAAAATACAAATAAAATAGACTATTTCAGCTATTCTATTATGTGTTAATCTGCTCTGAGTAAACGTGATAGAACACCTCACATTATGCCCTACTCCTAGTGACACTATCCAATGGATCCCCATCCTCCACCCACCGTGAGATAGGTAGGAGCGGATCATTATTATTTCTACTTGAAAAAGGGAGAAGCTAAGGCTGAGAAAGGAAAATTGACTTGTCTGAGGTCACACAGCCAGTCAGTGGCAGAGTTGGGAATAGGACCCAAGAGCCCTGATTTTCAAACTAACCATGGGATCTTGAATTTCAGACATTGAATGACCTGAATAAAGTGCTCTCAGATGAGCTCCAGACCAACAACAGTGACAGTAATTATTCAGCAAGTATTTGAAGAGAACTGCAATGTTAGAGAGAATCATGAACAGCTCAGAGACAATTAATGCAGAGAAGCAGGACTCCCCCCCCACCCACACCACCACCACCAGGATCTACTCTGCCATTTGTCTGGGAGCCCTTCCTCCACCCAGCAGGACCCCTTGATGCTTTACAGTGGGACCCCTCACTCTGCTTCCCCGGCATTCCCTGACCTAGTGCCAGAGATCCCCTCCCCCAGCTCTGCACACTGGGCATTGGCTCCTGGGATCGTTGCAGCTGGGGAAGCCCAGACGGAGCCCCTGGCACAGAACCAGGCTCCCTCTAACCCCCTGTCCTGCCCCACCAGGAGACACCCACCCCTACTGTTCTGTAGCCACCAAGCCCCCAGCAATACCCACCTCCAAGACCCATAGCCTCAGGGATAGACACATCAGAACTACCCCCCCCCCAAAACCCAAAACCTCCACAACCCACCAACCTGACTAGGGTACCCCCTGCCCAGCCACCCAAACACCTCTCCCTATCAGAAGCCACCATTCAGCTGCCATCTCCCCACACAGACACCCTCCCCCCACAACAGTGTTACCTCACAGAGTGTGATAAGTGGATAGAAAGTTATCACCGCCTCCTGCTGGCCAGTCACACAGGCAGAGGGAGCCCTGGGAGATGCCTCTTTAACAGGACAATGGAAGGCCTGGAGGGCAAGAAAGGTAAGAAATGTCCATGGCCTGTCACTAGCAAATAATGGTCTCCATGGATCCACCTTAGAAGTGGCTACATCTTAGCACTGGGGGAATCAACCCCTCACACAGACCCTTTGTCATGGGGTTGGGGATACTTCTGGACCCATGCTGCACTCAGAGTGATGACCTCATCCCGTGCCAGCTGGAGAAAAGAAAAGGGTCCAGCCAACTCTCCTGTTACCAGCTGGGAACCACTGATCCCCAAACAGGGGGAGGCCTCTGGCTCTGATGTGTATTAAAGATGTGGCTGGTCTCTTTCAGCGGCAAACATTTTAATACAGATAAAGGAGGGAAGAAATGGTTCTCAAAGGAGAGGGGAAAAGATCAACACCGGGAAATTTAACCCGCTGCAGCCTCCAGGATGGAGAATGATTCAGGGCAACAAGTTTCCTCCAAGAAAGGAGAAGTTGCTGGGATTGAGGAACATGGGGAACAGCCCCAAACAAGAAAGGATTTTTAACTGACATTTGAAAATAACATAGAAATGAAAGAGAAAGGCTGGAAATCTGAGCGATTTTGGCTCTATTTTTGCAAATAATAGAGAGGAAAGTAGAAAATCAAAGGGCTTTTATATCAGTTTATATCAGATACGCAGTAAAATCTCAGTGTTTCCCATCAATATTTGTTAAATGAATAGAGAGGAAATGGGCCATTTGCAAACGTTTTATATTCATGTTCAAGAAGCTGAGAAAGGGTGTAAATCTGATTTTCTCTTGGTATTTTATAATTAGAGAGACAGGAAAATCTCAGGGCTATTCAATTAGAAATAGACAACTAGAGAGAAGTGGAGCAAATGTTTAGGGTATTTTATATCAACCCTTGAGATTTGCAGAGAAAACGTGTCACAAACTGCAACTGAAGGTGGAAAATCGGAATCAGGGGGAGACGGGGGGGAATTGGGGGAGATGGGAGAGCTGATCATTGGGGGGGAAGGGGGGAGATCGCCCCGGATCATGTCTGACACTTAGAGAGAAAAGGGGCAGAACTAGACAGAATTTGTATCGGGGGCGAGAGGCTAGTGGCACAAACAGGGACAGAGTCCAATTAACTCCCCCCCCCATCCACTACTTCCCCCCCCCCCCCGGGAATTTCCTGGCTGCCCAGAGACAGTTCAACCCCCCCGTGTCCCACTGACCTTCCCCCCCCAACTCCGGCTTCTCCCCTCCCTGCCCGACACCCCCCCCCCCGGCCGGGCCCCGGGCTCCCCCATCCCAGCGGGCCGGGCGGATCCTGCTGCGGCTCCACTGGGGCCGAGGCGGCTCCCAGGCTCCCGGGGCAGAGCCACTTTCCCACGGTCGCCAGCGGGGCTCGCACGGAGCATGCGCGATTTCAACAGCTGACCCCTCCCTTCCCTGGGCTGGAGAGGGTGGAAGCGACAGCGAGGCAGGCTGGGAGATGTAGTTCCTGACTCTCCCTGGACCGGAAGTGACGTTGTGTGGGAGAGAAGCAGCCGAGTTGCAAACGCGCGCGGGTCGTTCCGGTTCTGCCTGGCTCGCGCGGGGCCGTTGGAGCCTCTCCCGGGGCCGGAGAAGGGTTTGTGCCGTGGGGGCTCTGGGCATGCGCAGATCGCGGCGGGAGAGCCCTTCAGTAACCCCCCCGCGCCCGGCCAGGCTCTGCCCTGGGGCCCCGCGGGGGCCGGGCGGGGGGAGGGGCGGTGGCCGGGCGGGGGGGCTGGGAAAGGGGCGGGGGGGAAATGTCTGTGCAGCCCGGACATGGCCGGGGGGGGGGGGGCAGGTGACCCCCGAGGAGCGGGGAGAGAAAGGGGGGGGCTGAGATCCCCTCGGATTTACCGCTGCCCCCCCCGTGGGGACCCCCCTCCTCTCCCGCCCTGCCCCCTTTCTCCCTAGAGAGCAACGAGCAGCACCCAGGGTGACCCCCCCTCCCCCAACCCCTGAGAAGTTCCCTGTTCCCCTCCCCCCATTGTGCCCCATTTTCTCTGCCCTTCGCCAATGGCCAGTTCAGATCTCAGGTTTGGGGTGTTTCCCCCATTTTCACCTGCAGGGATTTGTCCTTGTGTGGGTGGGAAATGGTTCCCCCGAGTGATTTCTGAACTGGGCAGAGGCTGGGGGGGGCCTGAGACAGGGACACCTCTGGGCTGGGCTGGGGGGGCCCTGAAACAGGCCCTCTCTGCTGGCAACAGGGCATGGGAAGGTGAGGGAGGAACAAGTGTCCCCCATAGAGATGGCCCAGCCCCAGGTTTCCCAGTCCCAGCTACTCCCCCCTCCCCATCACCTTCTGGTCACATTCCCAGACCCCACTGCCAGCCCCTCCCCACAACCAGTGACCTTCTGACTCCAGCCCCGCTCCTTTCCCCCGTGAAAAGACATCACCCAGGGCTCCCTCCTGGCCCTGTGAGTGTGAGGCAAGAAGAATCTGTCCCATTCTGTTGTTGATTCAATATCCCTGTATAATCCTCTCCAATTTCCCCTCTTTTCTCTTGAACTGTTGAATGGTGACATAAACTCTCCCCACATGTTGATGCTTGTCCCTTATATTGACAAATATTTAGTTTGTGCCCCATTTTCTCTTCAGTTCTGAAATACTGATATCAAATTTTTCTCTCCAGGTGTGTGACTGAGATCAGGGCTCTTATCGTACTGAGCATGGCCCTGTTCTGCCAGGTGCTGAAGAGACCCCAAGATCTGGTCCTTGTTCTGCCAGGCACAGAAGAGACCCTGAGGTGAGATCAGACCACACTGTTGTGCCAGGTAAAACTGAGACCTGCACCGAGATCACAGCCCCCCTTGTGCCAGGCAGGACACGACTGTGACCCAAACCACTGCCTCCATTGTTCTGGGCACTTTGGAGACCTCGACTGAGATCTACGTCCTTGTTGGGCCTGGCATTGCACTGACCTTAACAAAGATCACACCCCTTCACTGTACTGTGCACTGCACAGACCCTGACAGAGATCCTGCCCCCACATTTTGCCAGTTGCTGCAGGGGCCCTTAACAAAATCAGGGATCTTGTAATGCTGGGAATTGCAGAGTCCCCAACTGAGATCAGGCTTCCTGTTGTGCAGGGCTCTGCACAGACACTGACCAAGATCAGGGTCCCCATTCTGACAGGTGCGGAAAGACACCAAGGGTATCTCTACCTTGCTGTTAAAACACCCCCACTGGCCCATGCCAGCTGACTCAGACTCACAGGACTCAGGCTCAGGGGCTGTTTAATTGCAGTGTAGATGTCTGGGCTTGGGCTGGAGCCAGGCAGTAGGACCCTGTGAGGTGGGAGGGTGCCAGACCTTGGGCTGCAGCCCCAGCCGGAACATGGACACCACAATTAAAGAGCCCCACAGCCTGAGCCATGTGAGCCCAAGTCAGCGGGCACGGGCCAGCCGCCAGTGTCTGACTGCAGTGTCAACATGCCCACAGGGACAGGCCTTGCCACAAAAATCTCAAAGGCTAAATAGGCCAGTGATGGGAGGCGACTCTCCATTTTACAGATGGGGAAACTGAAGCTCAGAGAGCTGAAGTAATTTGCTCAAGTTTGCATGGAGAATTTGGGGCAAAACTGGGAAATGAACCCAGATTGTTTCACTTCTTGCCTCTCCCCTTAACCCCAAGCCCAGCGTGTGTGTGTACAGTGTTGTTTTGGCCTGTGTTTGCCTTGCATTGGCTTCCAAGGGAGACTGTGGAATTTCCTTCACTGGAGGTTTTTAAGACCAGGTTAGAGAGACACCAGTCTGGGAATGTCTAAGGATACTTGGTTCTGCCTCAGCACAGGAGGCTGGAGTAGATGACCTCTCAAGATCCCTTCCAGGCCTACACTGAAATAATTCTCTTTTGTGCTGTGTCCTGTTCTACGCTGAGCTGTTTTGCATGGTGCCTTTTGGAACTATGATGCACCATGCTGTGTTGCATAGTTTTATGGTGCGTTGTTTTGCCTCAGCTTGTTTGGTGTCTGTGTTATGTTGGTTTGAGTTGAGCTATTTTGCATTGTGTACTTTTGTCCTAAGGTGTGTTAGCTTGCATTGTTTGCTTTCTTCTCCTTTGTATTGTCATTTTATGCTGTGGAGTGTATTTTTTTGTTGTTGTTTTTTGAATGGCCTGACATAATGTTGTTGCGCGATTTTTCTCTGTAAGTTGTTTTATACGTATATATCGCATAGCATCCTAGAAATGTAGGGCTAGATAGCACCTCAAGATGTCATCAAGTCCAGCTGTCTCTGCCGAGGCAGTGCCAAGTATATGTTGATTATCTCTGACAGAGGTTTGTCCTACTTGTTCTTAAAAACTTCCAGGGAAAGAAACTCCACAGCCCTCCTTGTAAGACTATTCCAGAGCTGAACTACCTCAGCTCTGGTGACACGCACACAGATTTTAGTGGTGAGCAGCTCTGGAAAGAGGAGACCCCAGTGAGTGGGCAGCTGGGTTAAGAGACTAAAGTTGAGAGGAGAAACACTGATGTGTGCAAGGTCTGTGACAGAGCTAGAAATAGATTCCAGTTCTAGTGCCACCGTACTGCTGTTTTGGGCACTGAAGGTCTCTGCCACACTGGTGTTTTAGGCACTGGTGCAAACCCTTAGTACAGACAGACTTTACACTAGTGCACTCTGGCACTGGTGCACCATGTCCCTGTTTGAAGGTTTGAAGTGGTGGAGTGGGAGGGACAGTGACCTCATAGAGGCCTGGGGCTGGCTGACCAGTGCAGCTGGTAAGGGAGGGGCAGCAGTGAGTGCTGGAGGTATGAGCCAGGAACACAGCCCCGCAGGACTGGACACTGACTTCTCCTGACCCATGACACACACACCCAGCTGTGTGCAGGGACCAAGACAGCCTGTGCATCCATGGACAAACCACCTCTTCCTCCAGCCTAATACAATGGGGTCTGATGACCTTTCCAATCTGCCGGTGATGTGGCTCTGGCGTTAACAGGGTATGTTCCTGGCTCTGTCCCTGACCTGGTTGGTGATCTTGGGGAAGTCACAGCCCCCCTCTGTTTTCCTCCTACCCATTGTCTACTTGGCTTGTGATCTCTTTGGAGCAAGGACTGTCCCTCTCTGTCTGTGCAGTGCCCAGCAGAATGGGGGTGCTGATCTCAGTCAGGTTCTCTGCCACGTGCTGCATGATGGGGCCCTGATCTCCATCAGTGTCTGTGCAACACAAAGCACAGTTTATAGACTCAGAGACTTTAAGGGCAGAAGGTAGAGGTGTATTTCAGATGAGGTCTCATCAGTGCCTTGTATAACAGCACTAACCCTCTCATGTGTCTGCTGGATATACCTCACCTGATCTATCCTAGAACTGCATTAACCTATTTCACGGCTTCATCACATTGGCAGCTCATAAGTATCCTGTGATCAACCAATACACCCAGGTCTTTCTCCTCATCTGTCACTTCAATTGATAAATCCCCAGCTTATTGCAAAATTATGCACTTGGGGATTAACAACTAGAATTTGTGCACTGTTCATTTTCATCCCATTTCTATTACTCCAGCTTTCAAGGACATGCAGATTTTCTTGTATGATTTTCCTGTCCTCCTCCATATTGGCAATCCCTCCCGGCTTTGTGTCCCACTCCCACTTCTTGTGCCAAGATCACTAATAAAAGTGTTGAGTAAGATTGGTCCCAAGACTGATCTGAGTAACTCCACTAGTAACTCCCTCCAGCCTGACAACTCACTGTTCAATATGTCCCCCTTGTAGACTCCCCTTTAACCAATTCTTTATTGACCTTTCGCTTCTCATATTAATCCCCATCTTCTCCAATTTAACGAATAGTTTCCCATGTGGAACTGTATCAAAAACCTCACTCACATCCAGATCAGGTTTCTGTGGCACAATCTATCTTTTCTAACACCATGTTTTATTTATTTATAGTGCTGAAGGCTGGGAGGAAGTGTTAGCAATAAGCTGAGAATGGCCATGTGGAGGTAGGGGAGGGCATGGCAGACAGTGGGGTGGTGGGGAGGGGATGCAGCATTGGAGGTGTGTCTGGGATTGTGTTATGTAGGAGTCCATGTCTCTGCTCCCTGTGGCCGTGGTGCCTTCCATACCAAAGCAGCATGTCAGTAGAGCAGACGCACACACCGTAGCTCTGCCTGGAACACGCAGCGTTCACTGGGTTCAGTTTTCAGGGACTCAGCTTGATATGCCTGACTGGGGTGGGTTCTGTTGGACGGGGGTCTGGGGCTCTGATAGTTTGCGATGTTCCTTTTTGCATAGTCAGTTCTTTCCATTTTTTGTTCCCCCCCCCCCCCCCCCCCGTGCCCGATGCCGCTCTCTTCTTAACTTGCTTCGGTTATTTCACTTCCAGTTTTTAAATGGGATCTAAGAATTGCAAAGCTGAATGCAAGATAAACAAACAGAACCATTTGAATGTTGGCCCATAGCTGGTAGATCTGTACCTATTGGCAGTCGGCTGTAATGACTGAGTTCCCTACAGCATTTTCTGATGGGGTGGATAAAGCAAAGTCAAAGAGCCAAATGCGCATTTTAGGGCAAAAGGGCTCGTCAGGTGTTTGCTCTCTAAGGAGCATGTCACCGGCCAGGGGTTGCAGTCTTTCAGGAGAGGTGCACTGGATTGTATTTAGGAATCTCAAAATCAAAGATGAAGATGGCTGGTTCACAGTATCCAATCAAATCTTGCAAACAATTATACAAATGGACCCTACTGCTGTTAAAACAACATGGTATTAATACTGATTCAAAAGTGACATTAAAATTATGAGAGAAATGCATGAGAAAGAAACTGACACCTACTTCCCATTTCTTAATACCTAAAATTTTGACACTCCCTCACACCATCTTTTTTTAAAAGTGATGCCCAGCACAGGGTTTGGCTACACTTGCAGCTGTACAGCGCTGGGAGTTAAAGCTGTCTTCGTTCCGCTGTGTAGGGAAAGCGCTGCAGTGTGGCCACACTGACAGCTACCAGCGCTGCAGTGTGGCCACATTTGCAGTGATGTTGGGAGTGGTGCATTATGAGCAGCTATCCCAGCGTTCAGGTGGCTGCAACGTGCTTTTCAAAAGAGGGAGGTAGGGTGGAGTGGAGTGTGACAGGGAGCGTGGGGGAGACAGAGTGGATTTTTGGAGCTGACACTGTGTCAGCTCCCTGCCTTGCAAGTTCTAAGGACTTGAAGATACACAAAACCAACGTTCAATCATTTTCAAAGTTTTGACCCCTTCCCCCACCCCTCATTCACTAAATGCAAATAGCCTTCAGACCAGATAAGCAGCTGGTCCAAAACGGACCTCCCGCCCCGCCTCCGGGCTGCTTCTGTCCTCAAGCAAACATTCCAAAGGGATCCCCCTGCCTCTGCTGGAGCAAACAGGAGCTGTGTTTGGTTTTTAGATAAGCAGCTCCGGGAGCCCCGAGTTCACAACAAAACAAAGAGAGGCATCACAACAAAACAAAGAGTGTTATCTCTACTTAAAAGCATTATGGGAAGGTTCCGGAGGTCAGTGACAGCATAGTAAGATTAATCACTGTTTACACTGGCACCCCAGCACTGCAAGAGCAGCGCTATAGTCGTGATTCCCCAGGCCAAGGTGGTGTACAGCCAGGGAGATACAGAGCTGTATGTGCCTTGCCAGTGTGGATGGAGAGTAAGTTACAGCGTTGTAAGCCACCACCAGCGCTGTAACTCAAGTGTAGCCAAGCCCACACAGTCAAGTTAATGAATGAAAGCACACCCATTATTGACTGCTTTGTGTTGCATAAGCATCTGATTAAACATCTGATTAAAACTGTACCACTGTAAGTGGAAATGCATCAACCCAGCTTAGCTCCACGGTGTTTAGATGTAATGAAAAGTTTCTAAATTAAATACATGGCAGAATGGTTAATGGGGAAAATACACTGAAGTGCCTCTACCCAGTCCTGTTGACTGCTTCTCCCAAACCCCCCATGAGTTCTGGCCTCTTGGTCAACTTGGCTCCCAGTCCCACATCAGCTCTGCCCTCTCCTAGCCTAACCCATTTCTACAGAAATTCTTCATCCCCCTCGTCAAGGCAGGGGGTTGGCACAGCAGCCCCTAAGGTACCTGCGTTAATGTCTCTCATACTGGGGCTATTTAGATTTCAGGGAATGATTTCTCAGAATTACTGCCTCTGGGAGGTGGGAGAGAGGAGAGGCTGAGAGAGCGTTTGCTCTTAGGGCCATGTTCAATCCTGGTAGGCTCCATGTTACCTCGTCCTCCACCCTCCCCCGTGTGTCTCTGTTCATGTGTCAGTGTGTCACCTTCTGATCATAATGCCACTGGTCTCAGCAGAGCTCCCAGACAGGAGCTATATCACAAGAGGGTTACGGTACTGAGAGTAAAATACATCACAGGGAGGGACTAATTATCATGAAATGAAACATTCCAGTCTAGGAAGTGAAAGAACTGAAGTACTTCATTACTTAAAATTATGCTTGAAATGATTAGATTTTTATGAATAAATTGCAGTAAATGTTGATTTTACTGTACACACACACACACAGATGAAAAAATATTTATATAGGTAATATACAGAAATGCTTCTGGAGAAAGTCGAGTTTGATTTAAGGATATTTACACTGTATACTGTGCATGTGACATTGACAATTTCTCTTTGAACCGTTATATGATTTGGCTTTTGGAATCTCAGCAATTACTGTAATTAAATAATTGTTGTCTGACGACCCCCATAACTTCCCACAGCTCTGAACATTGAAATTGTAAACATTGAAAAAAGGGCTTAAAAATATCGCTATCTATTGAAATTAAAAGAAAGAAATAGACAAAATGAATTTTGACAAACCCACTTAACAGCAATTGCAATATGTTAGGGGATGGAAATTCACAACTAAGGCACCAACCTTAATTCTGCCCTGTGGTGACACCAGGCAATCAACGAAGGGCTACAAATTAGGCATTTTAGTGTATAAAGTTCCAGGTTACAAATGAGTATGATCTGAAGACACATGAGATCTTTTCCTCAGGATATAACTGCCACTGGGCTGTTTCTCTTTTTGGTAATTCCCAGAAATGAACAGATTATTAACATTTTATCAGTTATCAAGTGGCCATTTCAGATTTCTGGGGAGTGTCTGTTATTTTGCACTAGGGGCCAGGTCCTTGGAGAGACGGAACCTTGGTTTCATTTGAACTTCTCCATGCTCAGCAGCTTCTGGAATTTGGTTCAAAGTATTTACATGTTTCCCTGCCCTGTTCTTAAAAGGGCTGCTATAGAAAGTGGGAAAGGGCAGGAACTGACTGCAGGATCAGTAGCTGAGTCCCTTAGATATTTATAGCTCATTGGAAGGAGGACGGGGATTGGTGGGTATCTGGGGATTTAATAATAAACACATAAATATCATTGTTTTTAGTGAATTTTCATCTTCTAGTTCCCATAACCTACTAACTATCCCTGGCTGCCCCCAGCAGTCTGGGTAGGTAGAACTAGTAAACTCCTGTGGCCAGTGTGGAACCTAAGGCACAAGGATCTTTATGTGGCTGACTCAAAGTCACCCAGAGTGAAATTCACTTCACTGGATAAAGCACTAGTTGCTGAGCTCTGCAGAGGGGTGGGGAGGTGAATTCCATCCCCCATTCTTGAGCATGGACCCCCCCTCCAATTCTCACCCTGATCTCAGACACTACCCCAATCTTCCCCTGTAGTGATGGACCCACTTGATGCTGCCAGAGCCATCTGCCATGGGAGCTAGAGAGGACAGAGGCCCAGCTCCAGAACTGCTCCCCCTGCCCACAGCCCCTAAGCTGTGCTAGAGTTGCCCTGACTTTCCAATCTGCAGACGGGTCCAGTTGTACCCAGCCCGTGCACCCACTACACAAAAAACTTTGTCACAACAAACATCCCAGGATTGGGAAAGACCACCTGGGGCTGGCTGCAGTCTCCCGTTGCTGCTATGAGGGGAATGGGGTGGTCCCTCATATAGGATACAAACATACCCGGGGCAGAAGGGAAATGTAGTTTCTTCCAGGGGTTTGAAATGTTTGGCTTAGAGTCATGAGCTCTGTCTTCCTGTTTGTCTCCTTCCGCCACTTTCAAATTTCTTGAAGAGACAAGGTGGGTGCGGTGATTTTTTTAGAACCAATTAAAAATACCTGTTTGCTATCCTGGGACCAACATGGGTACAACAACTTTCCCCTTTGTACCCCCTCCCCATCTCAACTCCCCCTCACCTGAGACTGCCCCATGTGATAGGAAAATAAGGGTTCAGTCCTGTAACTGGATTGGGTCTTGCCAGCACTAACGGGAGTGAAAGCCTGTGTGCATTAATGACAGCAGCAGCTCTGGGACTCGACACATAGGGAGAAGAGATGGGAGTGAGCAGGTTATGATTGTGCCAGGTGTGAGTTACTCATGTGGGAATTCTGCAGCACTACGTATGCACAGAATTCATGTCCAGCGCAGAATTTCTTTTTTTTGGCTTGAAGAAGATACATTCTGCCTGAGAAGTGCTACAGTTCTGCCTTTCACCCACCAGAGGTCCCTGTGGCACCAGAACAGGCAGCAGCAGCTGGGTTCATCTTGGTGGTAATTTGTTGCCCCGAGCTCTACCCCAAATGGGGAGAGAGTTAGTGGGTGCAACTTGGGAGAGTCCTGAGACACGGCTGCCTCTTGGGGTGGGGCAGGGTGGTCATTCTCTACTTGCAAGAGGGGTGGAAAGGGCACAGGAGGAGCAAGTGTCCCCTGTGGAGACTTCCCAGCCCCAGGTTATCCAGTCCCAGACGCTTCTTTCCCCCCATAACCCAAACCTCTTCACCCCTCCAACCATCAGTTGCCAGTCTTCCCTCACTGCTAGCCCTTCCTGACGGTCAGAGACCGTCTAAGCCAGCAGTGTGTCAGGGCTCAACCTTCTGGCTGAGTCCTCAGGGCACTTTCTTCTTCTCTTGGGGTACCATGCCACAGGGGCTCCACAAATCTACATTGCTTAGGCTTCTGCTTCAGCCCCAGGTAGGAGCTCAGGGCCCTGGACTTCAGCCCCATCTGCTGGGACTTAAGCTTTCTGCCCTGGGCCTCAGTGAGTCTAATGCTAGTCTTGCTTGGCGCCTGCCTTGAAACCTGCTAGTGGTCCCCAGCGGGCCCAGGACCCCTAGTTGAAAACCACTGCCTTACCCTACGAATCACAGCAATGTTCAGGTTACTGCCAGTCGTAGAATCATAGAATATCAGGGCTGGAAGGCACCTCAGAAGGTCATCTAGTCCAACCTCCTGCTCAAAGCAGGACCAATCCTCAACTAAATCATCCCAGCCAGGGCTTTGTCAAGCCTGACCTTGTCCCAAAGGACCAGTCACTTACTGAGATCAATTGAATCTTAGATCTCACAACAAAGACAATACTTGTAGCCAGTCCTGTAATAACCTGTATTAAGACTTATCTAAAGGAAACAAAAGTTGTTTACGAATTTAAAGCAGGTAGTCCTATAGATGCAGACAAGTTACAGTCTTAAATTTTCAAAAGGTAATAGAAGCTTCTATGATAAGCAAGCCCTATATCTTCCTTAGGACTAACCCAGGCTAATCAGCTGGCTATTTCTTACTTATATCTAGAAACTTTGCCCATCACAGAGTCCAAGCAGCATACAGATAAATCAGTTCGTTCTGTATGGGTTTTTTTGTCCCCTTCCTGCCATGTGCTCTGAGCTGCAAACTCAGCTAATGGGAAGTCAAGAGCACAACAACAGTCTTTTGTTGTCTTTAACATCCCATAATAGTCTCTCTGGTGTTGATGAACCTTTCCTGCCAGGCAGGATGTAATGCATTCGGTTGCCAGTCAGCACTTCACCTAGGTAAAGTCTCTCTCCTGTCTGGTGATTTACAGAGCCACAGAGGCTCACAATGCAACTAGTCAGATATTAACCCAGGCAGCAACTCACAAGTATTCAATAAAGTGTAAATGCATTCTTATAATCCTAATCCCTAATACTAACACAGGGTGAGTCTGACTGATTCCAGCTATACGTTTGTCCCTGTTCAATGAAGACATGGGGGCTTTTGCAAGAGCTAACACCTCATCTGCCAGTGTCACAGGCAGGATGGGCAGGAATGGTGTCTCTAGCTTCTGTTTGCCAGATGGTGGGAATGGTTGACGGGGTGGATCATTTGATGATTATCTGTTCTGTTCATTCCCTCTGAAGCCCCTGGCATTGGCCACTGAGCTGGATGGACCATTGCTCTGATGCAGTGGGCAGCTCTGACGTTCTCATGTTCACAGTCTCTGTCAGGAGTATCTACTCATTTGGATTCACTAGGGAGCCAAAGAAAAAAACGAGATGTTTTGAGGCAAGAAGGCCCAGTCTCAGAGCCCCTGGGTTTTAGTCCCAAAGGCTAAAACTAGGCCCAGCCCATGAAAGGGGCACTCCTAGGAGAGACTGTATAAAGGCTGGAGCATCAAACAGCTTTGTAAACCTGAGAGAGCTGCCTTGGGATCAGTGACAGGGAGAATCCCCCAGAGTGACTCCTTTGATTCTGCTCTTCTCTGGCCTTTGCTTCATAGAATTATAGAACTGGAAGGGACCTCGAGAGGTCATCTAGGCCAGTTCCATGCACTCAAAGCAGGACTCAATATTATCTAGACAATCCCTGACAGGTGTTTTCCAGCCTGCTCTTAAATATCCCCAGTGATGGAGATTCCACAACCTCACTAGACAATTTATTCTAGTGCTTAACCACTCTGACAGTTAGGAAGTTTTTTTCCTAATCTCCATCCTAAACCACCCTTGCTGTAATTTAAGTCCATTGCTTCTTGTCCTATCCTCAGAGGTTAAGAACAACAATTTTTTTCTGGCATCTTTGTAACAACCTTTTATGTACTTGAAAACTGTGATCGTGTCCCCTCTGAGTCTTCTCCAGACTAAACAAACCCAGTTTTTTCAATCTTCCCTCATAGGCCATGTTTTCTAGACCTTTATTCATTTATGTTGCTCTTCTCTGGACTTTCTCCATTTTGTCCACATCTTTCCTGAAATGTTGCCCCCAGAACTGGACACACTACTCCAGTTGAGACCTAATCAGTGCAGAGTAGAGCGGAAGAATTACTTCTCATGTCTTGCTTACAATACTTCTGCTAATACATCCCAGAATGATACTTACTGTTGCAAAAAAAGCATAACTCTGTTGACTCATATTCAGCTTGTGATCCACTATAACTCCCATAGCACTCCTTCCTGGGCAGTTATTTCCCATTTTGTATGTGTGCAGTCAAGGTTTTTTCCCCACTCTGAATTTTAGGGTACAGATGGTGGGGACCTGCATGGACCCTTCTAAGCTTAATTTCTAGCTTAGATCTGGTATGCTGCCACCAGCCAGAAGTTCTGTGTCAGACACACCTTCTGTCCCCCCAAAACCTTCTCCTTCCTGGGCAGCCTTGAGAGGCTTCACACAGATCCAAACTCCTTGGATCTTAAAACAAGGAGGAATTAACCCTCCCTCCTCCTTTCCCCCCACCAATCCCTGGTGAGTTCGGATTCCAATCTCCTTGGATCTGAAAACAAGGGAAAAAATCAATCAGGTTCTTCAAAAAGAAAGCTTTTGATTAAAAAAAGAAAAGGTAAAAATTATCTCTGTAAAATCAGGATGGAAAATGCTTTACAGGGTATTCAGATTCATATAGACTAGAGGGACCTCCCCCCGAGCCTTAGATTCAAAGTTACAGCAAACAGAGGTAAAAATCCTTCCAGCAAAGCAGAAGCATTCACAAGTTGAAAAAAACAAACATAAGACTAATCCGCCTTGCCTGGCTATACATACAATTTTGAAACATGAAAGACTGATTCAGAAGGATTTGGAGAGCCTGGATGGACGTCTGGTCCCTCTTTGTCCAAAGAGTGAACAACAACAACAACAAGAAAGAGCACAAACAAAGACTTCCCTCCACTGAGATTTGAAAGTATCTTGTCCCCCTATTGGTCCTCTGGTCAGGTGTCAGCCAGGTTTACTGAGCTTCTTAACCCTTTACAGGTAAAAGAGACTTTAACCCTTAACTATCTGTTTATGACAGTGCAACTGATTGTTCCTTCCTAAGCGGTGTACTTTGCATTTGTCCTTATTGAATTTCATCCTATTTACTTCAGACCGTTTCTCCAGTTTGTCCAGATGATTTTGAATTTCAGTTCTATCCCCCAAAGTACTTGCAACCCCTCCCAGCTTGGTATTGCCCGCAAACTTGATAAGTGTAACAGAGAGACTCTGCTGCTGGGAGGGTTTCACCATGTGTCAGAGGGTCACATCCTGGTAGGAGGGGACTAGGCCTGTACTGGGATAGGGTCACTCTGTGCTTCCCAGTGTGGCAGAACCTAGGATGTCCATTAGCAGGGGAAAATCCTGGGGGGAATCAACATGTGGAAAGGAGAGAAACCCTGTCTGAATTCTCTCACATTGCCCTTCTCACCCTGGCAGGCTACAGAATAACGTTCACGTTTTGCTCCAGATCATCCCATCCTCCCAGGGGGAAGGCAATGGCTGCAATGGAGCTGGCTCAGGTAAGGGATTCTCAGGGAGCTGGTGGTGGGTTCTGCTTGGAGGGAGAGAAGCGGTAAATGTATAGGAGGGTGGGCGCCAGTGATGAGCTGCCAAAATATTAACAACAGGTTCCTTCCTCCTCACTTCATGAGGGGCTCATGCCCCCCCGGGGGTCGTGCCCCATCCAACCCCCCCCTGTTCCTTGACATCCCCCCAGGGACCCCTGATCCATCCCCCCCCTTCCCTGTCCCCGACTACCCCCTACTGCCCCATCAAACCCCTCCTCTCATTCTTGATGCCCCCTCGGAACCACTGCCCTATCCAACCATCCCTTCTCTCTGTCCCTGACTGCCCCCCTCACCTCATCCAACCCCTGCTCCTTCCTGACTGCCCCCTCGGACCGTTGCCCTCATTCAATTCCCTTGTTCCCTGCCCTCTGACTGCCTCGACCCCTATCCACCCCCCACAACCCACCAAACACCCCCTCCCTGCTCCCTGCCCCCTTACCACACTGCCTGGGGCCAGGACTGGGACAGCTCGGCCGGGACCGTGACTGGTGCCACAGGACCCAACTCCCCGAGCCAGGCTGGAGCTGCTCGGCTGGGACCGGTGCTGCGGGGCTTGAGCTGGGCCGGGTCGGAGCCGCTCAGCCAGGACCAGCCTCGAGCCAGGGGTGCTTAGACGGGACCCGGCTGGGGCGCCTGACCATGGCCAGGTGGAGCCGGACTGAGCCACGTGTGCCGTCACACCCCCCTCCCGCCCCGGACCAGGTTACCTGCCTGCTGCTTGTTTCAGGCTTCCCTTGAACATTTGCTTTGCAGGAAGCAGGGGATGGGGAGGAGAAGGAGGATGGAGCTTTCAGAGGAGAGGGGGAGGTGAGCTGGGGCTGGGGGCCGGGTGGACAACTGCCCGATCCTTTGTTAAATTTAAAAGCTTTTTTAGAACCAATAGTCCTGGGACAACCTGTTCTAAAAAGGCTTCTAAATTTAACAACCTGTTCATGCGAACCGGCTGGAGCTCACCACTGGTGGGATCTGCTAGAGGTGGTGGGAGGCAGGAAATATCTTTAGTGGAGAAAGGGAAGGGGACAGGATGTGACAAAACTGCTGAGACTTGTGTACTTTAGGCTGTGATGGGTTGTCACCCCGGGGTGCAGTCTGGGGGGCTTCTGGGAACCGCTGTGCCCTCTAACCCTCAAGCTGGGCTGGCCCTTCTCACACTGCTTTGCTGGAGATTCAGCCAGCCTCTCCAGGGCCTGTTATCACCCAACACGACAGCAGGTGGCTCCATGCAGCCAACTAAGCTACCTGAGTGCGTTACCTAAGCCACTCAAGGAGAGAGAGAAGACAACAGCCAATTTCCCAGCGATAAGTGTTAGCAAACAGATCAAAGCAGATTACTTAGCAAATAACCAAAAACTCAAACCAAGCCTAACATACTATCTGGATAGAATTTGAATTAGCAATTTCTCACCCTGACTGATGATACAAGCAGTCCACCAAGTTTCCATACACAAGCTAGAAATCCCTTTACCCTGGAACCAACACTTCCCCCAGTTCAGTCTTTGTTCCTCAGGTGTTTCCAGGAGTTCTCTTGTGCGGGGAATGAGGCCAAGAGATGATGTCACACCCCATCTTATGTAGCTTTTCCATATGGCAGGAACCCTTTGTTTGAAACTAAGTTCCCAGTCCAGGTTGTGTAAAAATACAGGTACCAAAACGAAGTTCATTGTCATGTGGTCTGGTCACATGCCCTAGAGTGCCCTGCTGAGTCATTGTAGCCATGACTCATAGGCTGGCTGAAATGTTCACAGGAGGGCGAAGCTCTTCCACAGTCCATTCTCTTTGCTGATGAGCCATCAGCACTGTCTGGCTTCTTCATTGTACCTGAAAGGCTCGTTGTGGCAGTTACCCAGAGTAAGCGCATTTGAAAGACAGATACAGAGTCAATATCCATGACTTCAGATACAAGCATGATCCGTGCACACAGGTAGGATAATCATATTCAGCAAATCAAACTTTTCCAGTGACACCACACATGAGACACTTTGTACAAAATGAGTCATGTCCTAATCATATTATAATCCTGCCACTATGTTGAATATGGGTTGTAGTGTCAGATAGGTTCTAATTTCAAGGCACAGGCTTTGGGAATGAAACTTCCCCTCTTTGTGGAACAGGAAATAACCCTTCAGCCAGGGCTGGGACAACTTCCCAGACTCCCAGTGCTGAAACCTGAACCTCCTGACACTTCATTAGTTACCCCCATCCCTAGTCTTTGTGGCAACTGCAAACTTTATTGGTGATGATTTTATATTCTCTTCCAGGTCATTGATAAGAATGTTAAATAGCACAGGGCCAAGATCCAATCCTTGCGGGAACCCGCTAGAAAGAAATCCATTCGACCATGGTTCCCTATTTAAAATCCCAGTTTTTAATCTATTTAATGCATGCCCTGTGTATTTTGTATTTTTCTAGTCAAAATATTGTGCTGAACCAACTCATGTGCCTATATATATTACATCAGGACTATTAGCTGCAAGTAAACTTTTGATCTCATCCAATAAGGATATCCAGTTAGTTTGATAGGATCTATTGTGTCTAAACCTTTTTAATGGGTACTAATTATATATTGTGTCTAAACCTTTTTAATGGGTACTAATTATATTACCCTCCTTCTTTATTAGTGAAATCAGTATTGGCTGCTCCATTCTCTTGCCCAGTATCGATTTCAGACTGACACACTTGTAATTAGCTGCGTCATCTCTTTTATACTTTTTAAATATTGGCACAGCATTAGCTTTATTCCAGTCTTCTGGAATTTCCCAAGTGTTCCATGTCGTAATTAAAATCAACATTAACAGTCCACCATGCTCCTCCAGCAGCTCTTTCAAAACTCTAGTTATCTGGACCATTGTTAGGATTAATTTTGTCCTTTTAAAAACTTCCTTCTTATTTTCATTGGTTGATCATTGATTTCTGATAGCTTCCCTTGCCAACTTTCTACAATTCTGACCTTCTAACTTCTATTCTTTACTATTGAGTTCCCCTTTCTTCCATATATTTTATTTGGAGAGTGTTGGAATTCCTACCAGGGAGCTACCAGCAGGCTCCAGAGACAGCCCCATCTCCTATATTAAGCTCTGGCTAGTAGGTATGTGATAAATGTGATGACCCTGCTTCCGTCTGTCAGCTGGGAGACACAAAGGTTCTCTCTTCCTCCTGGCTGCTCTAGGCAAGGTGAGGTGGGACTCTGTTAACATGTGCCTCCTGGAGCTTCCATTTACCTGGTGCCGCTGTTCCATGAATAGTGGGGTTGTGAGTGGGGCAGCAGGTCCTGAGTGTTGGACTCTTTCTTTTTCAGGGGCCGGTGACTTTCGAGGAGGTGGCTGTGTATTTCACTAGGGAGGAATGGGCTCTTCTGGACCCTGTTCAGAGAGCCCTCTACAGGGATGTCATGCAGGAGAACTATGAGACGGTGACCTCGCTGGGTAAGAAGTCCTGTCCTCTGGGTTATTAGAAGCTGTGGGGTCTCTAAAGGACCGGAGCAGTAATAACTTTATACCTTTATTCATCATTCAAGTTTTAACAAGTTTCTTTGTCCCCCTTTTTTTCCTTATCTCCCATACACTAGCAGGCAGCAGGGAGGGAGGAGGTAATAAGGGATAAGGAGGGAACACAAGAAGCTCCCAAGGCGCCGGGAGGTGGTGCCGGCTGCGAGTAATGGGAAGAAGCAGAGGGTAGTGTGGAGGAAGGGCACCCAGGAAGTGGGCTGGGTGGGTCTTTGGGAGGGAGGAGAGGTTTGGGGATCTAGAACTGTGGGGGATCCCAGACCTTTAACCCTGAATCCCTACCCAAACCTCAGGTAAATCCTAGACTTCAGCATAACCACTCTCGCAAAGCCTCAACTTAATATAAGGCCCTGAACTGTAGCAAGCTTAGGCTACGTTTACTAAATCGTATCACTAAATCGACCACGGCTAGATCGATCTCAGAGCGTCAATCCCGGCTGTAGTGTCGACCTGCCCTTAACCCATTTCTTTATGCTCACCTCTTTGCTTCCACGCATGTACCAAAATAATAAGTAATACTCTGATCATGGCATCTTACCTCTAGCAAGTATAAAATTGCCCTCAAGATGTGAGACTAGCTCATAGATCGTAAAATCAGGTTGGGGTCAAGAAGAGTGAGAGTTTGGAGAGAGTCTTGTCCCCCCTTCTTCCCATCTGCAGCAGCCACAAGCTGTCTTCCCTCCAGGCTCCTTGGATCTTTGAGCCTGTCCCTCCTGAGGTTACGTAGCCCAGTTCTTGTTTCTTACATTCTCCTTTTCCGGAAAAATTAGAGGCTGTTGCTCTTGAATGTTAGCGTTTAATTCCCCAGCCTTCTCCTCACAGTGGGAGAGTTTAATTCTCCTTCCCATTGCACCTGAGTTACTAGATTTCCTAATGCCCCAAAATGTGCTTTTGCGATGTCACAGTTCTGGGGTAGATAAGCCTTTGACCTGCCTGCATGGTCTGCTCATGGAATGGCCCTTCAGGTATCAGGCCTCTAGCCAGCCCCTCTCTATGGGTAGGGACCAACATGCCTCTCCTTTTTGACCACTGTATGAGAATTGCAGCTTGTCCTCCACTGTGTTTGCGGGACTAACGTCCAGTTCCTGTGCTTTGCTTTCTCTCCAGGGGCTGTGAGCAGTGTGTCTGAGATAGAGGTGGGACTTTTGGTGATATTTGTATGATGCCAATACACACCTCATTTCCTGCTGTGATTGGTGTTGCTATGATTATAAAGAGCAGGAGACGTGAGGTGTTTTGTCACCTAACTGTCATGGGGTGATATGAATGGGTCATTAAGGACTGGCTGGGAGTAACCTACATCAATGGAATACCCGACAGAGACAAGAGAATGACTGTCACCCAGGGCTGCCCAGAGGATTCAGGGGGCTTGGGTTCTTCGGCGGCGTGTCGCCCTTATCCGCTCTGATGCCGCAGAGCATTTACCCTGTGTCCCCGTTCCCTGTTCCTATTCCCCCCCTGTTTGACTCAGTTTATATAGTAATATTCTCAGCTATACCTTTGCTTAACCGATCATTGTACTGAAATTTATTAACCCAATCCTAACTCATTGAAACATAATTCTCTAACCAATTGTATCCCACTACCCTAATTAACATACACCTAGCAAAATTAATTATACAGCAGACAAAAACAATTAGAGAACCAGACTGATTAACATTGTAAAAGTGGCCATAAAGATAAAACAGTACAAAAATGAGGATTTCACAACCACAAGCATTGAGAAGTGATTTCTTGCCAGACAGACTGCTATTAAACTAAGTTTTCTTTAACCATCTTAAGATCTGTTTCTTTATCTGGTGATGATGGGCACTATCAGGACAGGATCATCTTCCTAACAGCCCAATAGCACCTTATTTCAGTGTGACTGGTTTGGGATGTGAGAATGTGACCCTTTGCTTCCCAGCTTATGGCTGCCCCTGCTGCTTAAGCAAAGGCCTTAGCCTAAGGAACATGGCCTCAGACTGTCACAGGTAAGAGAAGGCCCTTACAAATACAGACAGTGATTTTGAGTCTTTGTTTTCATACTCCTGTAAGTAGCTAAGTGATAAAAATACACCTAAGTTCTTAAGCTATAGGCTTTACAGGCAGGCCTGAATATCTCTATTCTAACAGTGGGTTCTGTCCCTTCCCCCATTCTGTGTCTGTCTTGTGTATTTAGATTGTAAATTCTTCAGGGCATGGGCCCTCTACTATTCTGTGTTTGTACTTGTCCTCGCACAATGGGGTACCCACTGTTAGTTGCTCCTTAGCACTAAGGCTAATGAATATGATTTATAATCATAATAACTCTCCTGCCACTTTGAGCCAAGGAAGCTGGCCTTGGGATGTTACTGCTTAAAAATGAGCTGGGGGTTAAAACCATGGACTGTTCTTTGTGACAAGTATCCCACAAATTCCACTGACCTCCCTGGTTTTCTTTGCCTACAGTAGGGTCTCCGGTTTCCAAACCTGATGTGATCTCACAGCTGGAACAAGGGGAAGAGCCGTGGGTCCCAGACCTCCAGGGCTCTGAGAAAGAAGTGCTTCCAAGAGCTGCCTGCACAGGTGAGGACTTGGTTAAACCAACTCAACAACTGTGTGGGAATTCAGGAAACATTTGGGATAACCTACAAAGACCCTGTGAGCTCTCCAAGTTCAGGATTGTTCCCTGCAGATGTGGAATCATTATGGCAGATGTGACTCATGGCTTCCCTCCTATTCTGATTGACAACTGGCAGCAGGTCGCTCCCCGATTTCACTTTCCTCTGAGTGTTCTCATGAGATGCAGATCAAAACTGATCCCTTCCTCTCTCCTCTGGGGAAGGTTTTGGGGAAAATCAGCTCCTGATTCTGTGGGAGAGATCAAACCTATTTTGGATTGTTCATCCCTTTTTCCATTCCTCTCTCTGAGATTTTCTTTCTTTCCGGTGCAGGTAGTGATCTATGCCCGGATTTTCTCTGTCTCCCATCAGGTGATGGGATAGTGAGTGAGAATGAGGAGGAGAAACCCCATCAGGAAGATGCTGAGCAAGGAGAACCACATGGAACTTTATCAGGAAGATCCAAAGGGACTGTTTCTGGGATTTGTGCACTCCCAGAAAAAACAAAAGCCTGTGAGACTCAGGGGAGGCCAGAGGGAAACTTTAGTAACCTCTCAGACCTTAAAACAAGCGACAGAATCAACTTGGAAGAGAGACGCTACACATGCCATGAGTGTGGGAAAAGCTTCAAGCGAAGCTCACACCTTATCACACATCAGAGAATCCACACAGGAGAGAAGCCCTACACGTGCTCTGAGTGTGGGAAATGCTTCATCGATAGTTCAGCCCTCATCTCACATCAGCGAATCCACACAGGAGAAGCGCCCTACACGTGCTCAGAGTGCGGGAAAATCTTTAGTCGGAGCTCTACCCTGAACACACATCGTAGAATCCACGCAGGAGAAGCGCCCCACACATGCTCAGAGTGTGGGAAAATCTTTGGTTGGAGCTCTACCTTGAACACACATCGTAGAATCCACACAGGAGAGAAGCCCTACACATGCGCCAAGTGTGGGAAAAGCTTTAGTCAGAGCTCAAACCTTATCAGACATAGGAAAATCCACATGGGTGAGAAGCCCTACACATGCTATGAGTGCGGGAAAAGCTTCAATCAGCGCTCACACCTTATCTCACATCGTAGAATCCACACAGGAGAGACGCCTTACACATGCGCTGAGTGTGGGAAAAGCTTCAATCACCGCTCCACCCTTATCACACATCGAAGAATCCACACAGGAGAAAGGCCCTACACATGCTCTGAGTGTGGGAAAACATTTAATCAGAGCTCAAACCTTATCAGACATCGGATAATCCACATAGGTGAGAAACCTTATGGATGCTCTGAGTGTGGGAAATGTTTCTTTAATCATTCAGGCCTCATCTTACATCAGAGAATCCACTCAGGGGAGACACCGTACACATTCTCTGAGTGTGGGAAAAGCTTCAGGCACAGCGCAAACATTGTCTGACATAGGAGAATCCACATTGGAGATAGTGTGGGAAAAGCTCGGAGTGGGGGAAAAGCTTCAATCAGCGCTCAAGCCTCATTAGACATCAGAAAATCCACGAGAGAATTGTAATAAATCCCTTGACTAGGGTTGGCCAAAGAATTTTTTTTTTTTTAAATCACATTTGCTAATTCCCACATAGTGATTTTTGCATCATCTTCACCGTGGTCTCTCAGCTCCACCAGATAAGCTGCCTGCTTCTGCCTTTTGCAGCTCATCCTTCTTTGGGGTCAGTCCTATGATCTTTTCTATCAACTCCTTTCCTTTTGAGTCATAGAAGTGTGTGTCCCTCCAGCCAGGAATGTTTATCACTTCCAGGTGGGGGAGAGAGGTTTGATCCCAACAAGCTACACTGAGGCAAAAACTACCTGTGCCTTCCATCCACTAGGACTGTACATGGCGTTGGCTGCTCAAGTTAGTGATCTTAATGTAAAAAAGTTGTAGTGCAGATGCAGCCCAGGTGCAGTGGTTGGCATTAGCTTTCCCCTTGACCTGACCTAAACTCCATCACTTTTCCTAGTCTAAACAAACCCTGAGCATCACGGTTATCCTGTTCCCCCATTTCAAAGCCATTGTTAGTCATCGAGTTCTCCCTTGGGGAACAAATTGTTTCCTTCCCAGTTGCTCTGATGTTGCTTCAGGTTGTGCTGGAGAGCAGATATTTTTATTATCATTTTCCACCCTTAAAATATATTGAACTATAACAAAGAACAGGAACAGGGCAGAGATAGGGAAAAAAGTCTTTTCACTCCTCTGTAACAACAGACATAGCTAGGGTAAGTCAGAAGGAGTCCCTTATTCCCCATCACTGTCCTCCTTCAATCCATGCTAAACCTAAGAATCCTTTTCCTTTCCCCAGTTGTGGGGTGAGAGACTTCCAAAAGTGCTCCCTGTGCTATAGCACATGGCTAAGCTCAGAGAATAAACCCCAAGTCTCCCCTGAGCTTTGCTTTTTGAATTCTGTATTTCCGATTGCTTCAAGCCTGGGCATTGTGATTATTAACCAGTTTCTCTAGCACTGTTCCTACCACCTTTTCTGTAACATATTTTGTTTTTTATGGGACAGGGTTGTTATTCCTTTGCCTAACCCCAACCTGGAAGGCCAGGGTGTCTGTTTTCTCTGGCCCCTCCCCACAGACAAATCTGACAGGGTTGAACCTGCCTGGAGCAAACAAAAAGCCCCACGGTCACACACATGAAGCAGATAGACATACACAAGACACAGAAGAAACTGAATATTTGAGCTATCAACATTTCCAGTTTCCCACAGCATGTTAGTTCTGAAGCTTGTTTTAATTTGTTTCTTTTCTTGGAACCAGAACTGGGGAAAGAGAACACTGGAGTCAGTGGAATTACAGCAGGAAGGGATAAGTCTCATGATTTGTCACTAACCAAAGGCTTTGTAAACAGAGCGATAATGTTATTGAATGGTCTGGCTAACCCTGCAGTTCGAAACAATCAGCTCTATGGGTGGTAAATTGACAGAAGCTCTGCTGCTGATCATGAAATAGCAGCTGTTGAAAGGTAATAGTGCTTCTATTTCAATGCCTCTGGAAGTACAGAAAACAGTGATCTGTGTTAAAAGAAAGTTGCAGTTTCTCAGAGCCCTGATTTCTATTGTGTGTGTACAGGAAGGTTTGAATGTGTAGCAGGTAGCTTGGTAAAGTTTAGCTATTTTGTGTGTGTAACAGGCTCCTGCCCACCTCCAGCAGAGGTTTCATTCACATAACTATGGCAACTTACCGAATGTCTAACAAATTAGTCCGTTCCTCCCCATAGTCAGTCTCTGATGGGAATGTTAGAATGAGGCAGAGAAGTGGGAGAGTATCGCAGTAGGAATACATTAAAAAGTGGGATTAATCGGAGCTGGGATGCAGACAGAGCCTGTTCTAGAGCTGGTGAAATGACAGGGACACACTCCCGCTAGTGCTGGCTCTGAGATAACAGAGAAGCAGACCGAGGAGAATGAGCTCCTGTGGGAGCTATGGGCAGCTGCCCTGTCAGTGCACCACTCACCTGGCAGGTGTTACACGAAACACAGCACTTCCCATCTGGAAGAGAAACACTTCCCCCTTTGCCACTACTTCATTATACCATCCATGAGGCTGTTTGTCCTGCAGGACTTTGATCTCTTTGGGTGGTCTATGGTGATTCATAAAAGAGCCATTAGGGGAGCAGGAGTCATCCCAATGGAAATCTCTTCACTTCTTTCTCAGTGTTACCTTCTTAGCCCTGGCTTTGGAGATGACCTTCGCCTTATCCTGTCTTGATTTTAGGTAGGATTTTAATCACCTTCTGGGGCTTGGCAGCTTAGAACTTTTGAGGGCTTTTCTCTGCCTTTTTGGTCCCCGCTGCAGTCAGTACATTCTAGACATGGGCATGGTGACTTTCCTGAGGATCTTGACAGCTTTAGCCAGCTTCTTGGTGCCTATTTTCCTGCTCACAGCCACTGTCGTCTTCTCATGCCTTGTCCTGGGGGCCCAGCTGCTGATTGAATGTGAAGGAGCCAAAGTGCTGGTGACTTTAGCCTGCACCAAGTTGCCTTCGCTCGTCAGACTCCTGAACCCCAACTGGATGTGGTTCTTGTTCTTCTGCACAGCACAGCCCTGGAGAAGAGGGATCTGCAAATGTACATTCCTATGATCCCTTTGTTTAATTGATAAAAACATAAAGCAGACACTTAGAGGATTGGAACTGATTTCAGTTGATGGACAGGTTTGCTAGGTTGTTATGCATTTGGACAGTGAAATGTTGAGTGTTTACATTCATTTCAAGCATCCCCATATAGTGGAACTCCTGAACACATTGGAGAATGGAAATCAAAATGTTTTCCCTTTTTTCAAAAAAAAAAAATAAGAGGCTTATTCGAGGGCACTTGGATTTGAAGCAAGGACCACTTGATCTGCACTCAAACACTCTACCACTGACCTGTACCCCCATGAGAGCAGATACTTTCCCCATTGTAGCTGAAGCACATCAGTGATTCCAATAGCAGGGGCAGGTTCTCTCTGGGGCACAGAGATGTTTCAGGGAGTTGGTGGCTCCTTTCTTTCCTCACCCTGGAGTAAACTCAGCTTTTTATTCCATGGTACATGTTTTATGGAATAACAACAGCAGCTTGAAGAAAGAGGAGAGTGAATATCTCACTCTCAGGGCTGAAGGTGGCCATGTCCCCTCTGTCTGAGCGTTGCCATTGAAGGAGAGAAGGTTTCAATGGAACTGAATGCCCTGGCTCAGACTAGAGACACAGAAAGGTTTTGCTGTTCATTGAACGGCAAAAGAAATTGTGTCTGTATGTGAAAATGAGGAAGGACATGAAACGCCCACAGGGTGATGCAATGCCCTAAGCTAAGGCAGGAGGGTGAAGGAATGGGGCTGAGGAATGACTGAAGTGGACTCAGCTGGGATTGAAATGACATTTGTTTGTGTCGGGTAGTGAGAAATGTGACATTAATTCAGATGCAAAGTTGAGGCTTCTTTAGCTCCTTGTAGAACTTGTACTTGATTTCCCTTAAGGGAGAAAGGGAAATTCTGGGGCTGCCTTTAGTCCCTGGCTGTAGCAGTGTATAAAAAAGGCTCCAGAGTCGCTCCTGGCAATTACAGGCCACTAGGACTACAATATCAGGAAAATTGGGTGAAATTGTAGAGCCCAATTATTAGACACATAGATAAGCCCAATTTGTTGGGTGTACCTATTGGGTTTCTGGGAACTGGACGGGCGGAAGCCCGCCCAATGCAAAGGATCCCACCCCAGCCTAAGGGGAGGATCTACAGGACCTCAGAAACCCACTGATTCCGGGGGACAACTAATAAAAGAACAGGGACAGGAGTGCGGTCAAAGGGTCATAAGAAGGGAGCCTGACGGGGACACCGAGTAGAGAACCTCGGACAGTGCCCACTGCTCCTCGAAGGTGTCAAGGGAGCCAGTTGACACTGCCCAGAGGAACTCCGTCCAGATGCGTGAACGGATTAAGGATCAGAAACAAGCCCCACAGTCACAGGAGTCTCCATCGGTCAACCTCCTCTTCCTGGTTGTGTAGATTGTCATTTTTGCCAGGGTGAGGAGGAGGTTGACCAGGAGGTCCTGCAACTTTGTGGGTCCATGGATAGGGAGTGGATAAAGAAGGAGGTGAGGGGAAAAGTGCAGCCAGAAACATAACAGGATATTGGTGAGGAGCCGGTATAGGGGCTGCAACCTGGCGCACTCTAAACAAACGTGCACCAGGGTCTCCCTCACGCCGCAGAAGGGGCAAGTGTCTGGGACGGGTAAACCGTACCAAGTACATGCCCGTGCTCACGGCTCCGTGAAGGAGCCGCCAACTGATATCCCTGATGGGCCTTGGGACCAGAGTAGAGTAGAGGCTGGCCCATCAGGGCTCCTCACCCTCCAGAAGTGGCAGGACGTCCCGTCATTTTGTGTCAGGGTGGGACACGAGGGTGAGGAAGTGAAGGGGGTGGAGCACAAGCGTGTAGAGATGTTGCCTTGGCAATTTGGAAGCGGACTGGCTGCAGATCGTGCAGCTGACTTGCGGAGAAGAGGTGAGGGGGCCGGTCAAGTCCACAGGGCAGAGGCCTGATGAAAAGGTCCGGAGGGCCCGGGGTGGTAGGTGGGCAGGGCGTGGCCTCTCGCAGGACCCAGTCGAGATAGGCCCGAGTAGCGGGCAGCAAAGCAGCCTCCACCTCCTGTAGTACCTGCCAGGAGTACAAAATCTGAAGAGCCCCATGCATTGAGCGAGCGTCAGGGGATCCAGCCATTCTCCCCAGTCATAGTCCAGGAGGTCTCCGACCCTGGTGACTTCCACCAAGACCAGCCTCTGGCACACCGCGGGGGACTCCACCACCTGCACACAGAGCTGGGGATTGTGTAGTAGGGGCTCCGCGAGGAGATCTGCCCCCTCGGTGGCCGTCGCAGCGAACAGCTTCCAGGTCCGGAGGAGGTCCTGGTAGAAGACCGGCAGCCCGGAGAGATCTCGCGGAAGACCCCTCGGATTGAGATAAAGGAGCTGCCGGTCGTATCGAAGCCCTCGGAAGCGGTGCAGGAAGACGTGCTCCAGTACTCTCCATGCTGGACTACCTGCACCGTAAAGAAGCCTCTGCAGGGCCTGGAGGCGGAAGACATGGACCCAAGTGCGTAGGCACTTCAGGCCCTGCCCTCCCTCCTCCAGGGGCAGGTGGAGGACCCCTGCAGGGACCCAGTGCAGTCCTGGCCAAAAGAACTCCAGAACCACCTTCTGGAGGTCGGCCAGGAGACCCGGGGCCGGGACCAGGGTGTTGAGCCGGTACCAGAGCATGGACAGGACTAGTTGATTGAGCACCAGTGCCCTCCCTCGAAGGGAAAGGCACCGGAGGAGTCCTGTCCATTTCCGGAGCTGCTCCGCCACCCTGCCCTGCAAACCTTGTCAGTTCTCCGGCGGAGACGGATGCCTGGTGCAAAGGTAAATGCCAAGATAGAGCAGCGGACTCGCACTCCACAGGATGGCCTGAAGTGCAGGTGGGAGGGAGCCCACCTGCTACCTGTCCCCGACCACCAGGCCAGAGCTCTTGACCCAGTTGACCTGGGCGGAGGAGGCCGCCAAGTACACAGCAAGGCAAGCCTCCACCCGCGCCAGGTTGCCCGAGTCCTGGACCATGAGGAGCACATTATCGGCGTACACCAACAGGACTAGCTGCAGCTCCGGCTCCCGATACACCAACCCAGTCCACCTCCTGCGGAGGAGACAGAGGAAGGGCTCGATGGCCAGAGCGTACAGCTGGCCCGAGAGGGGACATCCCTGCCGCACTCCCCAACCGAAACTGACCGGCTCGGTCAGGGTCTAGTTGAGCCTGACCAGACACTCTGCGGAAGCGTACAGCACCTGGAGAAAACCACAAACTGGGACCCGAAGCCTAACGCTCGCAGAGTGCCCAGGAGATACCCGTGGTCCACCCTGTTGAATGCCTTCTCCTGATCCAGGGACAGGAGGGCGAACGACAGACCATTCCTGCACCCAAGCTCCAGGAGATCCCGGACCAGATAGAGGTTATCAGAGATGCTACGGCCCAGGACGGTGTAGGTCTGGTCTGGGTGGATCACTTCCTCCAGCACGGCCCCCAGCCGCAGCGAGATGGCCTTGGCTACGATTTTGTAGTCCGTGCTGAGGAGCGAGACAGGACACCAATTCCATATATTGTGGAGGTCCCCCTTCTTCGGCAATAAGGCAAGCATGGCTCGCCTGCACGAGAGAGGGAGGACCCCACTCTGTAAGGACTCGGCCCAGACGGTGACCAGGTCCGGGCCAAGGACGTCCCAGAACATGAAGTAGAACTCCACAGTCCATGCCCGGAGACTTGTGGGTGGGCATGCGACGGAGGGCTTCTGAGAACTCGGCCAGAGAGAGAGGCAGCTCTAGCCAGTCCCGGTCGCCCGTGCTGACCGCCGGGAGTCTATCCGAGAGCACTCTGCAAGTGGCAGGATTGGTCGGATCCGGGGAGAAAAGGTGCGCGTAGAAGGTCTGGGCCCTCTCGCACATCTCCACCGGATCTGTGAGGGGGATGCCGTCCTCTGCCAGAAGGCAGGTGACGTGCTTCTTGGCCCGCCTCCTTTTCTCCAGGGCGCAGAAGAAGCGGGAGCCGTGATCCATTCCCGAAGGAGGCAGATGCGGGATCGAACAAAGGCGCCCTGGGCCCGATGGTCTTCGAGGACCAGGAGCTCCTCCTGCTTCTCCCTGCACACTCCGCAAAGGGATGGATCCTTGGGGCTGGTGGCCAGACACCTCTCCAGCTCTAAGACCTCCCATTCCAGCTGCTCTATCGCCGCATCCCTCCGTTGGCTGGCGCCCCGCATGTAGTCACGGCAGAAGAGCTGGGCATGCACCTTCCCCACATACCACCAGCGCCACGCCGAGGAAAAGGCATGGTGCTGCCCTCTCCAGGCCAGCCAGAACTCCTGGAAGGACGCCACGAAGCCTGCATCCTCCAGCAAGCTGTTGTTGAAATGCCAATAGGCTGGCCCCGGCCTCTCCGCACAGAGAGAGGCCATCATGGTGACGAGGTGGTGATCCAAAAAAGCGGCCGGCTGGATACTGGAGGACTAGGCCCGTGAAAGATGACAAATAGATGTGGTCCAACCAGGAGTGGTACGACCGATGAGCTTCCAGCCGGACATAGGTGAATGTGGAAACATCGTCTGTGTGGTGGTCACGCCAGACATCCACCAGGGAGTGATGGTTGATGATCTCCCAGAGGACGTCCGCGGCGGCCGAGCTCTGCTCGGTCCCCGAGCGGTCCCGCTTCTCAAGGATGGTGTTAAAGTCCCCGCCCAGGACCAGGCACTTACGAGGGTCCAAGGAGCCGAGGAAGGTGGACGCCTGCTGATAGAACGGCAGCCGCTCCGGGGCCGATTGTCGGGGCATAGATGTTCACGAGGTTGACCACGAGCCCCTCCATGCAGACCCAGAGGTGCAGCAGGCGGCCCGGCACAGCTTTGGCGACCCCCAGCACTTCGGGCTGTAGGTCGGAGGAGAACGGGGTAGCCAGTCCAGCCCTATGGGTTGTGGGATGGCTGAAGTAGACCCTGTCCCCCCATTCCAGCCACCAGCTGGCTTCAACAGCCGGATCCGTGTCAGTATCCTGCAGGAAAACCACAGAGTACCCTCCCTCCCGAAGGAAGGAGAGCACCTAGCTTCTGCGGAAACCCACCCTACAGCCCCGGGTGTTCAATGTGGCAAAGGTGACTTGTGCCATAAGGAGGGCTGGGGGAATCCTCACCACGATGGGCGTCCACGGACCCCCTTGGGCCGCGCAGCAAACCGTGACCCACCCCGAAGGTGAGCAGGGAGTCACGGAAGCTGCGGACCAGGTGGTAAGCCACGGCACCCTGCTTCCCGGTCCTTTTGCCCTCCCCCATGAGGGCCCTCGCGGCCCGGAGGATCTGGTGGAAATCCCCCCCCCCGTCACTGGAGAGCAAGCTGTACCTTGTTGCGAGAGCCTCTGACGTCTTCCAGAAACTCCCACAACTCCTCTCGCAGCATATGAGGGGGTGGGGTCTCTGGCACAGCCCTGTGGCCTACGGAGATGGGCAGGCAAGGGGTGGACCCACGATGTGGTGCCCGATGGGCCGGCGCCACATGGTCCGCCTCAGATCCCGGCTCAATTGGGGAGTGGCGGAGGGAAGAGCGCAGCCCCTAGGTGATCGAGACTGTGAAACATAAAGACCGCTCCCTAGGGGCACCCTCTGGGAAAGGGAAGGAGACAACTCCAGAGGCAGCAGTAACATTGTGGGAGGTGGAGGGGACAGGGACGGGGTCAGGAGTAAGGGCAGGGCTGGGGTCAGGAGCAGGGTTGAACCATCAGGAGGCGGCTCCTCGCGGCCAGGCGCAGGGGTTTGAGGGGTAGGGAGGGGGTCCCCAGTGATGCCGGCTCAGGCTCAACTGCAGGTAGGGCAGCCTTGATGGTGAGAGCTGCAGAACTTTGAGTGGGGCACCCGCCCAGGAAGGAACTCTGTTGACCTGCACCACTGAGGGATACCCCTGGTGGCTCGTCTCCCGGCCACAAGGCACTGGCTGTCGCCTCAACAGGCTCGGCGGCCGTCAGCGGGGTGCCATCCATGGCTGTGCAGGTCAGGGAGTCCAGGGGACCCTCAGAGGCGGGAGCAGATGCAGCAGTCAGGATGGTGGAATACGGGGAAGGGGGAGCTGTGGTGAGGTCGGCTAGGTCGAGGCCCGCTGGCAGAGGGTCATCCTCCCCCTGGTCAGACCCAGGGCCTCGATCTCCTCAAAAATGGAGAGGAGTTCGCCTCCCACTGTCCCAGGGTCCTTCCCACTAGCGCCCGAGGCGATGATCGCCTCCGGTGTTGCAGGGGGCGCAGGTGGCAAGGGAGTAGGACGGGCCTCATTCGGGGTCTCCGCAGGGAGGGATTGCAGTGGAGGGATGGTGGTACCCTCCGGTGCTGCCACGTCTTCCCTAGCCTGCACTGGCTGACAGACCAACCCCGTGGGCAAGGTGGAAGGCTCGGTGGTTTCCGCATCAGGTGGACGAGCGGAGCTCAAGCCTTCCACTTGCCCCGCTTACCATGAACTAGGGTTCAGACCTCTATGGCATCACCCGCGGGCTGGTCGACGGGTTGGGTCGGAGGGCAGGGATGGTGGTTCGCGGACTTGGAGAGGTACTAGTGGGACAGCTGGAGGAAGGGAAGATTCCCCCTGGGGAGAGCCCTCTCCCATGCTCAACAGTACCCCTGCCGCACCCTCCTCCACAGGCCCCACCAGAGTGCAGGCAGCGGACGCAGGGCTCTCCCACTCGTCTGGGCATGCTGGTGGTGGTATCCCTGAGGCCTGAGCGGGAGCATTGGTGGGCTGGGAAGGAGGGATGGCCTTGGGCACCGGGCAGCCAGGGGTGCGGGCGATGACGGGGCCGGCACCCTGCCGGGGCTCGGGGGTCCCAGGTGCTCCTCCGTGCCGGGCCAAGGGGCAGTCCCTCCGAAAGTGCCCCGTTGCCTGGCAGAGGTAACACCTGGCCTCCCCCGTGGAGTAGTGCACCCGGTAATGGGCCCGCTGATTGGGGACCTGGAAAGACCCCTCGAGCACCTGTCCGCCACACGCCACCAGCGGCAGTTGAAGCTGCACCTGCCGGCGGAACGAGAGGTCGTGACGGAGGGCGGGGTCCTTGCAGCCTAAGGGGAGAGGACTCACAACGGAAATGGGATTCCCTAGGGTAGAGAGGACGGGTAACAGGGCGGCATTGGGAAGGAAGGGAGGGACAGAGGTCAGGACCATGCGGACACCCAGGTCCTCCAGTGGCTCCAGGGGGAAGAACATGCCCCCCACCACCAGGCCCTTCTTCACCGCCTCCTGGGCGTTGGCCTCCGAGGCAAGGAAGAAGACCACCTTGCCATACATCTTGGAGGCCGCCACGATGGCCGTGGGCCCCATCACTCTTGCCAACGCCCGTACGTAGGTCTCCACATGGAGCGAGGCGGGCACCAGGAGGCAACGGACGCCGTGCTTCCTGGTCAAGGTGGGGAAGGGCCCCGGCTGCTGTAGATGGTAGCGGGAGGCAGCAGTCGGGGGAGATGATGTAGTGGCAGGTGGGGGGGCCGCCACTGCCACCTGGGTGTACGCCTTGGGGGCCAGAGGAGGGCCACCCGCAGAGCTAGTGGAGGGAACAGCGGGGAAGAGCGCCACGTTCGGTGGTGGGGCTGCAGCAGAGGTGGCAGGCTCCGCCATGGAGGGCTTAGTTTTCCTAGCGGGGCCCTTTCCCTTCTTGCCCTGGCCCTTTCTGCCGGCTGAGGGGGCTCCCCCAGAATCGGAGGCGGCGAGGGACATGGCAGCAGCAGAGGGCACCCCCGTCGCCTGCAGCTGCTGGCCCCTTAGCGGGAGCGGTGGCAGGTGGTCTGGCAGTGGTGGTTGAGGTGGAGACTAGAGCGGTTGTCGGGGGAGCAGGTGGGGCAGGGGGAACGGCACTTGCCCCAGAGGTCCCACCCGCTGTGTCTCCCGCCATAGTGAGTAGGGAGGGAGGAAGGGGAAACACCAGAGGAAGGGAAGGTGGTGGGGGAAAGCAGGTCAACCACTCCTCCCTGCTAGGCTGTGGGCAGGGAGGAGGGTGCCATGATGAGAAATGGGGGGCAGATGAGACTACCAAGACCTTGAGGGGGGGAGGGTCAGTCAGACATGGGATCGAAATCCTGCTCCTCTAGTTGCACTAGGGGAGGGGAGGGGAACAATGGCAATTGGGGGGTTGCAGTGCAATGGTGGCAAACTCAAACGGGAGAAGCACAAGTGCACTAAAGGGGCATGGGCGCACGGGGGGAGGGGCTAATCAAGGTGAGGCGGGTCACAGAGGAGAGGAGCAACCAGGCTGGGAGTGGGGCAGAGGGACCAAGGGGCTAGCTTCAGGGCTGGGGCAGAACAAACCAAGCTGCAAAGGGAAATGGGTGGGGCAGGCAAACAAACTGAAGCTTGGAGGGGAGGGCAAAAGGCCATGAGGAGCAAACGGGGCAGGCAGTAAAGGACAAAGCTGGGGGCCTGTTGCAAAGGGGAAGGGGTCAGTCTGGGAGAGGCAGGGGTGCGTGCACCCACGGGCACTTGTGCAAAGTCAAATGTTTGACTGGCTGGTGCTGGAGGCCCAAATGGTGGCAATAGGGCATGGCAGGCCAGGCGAGCAGCTGAGTGCCAGAGGCAGGAGCCAAGGCAGATGATAAGTGGCCTGTGGGGATGGTGTAGGGGGCAGTGGTGGTGGTGGTGGGGATACAGATGGATCAGGGGGCAGGCTCCACACCACACCCCCTGTGCCCCCACAAACACAGTCTAAACCCACACAACTAGAGCACAAAAAGTTACTCAGTCTTTGATGGTCCCCTCCACAGTGCTGTAGCTGTAGTGGTGGTGGTGGGGCCTTGGCTTCCCCCTCCAGAGGAGGGGGAGTGGGGGCTGGCCAGCAAGGCCCCCCCACCCCTCAGCAGTAGCGGTCCAGGGAAGGAGCACTCCAGCCAGCAGCAGTAGCCCAGGAAGGGAGGGAGGAGCTCCAACCAGAGAAGGGGGAAGCGCTCTAGCCAACAGGGCAGCCCCAGGAAACAGAGCGCTCCTGCCCTGAAGGGCTTGAAACAGCCCAGGAGAGGCTGTGGCTGGGGCAAGAAGCCTGGGCTGATGGGGGAAAGTAGTCTTAGCTGTGGCCATGCAGCAGTCAGGCCCTTGCACGGCCTGTCATCAGCCGATGCCCACAGGAGGTCCACACGACTCCTGTTTAAAGTGTCTGGGAGAATCCCACCTTGCGGACAAGTGCCGAATCTGCAAGGCATTCAAGCCCCGGATGAAGAAAGAGCAGGACATTCGCCTCAAGCAACTCTTGATTGAGGCAGCTCTGACTCCTCCATCTTCAGCACCGACTCCGGCACTGGGGATGAGTGCTTCCTCCGCACCAGAACGCACGGTTCTAGTGAAGACTCCTCGGCACCAGCCTTCGCCGACTCAACCCTCTAGCAGGCACCGATCCCTCTCCCCGAGGAGCAAGAGGCACAAGGCTCCTGCGGCACCTGTATCTATGCCGCAGTCTGAGCGTACATCTAAGGCGGACTGCCCGGCACCATCAACTGCTGCAGCACTGCTTGCCTCCGCACCGTCAATTCCAGTCTCTCAGGAGCCGTCGAGTCCGGTGCCTATCAGCTCCCCAGCACACGCCGTGGTTGAGCTCATCGTGCCCTTGACGCCGGAGACTTTTTCCATGGCTCAGGAGCTAATTGCTCTGACAGAGCCTGAGCTGCCCCAACCCCCAGTACCGCCGGTGTGGGTTGTTCAGTCACTGGGCAAGCCCACCATGATGAGGCCATCTTTGCCGGACACCGTGCAATGCCTCCGGTCCCGATCCAGGTACCGCGGATGCCCTCAATCCTGACATCGCTCCTGCTCTCGGCACCACTCGCAGTCCCGCTCTCCATCCCGGTACTGGTTGTACTCTCGGCACCGCTCGACATCCCGGTCTCCATCACGGTGATCTCGGCACTGGTCCAGATCCCGGCACCGCCGTACCTCTCACAGCTGATCTCGGCATGGCGATGCGAGGCAGCGGTCGACCTCCCGGCACCGCGCTGGTTGCAGGTCCTGGTCCCGCTCCCAGCACCACTACGACTCTCGGTACCGTGCAGACAGGAGTCTGATGGACGCAGAGAGCTGGTCCAAGCGAATTCAGCTCCTCCGTGGCCCTCGCGTCATCCATCCGTCTCCTCCGATGCGGACAGTGCCTCATATGGAGACTCGGACACGCATGCCCATGGCCCAGACCACAGACCTCATCAGTGGTCCTTTTGGACACCTTGGGCGTATCATCAAGCCCAAGGTGAACCGACTGGCCCATCACACTCCGGTCACTCAGAGCACCGTGTGCCTGAGGCCACCATCAGCCGACCTCTCCGTGCTGACACAGAGGAAAACAGTGCACACGCACCGGAACCGCTTGATCTTCCGGAGACGGAGGTCCCCCCAGACCAGGCCTCAGTGCAGGACCCACTCGTCCCGGGGCTGTCATCCTCCTCTTCCCCGGATGAGGCAGTAGCGTGGACGTCATCATCGGGACCACCTCCGATTGACTTCCCGTCACACCAGGACCTTCTGCGGCGTGTCGCCAGAATATCACCCTGCTGGTAGAGGAGGTCCCAGAGGTGGAGGACCCGGTGATTAGCATCTTGTCCACAGAGACACCCACCAGAGTGGCTCTTCCATTCATCTGTTTGATCCAGGCCAGAGCTGACACCATCTGGCAATCCCCAGCTTCCATCCCACCTACAGCCAAGGGGGTCGAAGGGAAGTACATGGTGCCTTCCAAGGGGTATGAGTACCTCTATGTGTACCCTGCTCCCTGTTCCTTGGTGGTACAGTCCGTCAACGAACGGGAGCGCCACGGCCAACAAGCACCCGCGCCTAAATCTAGAGAAGCCCGGCGCATGGATTTGTTGGGACGAAAAATCTATTCTGCAGGAGGTCTCCAACTTCGCATATAGAACCAACAACCCTCCTCGGCAGATACTGTTACAACACCTGGAAGGCTGTCGGGAAGTTTGCCGAGTTGGTTCCGCAGGATTCCCGCCAGGAATTTGCAGCACTCCTGGAGGAGGGGAAGAGGGTCGCGAGGACCTCATTACAAGCCTCATTAGATGCCGCCGATTCAGCTGCCAGAACAGTCGTGTCTGGCATAAGGATGTGCTGTATATCCTAGTTGCAAGTGTGCGGCCTGCCACCTGAGTTGCAACATACAGTACAAGACTTGCCGTTTGATGGTCAAGGCTTGTTTTCACAAAAGACGGACCCCAGACTGCAAAGTCTGAAGGACAACAGAGTAATTATGCATTCATTGGGAATACATACGCCTCAGACTGAAAGACGGTCCTTCCGTTCCCAACCGCAGCGTCCTTACCCCTCACCTCGGCCACGGCAAGACTTTGCCAGACGAAGAGGTCGTACTAATCGCAGACGTCAGTCTGGACCTCAAGGGGGGCAATAATTCCGGTCCCACCAAACCAACGCCGGGACCCAAAGCAAACTTTTGAGGGTGCGTCCGAGAGCAGTGTACCAATTGCCTCCCTGGATCCCTGTCAGTTCTACAACCGCCTTTCCCCGTTCCTTCCGGCGTGGTCCCAGTTGGCATCAGATCGTTGGGTCCTATGCACGGTGGAGCTTGGTTACCATCTTCAGTTTGTTTCACCCCCTCCCTTCCACCCCTCCTCCTCGTCCCTTTTCAGGGACCCCTCTCACGAGCAACTCCTCATCCAGAAGGTTCACAAGCTCCTCTCAATCGGAGCTATAGAGAAGGTACCAGAGGAATTAAGGGGCAAGGGGTTTTATTCTCGATAATTCCTCATTCCCAAGGCGAAAGGGGGCCTTCGGCCTATCCTAGACCTGCGAGGACTGAACAAATTAATCAAAAAGTCCAAGTTCTGCATGGTATCCCTGGGAACCATTATTCCTTCCCTGGATCCCGGAGATTGGTACACCGCTCTCGACATGCAGGATGCATATTTCCATATAGCAATTTATCCCCCTCACAGGAGGTATCTGCGCTTTGTGGTAAACCACTGACACTACCAGTTTACTGTCCTCCCCTTTGGCCTCTCCTCGGCCCCTTGTGTGTTCACGAAGTGTATGGCAGTTGTCGCTGCTTCCCTACACTGTCGTCGGATACACGTCTTCCCTTACCTCGACGACTGGCTCATCCGAGGGGCCTCCAAGGCACAAGTCATCAGCCATGTGGCCATTATCAAGGACCTCTTTCTGCGTCTAGGCCTGATCATCAACTTAGACCAGTCCACTCTGGTGCCTACGCAGAGAATAGAGTTTATCGGGGCAATGCGGGACTCCAACCTTGCGAGAGCCAGTTTACCCCTCCACTAGTTTCAGGCCATAGTCTCACTTGTCCAAGGTCTTCAGCGTTTTCCAACAACCTCTGCCCACACGTGCCTTGGTCTCCTCAGTCACAGGGCTGCATGCACATTCGTTACAAAACACGCCAGGCTGCGAATGCATCCTCTCCAAATCTGGCTCGCCTCCATCTATCGACCACGCAGAGACGCCATAGACGACATTCTGAGAATTTCGCCGAGAGTTCTCGGCTCCCTCGACTGGTGGCGAATGCCCTCCTGGGTGTGTACAGGACGACTGTTCCATCCTCCCCAGCCCTCCATGTCCTCCCCCTTGTGTCAGGAAGCGATCCTACTGTGAGACTTCTGCATAGCCCGCTCCATAGACCTAGTAGCCTCCTTCCTCCCAGGAGTCTGGAACACGCTCGCAGATCACCTGAGCAGGTCCTTCCTGGTGCACGAGTGGTCCATCCGTCTGGACATTCTCCATTCAGTTTTCCAGAGGTGGGACTTTCCCCAAATAGACCTCTTTGCCTCCAGGGACAACAGGAAATGCCAGGTGTTCTGCTCCCTGCAAGGTCGCTCCCCGGGCTCACTGTCAGAAGCGTTCCTCATTCCGTGGACAGGCCACTTCTGTTATGCCTTCCCACCGTTTCCTCTCGTCCACCGAGTTCTGATCAAGATGTACAGGGACAAAGCCTGCCTTATCCTGATCACTCCGGCTTGGCAGAGGCAGCATTGGTACGCCACGCTGCTCGACCTGTCTCTGTCAGACTCGATTTCCCTGCCACTCTGCCCGGACCTGATCACGCAGGACTTCAGCAGGCTACACCACCTGGACCTGCAGTCCCTTCATCTGACTGCATGACTGCTGGCTGGTTAAGCCAATCGGAGCTGCGTTGTTCTGCCGCAGTGCAGCAAGTGCTGCTGGGAAGCAGAAAGCCCTCAACGCGATCATCATACTTTGCGAAATGGAAGCTCTTGTCACTGGTGCGCTCAGCAGGACCTTTCTCCGCAGACTGTATCGGCCCCCACCATCTTGGACTATTTATGGTCTCTCAAAGAGCCAAGGTCTAGCGATTTCGTCGCTAAGAGTGCACCTTGCAGCTATTTCCACCTTCCATCCTGGGGAGGCTGGCAGTTCCATTTTTTCCCATCCTATAGTTTCCAGATTCCTCAAGGGCTTGGAGCGACTCTATCCCCAGGTCAGAAAACCAGCCCTTACCTGGGACCTGAACCTCGTCTTAGCCAGGCTCATGGGGGCCCCCCTTTGAGCCTTTAGCAACATGCTCACTGCTGTACCTGTCCTGGAAGACAGCCTTCCTCGTCGCTATCACCTCGGCGAGACGAGTCTCGAAACTTAGAGCTTTGAATGTGGATACTCCATATACGGTGTTCCATAAGGACAAGGTACAGCTGCAACCACACCATGCTTTCCTTCCTAAGGTCATCTCCTCCTTTCATGTCAATCAGGACATCTTCCTGCCAGTCTTTTTTCCAAAACCGTATTCATCATGACGGGAACAGTAGCTGCATACTCTGGATGTTTGCAGGGCTATCGCCTTTTACATCGAGAGGACCAAACCCTTCCGACGTTCACGTCAGCTATTCGTAGCGGTGGCAGAACGTATGAAGGGCATGATAATCTCTTCCCAACGGATTGCTACTTGGGTGACATCTTGTATTCGGGCATGCTACGACTTGGCTCATGTTCCAACTGGCCATCTTACAACCCACTCTACTCGGGCTCAAGCCTCATCAGCCGCGTTCTTGGCCCATGTTCCCATACAGGAAATCTGCCACGCGGCCACCTGAACTTCCGTCCACACCTTTGCATCGCACTACGCATTGGTCCAACAGGCTAGAGACGATGCCACCTTCAGGACAGCGGTCTTACATTCCGCAACGTCTCGCTCCGACCCTGCCGCCTAAGTAAGGCTTGGGAATCATCTAACTGGAATGAATATGAGCAATCACTCAAAAAAGAAAAGATGGTTACTCACCTTTGTAACTGTAGTTCGTTGAGATGTGTTGCTCATATCTATTCCACACCCGCCCTCCTTCCCCACTGTCAGAGTAGCCGGCAAGAAGGAACTGAGAAGCGGATGGGCCGGCAGGGGTATATATTGGGCGGCCGGCCCACCGAGTGCTGCTAGGGTAAAAATTTCTGACGAACGTGCACGCGGCATGCGCACACCTAACTGGAATGGATATGAGCAACACATCATCTCGAAGAACTACAGTTACAAAGGTGAGTAACCGTCTTTTTAAAGAGCTTGTTAGATGGGGAATAAGCCACATTGCATAATTAGCTGAGCTTGCAATGGCCTTCCACTCAACTCGCTGGCATTTCTCCATCTGCAAACGTGGTACCCATTTTAAAATCTAGATCCAATCAATTACAACACATCAGGGAAGATTCTAGGCATCAATGATCTGATCATTGGGTTGATGGAAGTAAAAAAGACATTCCCATAAAGCTCCCTCCCTCCCTCTTCCCAAGACCCATCCTCATCCTCTCTCCCCTTTCTGCTCCCGCATCCTCTGCAAACTTTTGAAGACACATGCCTAGTGATGGCCTTTGCTTGTGGGGATGTTGCCTAGTGGTCAGGGTTTTGGTCCTTCGGGGCGGGAGGGTGCAGCAGATGGCAGGGGAGCCCAGGGCCTCCTATGGGCTCTGACCCAGGCCACTCTGAGGGCAACACTTCCTTCCACCCCGCTATTGTCCAAAGTTTGCAGTTTATCACAGGAAGCTCTGAAGGGTATCAGCTCACTGCTTGGCACCTCTTCTCGTCCGGGCAAGGCAGCTTTCTCCTTCTTGGGGTGGCAGCTGTCTCAGTTACGCTGACAGATCCAGGTCGGTGACTTGTGAGTGGGTGGGATCGAACTGGGAACTCATGAGATTAGTGTGTGGGCCTCTACAGCATGAACTAAAAGCCACCTGGCTGCCAGCTAAGACTGTAGAGAAGACTCATTTTATCTTTCCCTCTAAATGATCTTAGTGCCACTAGCTGGGACACACCACCACACCCTGGAGATGTGTGGGTTAAATACTTCTCCTAGCTGAGGAACTACATCCTGAGCTTCGGAGCGTTCCCAGTTGTAATCCCGGACGACCCCTGTAACAATGCGGCCTCTGACAGGACACTGCTGAGAGTATCAATTCAGGACAAATTGCTTGGAGCAGGGCAGTCAGAGCCCAAGGCTGAGTGTTCTTTACTATTAAAGTACGTCACACCAACCATGTAGAGAGGACTTCGCTTTTACCCCACTGGCTAATCGGACATCATAGAATCAATTCCCTCCCAGCCAAATACACATTTGGAAATAAAGAAAACAACCATAAGCCTATCTCGTTTTATCTACCTAGTACTCACTAGTCTGAACTTATAAGAGCCTGTATCGGAGAGATTGGAGAGAAATCTGGTTGCATATCTGGTCCCACTGAGCCCCCAGAGTGAACAACAACCAAACACTAACAGCACACACAAAAACTTCCCTCCCTCAAGATTTGAAAGTATCCTGTCCTCTGATTGGTCCTCTGGTCAGGTGACAGCCAGGCTTACTGAACTTGTTAACCCTTTACAGTCAAAGAGACATAAAGTACTTCTGTGCTATTAACTTATCTGTTTATAACAGGTTCTCTCAAAGGACCAAGCCCCAGATCCAGGTCAATGGATGAGTCAGATCTTACCCACAAATCACGCTCTTGCAAATCCTTTAGCATTTACAATAAAAAAGTTTATTCATAAAAAGAAAGAAATGTAGATGAGAGTTAAAATTGTTAAATGAATCAATTACATCCAGTAATGGCAAAGTTATTGGTTCAGGCTTGTGATGGAATAAACTGCAGGTCAAATCAAGTCTCTGGAGTCCATCCACAGCTGGGATGGGTCATTCAGCCCTTTGTATAGAGCTTCAGTTTGTAGCAAAGTCCCTCCAGAGATAAGAAGCAGGACTGAAGACAAGATGGAGATGAGGCATCAGCCTTTTATAGTCTCTTGCCATGTGATCTGTGACATTATGAGTGTAATATAATATCTCATTGAAAGATGACAGGGCCAGAAAGAGTTAATTAACTGACTTGACCCATGGGTGAACCTTAAGAACTAGTTAGCAAGATATGTAAATGAATAGAGCTTTGAAATGCAAGTCTGCATTGTTAGAGGTAGAAGGGGTGGTGTTTGCTCAGGTCTTGTGATGTAAGCAAACAAGTCTTGTCTATTGCTATAGTTTTAATTCAAAGAGCAAAAAAGGAATATTAACATTTATGATGATACTTGAGTGAATATTATTGTCTATGTGTCTCTTTGAAGGTTGTGGTAACCTGTATTTCAGTTGTTTGATGGATAAATTACTCTTTACTAATTGCCAGGATGTTTGGAAGGAGAGTTAAGCCTATTGTTTTCTCAGGCCGAAATGTTGCTGGAAATGTATAAGAATCCTCGGACACGATCCTTCTTCATCTCAGATCTGCTTCGGGTTTCAAGAGGGGGAAACCTTAAGCCACAAGGATTGAAATCCCCAGTCATTGACTGGAGCCATCCTGAATATGGAAATTGGACTATAATCTATGGAATATTTCCAAAAGGACTTTTGGCAACTACAAGCTCATGTCCGCTCTGTATCTGAACCTCAAGAATTGAATTCAAGTCTGTATGTATATTGATCTTTCAACAAACACACTCTCTCTTTTCTTTTCTAATAAATTTTAGCTTAGTTAATAAGAATTGGCTATAGCATGTATTTTGGGTAAGATCTAAGTTATAATTGGACCTGGGTATATGGCTGATCCTTTGGGACTGGAAGAACCTCTTCCTTTAGATGATGAAGTGAGATTTTCAGGAATCATTATCATATCTAACAGGTGTCTGATGGAGGCTTGAGGCTGGGTACATTAAGGAAACTGCGTGGTTTAAATTTCTAAGTAACCAGTGAGGTACGACAGAAGCTGTTTTCTGCTGGCTTGGTAAACCTAAGTATTGGAATAACCACCAGCATTTGGGATTTGTCTGCCCTGTTTTGTTTGCAGTTCACCCTGATTGAGTGATCTCAGCTGGCTCCCACAGGCAGCACCGTCACATGGTCTTTGCTTTCTTTGTCCCAAGGACACTCTATTCAGTACGTGGCACAGAAAAACCTTAGAGTTCTGCCATAGGCAGGTCCCTGCATACTTTGCTGAGTCACAAGGCGTATCTGCCTTCTCTCAATGGGTCGATTGATTAGCTGATGGTCCTTAATGGGCCATCAAGCAGGCTAGGCAGAACTGACACCAACTTGTCTGGGTGTGTTCCCCAGAAACAGAGCACAGGTTTGAAATACGGGCAGCACAGAGCCAATATTCATAATGTCAGCTACAAAAAATGACAGACATCTAGAGATGGCATAATTATAATCAGCCAATCAGAACCTCTCCATAGACCCCTTACATGACCACCTTTCTACAATATTGGCTGGAAATATACAACAGTGGTCGCAACAGTGATCTACACAGTTATAGATTATGTCAGTAACATCACAGGAGGTGACACGCCATCAGTGAGACTGATATTGGAAAACTGCCTCCAGTTTTGGTGTCCTCATTTGAAAAAGATGTTGTGAAATTGGAGCTGGGGCAGCAAAGAGCCACCAAATGTTCTGAGAGCTGGAGAAAAATGCCTTCTAGTGAGCTATTGAAAGAGCTCAACCTGTTTAGCTTATCAAAAGAAGATTAAAAGGTGACTTCATTGAAGTGTTGAAGTGCCTTAATGGAGAAAAAATATTGGGTATTAAAGGGCTTTTTAATCAAGCAGAGAAAGGCATAACAAGAGCCAGTGGCTGGAAGGTGAAAAGAGACAAATTCATATTACAACTAAGGCACAAATATTCAACAGCGAGGATGATTCACCATGGGTCAAGCTACCAAGGAAAGTGGTGGATTCTCCATCTCCTGATGTCATTCAATGAAGACTAGATGCCTTTCTGGAAAGTATTTTCCCCAAAAGTAGCTATTGTGTCATACAGGAGGCCTGTGATATGCAGGGGATCAGATTAGATGCTCTAATGGTCTCTTCCGGCCATAAAGTTGACTAATTTCTGAAAAACTGAGTGTAGCATTGGGAGCAGAGTCTGATGTTTTCCTGTCTAACCGGCTTACTTCCTAGAACGAATGCTTCTTGAGTGGGGTGATCCACAGGGAGTAGCTCAAACCTCCAAAGTGCCTGGCCAGAAGCAAGACAATGGCACAGTAAGGGAGGGGTGTGGCACTGACATCACAAAGGCCTTTTGCAGGACCTCAGACTATTAGTCAAAGGGGGTGGGGAGGTGGTGACCTCACAGAGAGATGCTGACATCAGCCAGGCAGGACAGGGGCGAGGGGCCAGGGAAACCTCAGAGACCTCTTTGGCTTTGCTTCAGCAAGTCTCCTTCTCCAGGTCTCTCTTTGAAGACAGAGAGTATTCAGGTTCATGAACGTGAGCACCAGGAGGAATCTCTTTCGAGTTTTCTCCTTCCCTTTTAGTGATTTTACTAGAAAACAGCCATCCCTGTTTAGAAGGTAAGAGCTTCCTAGAGGTTTGAAACCTGTTCAATCTGATCCATCTGGTGAGAGTTGAATTCTAGGCATGGAAAACACAAGCTTAAGGAGGCCGAATATTATTCCACACCTGGGATTTAATCCCTTAGAATCACTGGGGACATTAGGGTTTGTCCTTTTCGTTTCACTTTTTCCTCCATCCATTCCCTCTCCTTTCTCTTCTTCTCTTGCTTCTTTTGTCTTCTCCTGTTCCCCTCTGTGACGATGCGGTTCTGGCGGGACCCAACTGAGTGTGCCAGTTCAGGACCTATTGCTTAAACAGGGCAGTTACAGCCCTAGGCTGGGGTTTTTCCACCTCTAAGGCAAACCAAACCAGCCAGTCAAAGAGGACTTTGGTTTTACCACACTGGCTAACCACAAGTCTCAGGGCTGGTCTACACTAGGAGGGGGGATCGATCTAAGATAAGCAACTTCAGCTACGTGAACAGCATAGCTGAAGTCCAAGTATCTTAGATCAATTTACCTCTCGTTCTCACGGCTCAGGATCGGCTTCCGTGGCTCCTTCTGTTGACTCCGCTACCGCCGTTCGCGCTGGTGGACTTCCGGAGTCAACGGGAGCAATTTCGGAGATCAATATATCGCGTCTCATCTAGATGCAATATATCGATCCCCGAGAAATCAATTTCTACCCACGAGAAAGTGATATGGCGGGTAGTCTAGACGTACCCACACAAGCAATTTCCTTAGACACTCCAGTCTCCCAGTATCACCACCAGTGCCACTCATCCTGGGGATGAATGGTTATGAAAACCAATACCCCAATAAAAGAAAACAGTTCTCTCAATCCCAAAGAATCAAGCCCCAGACCTAGGTCAATATACAAATCAGATGTTATCCACAAAGCACGCCGTTGCCAATCCTTTAGAATCTAAAATCTAAAGGTTTATTCATAAAGGGAAAAAGAGAGAGAGGAGAACTAGAACTGGTTAAATGGAAAGAACTACATGCAGTAATGGCCAAGTTCTTAGTTCAGGCTTGTAGCAGTGATGGAGTAAACTGCAGGTTCAAATCAAATCTCTGGAACGTCCCCAGTCCTTTGTTCAGAGCTTCAGTTTGTAGCAAAGTCCCTCCAGAGGTAAGAAGCAGGATTGAGGACAAGATGGAGATGAGGCATCAGCCTTTTATAGGCTTTTCCAGGTGTAAGAACCTCTTTGTCCTTACTTTGGAACATTACAGCAAAATGGAGTCTGGGGTCACATGGGTAAGTCCCTGCATACTTTGCTGAGTTACAAGGCGTATCTGCCTTCTCTCCATGGGTCAATTGTGTAGCTGATGGTCCTTAATGGACATCAGGCAGGCGAGGCAGAGCTAACACCAGCTTCCCAGAAGCATAGCATAAGTTTAAAATACAGACAGTACAGAGTCGATACTGATAACTTCAACTACAAAATGATACATACATACAGACAACATAATTATAACAAGCAACCCATAACCTGGTCTTGGATATGACCCCCTTTACACAAGATTTGGTGCCACTAGATGCTATTTGAGGAAGGACTGCTAGGAACAGATGGCGTTCACCTTTCGAAGCGGGGAAAGGCCTTATTTGCGCACAGACTGGCTAACCTAGTAAGGAGGGCTTTAAACTAGGTTCGACGGGGACAGGTGAGCAAAGCCCACAGGTAAGTGGGGAACAAGACCTGGGAGATGGGTTGGAAACAGGAGGGAGCACGGGCTATAATGGCAGAGAGGAAGGAGGGTCAGGGCAAAGCTGGGAGGCAAGATCAAACCAGTATCTTAGATGCCTTTATACAAATGCAAGAAGTATGGGTAATAAGCAGGAAGAACTGGAAGTGCTAATAAATAAATACAACTATGACATTATTGGCATTAGTGAAACTTGGTGGGATAATACACACGACTGGAATGTTGGTGTGGATGGGTATAGTTTGCTCAGGAAGGATAGACAGGGGAAAAAAGGGAGGAGGTGTTGCCTTATATATTAAAAATGTACACACTTGGACTGAGGTGGAGATGGACATAGGAGACGGAAGGGTGGAGAGTCTCTGGGTTAGGCTAAAAGGGGTAAAAAACACAGGTGATGTCGTGCTGGGAGTCTACTACAGGCCACCTAATCAGGCGGAAGAGGTGGATGAGGCTTTTTTCAAACAACTAACAAAATCATCCAAAGCCCAAGATTTGGTGGTGATGGGGGACTTCAACTATCCAGATATATGTTGGGAAAATAACACCGCGGGGCACAGACTATCCAATAAGTTCCTGGACTGCATTGCAGACAACTTTTTATTTCAGAAAGTTGAAAAAGCTACTAGGGGGGAAGCTGTTCTAGACTTGATTTTAACCAATAGGGAGGAACTTGTTGAGAATTTGAAAGTAGAAGGAAGCTTGGGTGAAAGTGATCATGAAATCATAGAATTTGCAATTCTAAGGAAAGGTAGAAGGGAGTACAGCAGAGTAGAGACAATGGATTTCAGGAAGGCGGATTTTGGTAAGCTCAGAGAGCTGATAGGCAAGGTCCCATGGGAATTAAGACTGAGGGGAAAAACAACTGAGGAAAGTTGGCAGTTTTTCAAAGGGACGCTATTAAGGGCCCAAAAGCAAGTTATTCCGATGGCTAGGAAAGATAGAAAATGTGGCAAAAGACCACCTTGGCTTACCCTTGAGATCTTGCGTGACCTACAAAATAAAAAGGCGTCATATAAAAAATGGAAACTAGGTCAGATCACGAAGGATGAATATAGGCAAATAACACAGGAATGCAGAGGCAAGATTAGAAAAGCAAAGGCACAAAATGAACTCAAACTAGCTATGGGAATAAAGGGAAACAAGAAGACTTTTTATCAATACATTAGAAGCAAGAGGAAGACTAAGGGCAGGGTAGGCCCACTGCTCAATGAGGAGGGAGTAACAGTAACGGGAGACTTGGAAATGGCAGAGATGCTTAATGACTTCTTTGTTTCGGTCTTCACTGAGAAGTCTGAAGGAATGTCTAGTATAGTGAATGCTTACGGGAAGAGGGTAGGTTTAGAAGAGAAAATAAGGAAAGAGCAAGTAAAAAATCACTTAGAAAAGTTAGATGCCTGCAAGTCACCAGGGCCTGATGGAATGCATCCTAGAATACTCAAGGAGTTAATGGAAGAGGTATCTGAGCCTCTAGCTATTATCTTTGGGAAATCATGGGAGACGGGGGAGATTCCAGAAGACTGGAAGGGGGCAAATATAGTGCCCATCTATAAAAAGGGAAATAAAAACAACCCAGGAAACTACAGACCAGTTAGTTTAACTTCTGTGCCAGGGAAGATAATGGAGCAGGTAATCAAATAAATCATCTGCAAACACATGGAAGGTGGTAAGGTGATAGGGAATAGCCAGCATGGATTTGTAAAGAACAAATCATGTCAAACTAATCTGATAGTGTTCTTTGATAGGATAACGAGCCTTGTGGATAAGGGAGAAGCGGTGGATGTGATATACCTAGACTTTAGTAAGGCATTTGATACAGTTTTGCATGATATTCTTATAGATAAGCTAGGAAAGTACAATTTAGATGGGGCTACTGTAAGGTGGGTGCATAACTGGCTGGATAACCGTACTCAGAGTAGTTGTTAATGGCTCCCAATCCTGCTGGAAAGGTATAACAAGTGGGGTTCCGCAGGGGTCTGTTTTGGGACCGGTTCTGTTCAATATCTTCATCAACGATTTAGATGTTGGCATAGAAAGTACGCTTATTAAGTTTGCGGACGATACCAAACTGGGAGGGATTGCAACTGCTCTGGAGGACAGGGTCAAAATTCAAAATGATCTGGACAAATTGGAGAAATGGTCTGAGGTAAACAGGATGAAGTTCAATAAAGATAAATGCAAAGTGCTCCACTTAGTAAGGAACAATCAGTTTCACACATACAGAATGGGAAGAGACTGTCTAGGAAGGAGTATGGCAGAAAGAGATCTAGGGGTCATAGTGGACCACAAGCTTAATATGAGTCAACAGTGTGATACTGTTGCAAAAAAAGCAAACATGATTCTGGGATGCATTAACAGGTGTGTTGTAAACAAGACACGAGAAGTCATTCTTCCGCTTTACTCTGCGCTGGTTAGGCCTCAACTGGAGTATTGTGTCCAGTTCTGGGCACCGCATTTCAAGAAAGATGTGGAGAAATTGGAGAGGGTCCAGAGAAGAGCAACAAGAATGATGAAAGGTCTTGAGAACATGACCTATGAAGGAAGGCTGAAGGAATTGGGTTTGTTTAGTTTGGAAAAGAGAAGACTGAGAGGGGACGTGATAGCAGTTTTCAGGTATCTAAAGGGTGTCATCAGGAGGAGGGAGAAAACTTGTTCACCTTAGCCTCCAATGATAGAACAAGAAGCAATGGGCTTAAACTGCAGCAAGGGAGATTTAGGTTGGACATTAGGAAAAAGTTCCTAACTGTCAGGGTAGTTAAACACTGGAATAGATTGCCTAGGGAAGTTGTGGAATCTCCATCGCTGGAGATATTTAAGAGTAGGTTAGATAAATGTCTATCAGGGATGGTCTAGACGGTATTTGTTCCTGCCATGAGGGCAGGGGACTGGATTCGATGACCTCTCGAGGTCCCTTCCAGTCCTAGAGTCTATGAGTCTATATGGTCCCAGATTATATCAATAACGTCACATCCTCCCAACACCAGGACACACTGGAGCCACACTGCTGGGACTCTCTCTCTCTCTTGCCTTTCCCTGACTATTAAGCCTGGCCCTGGTTCTACTTCCCTTAAATGCCGCGTGGGCAGGAGGAAGCACATAGCAGCTGCAGATACAAGGACCAAATTGTGGGCATCAGGTGAAGCAGCAAGAAATACAACCATCAGGTCAACCCGCAGGAATCTCTCACCAGACTGTTAAATTCTAGGGCCCCAGCCTATAGCAGCTGCCTGGTGAACCAGCCAGACCCAAGCCCTAGCTCTAGTGGGCATCTGTCACCCAGCAGGAAGGAAAAAGCTCACACCGGTGCACCTAGGAACAAGGAAATCAAGCACATTGAGCTCCAAGGCTTTACAGCAAACCAACACAGCACCCGGAGGTCCCACTGGGATTTGAACTCAGATGGCAGGAGTCAGAGTCCTGCGGGCTGAACCATTACACCATGGGACCTGCAGCTACTGTCATTTCAGGACTCCTGTGAGACCCTCAGCTGGTTGGTTTGCACTCTGCTCTCATTGCTTCCCTCCAGCTGCTTCCTCTCAGGATTCTCTCTCCTCCCGCGTCTCTGCTGCTCTCCTCCCCTAGACATTGAACCCAGCCATTACTGCTGCCAACATCAACTGGCAGAAGGGCCTATAAGTCCCCTGCTGAGGGGAGGCCAATGCATGTGGTGGGCCATAAGCACCACAGGTTTTGACCTTGTTTGCTTCCTTCCTCATGTGTCTTACTCAGATTCTATGGAATTTCACCAGTGGCTCGGGTATGAATTTGTGGGCACAGCATGGTGCTGTGGGCTTCCAAGACAGCCTGTAATTCAGCCTGGGGTTTGCAGCTGGGCCTTGGCCTGGAGGCTATTTTCTCTCTGCACAGCAGATGGGGGATGCACTTGGACCATCTCCTGCCTCTTTTTTGTGAACTGGTTCCCCGTGAGGACACACCAGAGATCTCTGCAATCTACATAGGGAACAGCCACCTGGAAAAATTCTCCAGGCCCCAGGTGATTTGAAAAGTTAAACATGACATTGCACAGCATAGAACTATGGGGCCAGGTCCCATAAGAAACAAACGGGAGCAGGGAAGGAGAGAGCACAGAGAAGAGGGGCGATGGGATAGAAAAAGTCTCTAGAGAGGGAGCAGCTGGACAGAACCAAGGAGCGCAGTGAACACCAGGGATGGCAGGTTTGTAGAAATTTTTGTTGGTGCCCAGAATGCCCAGAGCCTGCCCCCCCCAATCCATCCCCCCACCTAAGGCTCTGGGATGGATTTTGGGTGGGGGGAGGAAGTCTGGGGTGCAGGGGATTGGGATGCAAGCACTGCAATTTTGCAACAGAAAAGCTTCAAAACCAGACTCCAATGAGAAACTGCTGAACTTGAATTAATATGCAAACTAGATACCATTAATTTAGGTTTGAACAGAGACTGGGAAAGGCTGAGTCATTAAACAGATTGAATCTATTTCCCCATGTTAAGTATCCTCACACCTCTTCTCAACTGTCTGCAGTGGCCCATCTTGATTATCACTACGGAAGTGTTTTTTCTCCTGCTGATTATTGCTCATCTTAATTAATTAGCCTCTTAGAGATGATATGGCTACTTCCACCTTTTCATGTTCTGCATATTATATATATATATATATCTTCACTATATGTTCCATTCTATGCATCTGAAGATGTGAGCTGTAGCCCACGAAAGCTTCTGCTCAAATAAAAATTTGTTAGTCTCTATGGTGCCACAAGTGCTCCTGTTCTTAGACCCAGGCCTGAGGGTTAAACAGCTGTGCTCAAAAGGAAAAGGGGCCTCAGCACCTATAAAAATAACTGTTTGCAAAAACAAAACAAAAATTAAATTAAAAAAAAAAAACCAAAAAAACAACCCAGAAAAGCTCCCATCACACATTCATCACCATTGTAGATTTTGACATCTGCTGCCTGATGTGACATCTTTGCTTTGCAAACAAGAGACCTGGGGACCTCTGTGGCTGTTAACCTCTAATGGGGTAAAAGGTTACATGTCTTCTCTCGAGTTATTTTCCTCTTAACAGAAGATTTATTTGAAAATTGATCAAAATAAATTCCATTTGAAATAGAAATAATTACAGTCTATCCTGGGTCTCTATTCTCATACATGCTATTTCTCTCACCTATTCCCCCACTCTAATTCCTTTGAAGTGAGAGTTTAATTTCAGGATTAGCCACCATTTCCTAGATAGTAAGAGGAGGCAGGGAGAGACCTAGAAGAAAACCTGAATTATATTGTAACACTCGGAAGTTATCACAGAATCAGTCTCTTATGTTACATTAATTCCTGTTTAATTTGTCACTGGTACCAACTCATTCAAAGATTACAAAATATAAACCCATAGGGCAGTTCTCTCTTAATTCCCATTTCCACCCAGTCAGCTTTGTGTGAAGTCACATTCTACAATAACCTAGGAGCCTTCCACTTCTATGAGTTCATTTCTCTCTGGGGCTTCTCCCATGAGTGTGGGTGGAAGGGGTCTCACGCGATGTGGGAAGGCTGCATCATGAGAAAAACCACCTGTGCTCCATTTTCACACTTTCTAATCTTTCAGAGTAGCAGGAAGTGGAGAAGTGATACAAATGCATAAGACTTACTAGCAAAACTAGGAGACCAAACCATAGACTCTGGACTCAGCATTCACATATCCTGCAGTCTGAAATTGGAATCTGATACATTCCCCTGTTGGGATATTTTAGGGTTACGTATAACAATAAACTGCTAATGTGCTCACATGGGATTAGAGGACAAAGGAACATGTAGGCAATATGCTCGTTTCTAACATATAAGTTGTAAATTTCTAAGTATTTCTTTGTTTAAAATGTAAGTTGCCAGATTCTTCCCTTCTCTGTTGCTCACAAAGATGCGGCTGCAGAAAAACGCCCTTTGCGTAGAAGAAAGTAAAAGGAATGTTCTCTTCCCCTCCCTCCCTTCCCCAGCTACATGAACCAGCCTGGGCTTAGGGCTCCTTCTCCCGCCTCCCTTGAGAACTGTTCACAGCCCCTTCCCTCCCTCGCCTGGGAACTGCTCAGGAGAAAGATTTATGGCAACAAATTGTCGCAATGAAAGGTACTTTCAAGGTAAAAGTATGTGTAATGCTGTGAGCAATAGTCAGAGGTGAGTTTACTAACAGTGAGTGTTTCTATTCCTTAATAAGGGTTTTTGGGGTGTTGTAATGAATGTAGGCGTGTACATACTAACCTGAAAAAAGAGAGTGCTGACTGATTTCAGTGCTTACTGGACAACTGAGTCCAGGGGAACAAGTACTGCAATAAAGCAGCCCATCCACTCAAATCCGCCTCTGGGTTAGCCTGCTCCTTCTTCTAACAGCCCCCACTGGCTACCATCATTTGCCCAGCATGGAAGTGCTTCTTGTCCAAGAAGGTAGCCAGATTGGGACCCATAGGCATGGAATGGCTCTGAAGGAATCCGCTGTTTCTCTCTGTGCTTCATGAAATTTTGGAGCCAAATGGTAAAAGACAGTTGTGTCCAATTTAATCATGGCGCCTTTAGGAGTGTGACCAATGCCACATAGCTAGGGAGACGGGTTCTAAAAATAGTTTACCTGGGCCACAGGTCACCATACCTTCCATCTCGGGGGTGAAAATCCACCACCAAGTACCTGCAATTTCTACTTGAGTCCTTATCAAACCTTTGACCTTAAGTATAAAATTACTCCAAGTGTCTGGCATAGAATTTTTCACCAACCACACAACATAACAGTAGTGATACTGAAGTATAACCCCGCCCTAATAGGCCCTTTGATTTCTTTAATCTGGTGGCACAGATTTAAACTAGGGACTAAATTCAGGTGTGGTTTAGAATCCCTGTAAGACACCAAATGTCAGGTCTCTATTAAAAGTAGGTATCTTTCTGCAGCTACATCACATTCAACACAGATTCCATTTTCTACACATTTGCAGCATCTCCCAGATGAGCTGAACAGAAACGTCACTTCCATTATTTACATCTCTACCTAGCTAGGGATTGCATTTCCCAAATAATAGACAACATGCAGCTGATTAGGAAGGAGATATCGTCAGGAGCGACCTCTTGCAGAGCCTGGGCCAGAACTGCTTTGGGAGCCCAATGCATGAGTATTTTACTTAGTTCCAAGTCATTTGCTAGGGAATCTTCTTCCCAGACCTTTAGAAAAAAGATTGACCTAACCAACTGAACAAACAGGGGGATTGGGATGGTGATGGGGAATAAAGAAATCCCTCTGACTTACCCTAACTACGTCTGTTGTTACAATCGGTGAAATGGCATTCTTCCCTATCCCTGCCCTGTTCCTGGTTTTTGTTATAGTTCAATATATTTTAAGTGTGGAAAATGATGATAAAAATATCTGCTCCCCAGCACAACTTGAAGCAACATCAGAGCAACTGGGAATAAAACAATTTGTTCCCCAAGGGAGAACTCGATGACTAACGATTGCTTTGAAATGAGGGAACAGGATAACCATGATGCTCAGGGTTTGTTTAGACTAGGAAAAGTGATGGAGTTTAGGTCAGGACGAGGGGAAAGCTAATGCCAACCACTGCACCTGGGCTGCATCTGCACTACAACTTTTTACATTAAGATCACTAACTTGAGCAGTACAGCTCATGTACAGTCCTAGTGGATGGAATGGCACAGGTAGTTTTTGCCTCAGTGTACCTTACTGGGATCAAACCTCTCTCCCCCACCTGGAGGCTGATAAACATTCCTGGCTGAAGGGACACACACTCCTATGACTCAAAGGAAAGGAGTTGATAGAAAAGATCACAGGACTGACCCCAAAGAAGGATGAGCTGCAAAAGGCAGAAGCAGGCAACTTATCTGGTGGAGCTGAGACCACAGTGAAGATGATGCAAAAATCACTATGTGGGAATTAGCAAATGTGATTTTTTTTAAATTTTTTTGGCCAACCCTAGTCAAGGGATCTATTACAATTCTCTCTCATGTGGTCTCATGGTATAATTCCCCACTCTGAACCTTAGCATCCAAAAGATGCGGTACCAGCATGAATTCCTCTAAGTTCAATTACCAGCTTCGGACTTGTAGTGCTACCACCAACCAGGAATTCCAGTGCCTGGTACACTCTGGTCCCCCCCAAAACCTTGCCCGAGGACCCTCAAGACCCAGTCCCTCTGGATCTTAACACAAGGAAACTAAACCCTTTCCCTCACCGTTGCCTCTCCCAGCCATCCCCTCCCTGGGATACCCTGGAAGATTACTGTGATTCAAACTCCTTGAATCTTAAAACAGAGAGGAAAATTCACCCTCCCCCCTCCTTCCTTCTCCCCCTGCCAAACTTTCCCTGAGAGAGAAAGTAATCCTAACACAGTGACAAAATTAACCTCTCTCTCCCCCTTCCCTCCTTTCTCTCCACCAATTCCCTGGTGGATCCAGACCCAGGCCCCTGGGGTCTCACCAGAATAAAAAAACAATCAGGTTCTTAAACAATAAAAGTTTTTAATTAAAGAAGGAAAAACAGTAAAAATGATCTTTGTAAATTTAAGATGGAATATGTTACAGGGTCTTTCAGCTATAGACACTGGGAATACTCTCCCAGCCTAAGTATACAAGTACAAATTAAAATCCTTTCAGCAAAATACAAATTTGAACTCCTTCCAGCCAAATACCCATTTGAACTCCTCCCAGCCAAATACACATTTGCAAATAAAGAAAACAAACATAAGCCTAACTCGCCTTACCACCTAGTACTTACTATTTTGAATCTATAAGAATCTGTATCAGGGAGATTGGAGAGAAACCTGGTTGCACGTCTGGTCACTCTCAGAACCCAGAGAGAACAACCAAACACTAACAGCACACACACAAACTTCCCTCCTTCAAGATTTGAAAGTATCCTATCCCCTGATTGGTCCTCTGGTCAGGTGACAGCCTGGCTCACTGATCTTGTTAACCCTTTACAGGCAAGAGATAAGAGTTAATGGAACAGAAGTACTGCCTAACTATCCGTTTATGACATGTGGATTTTCTGATGTCTAATGAGGTCGGAGCGCTGACTGAAGCTTTTCTCGCACTCAGAGCTTTTCCCACACTCTCCCTCATGTGGATTCTCCTATGTCAGACAACGTTTCAGCTGTGCCTGAAGCTTTTCCCACACTCAGAGAACTTGTACGGTGTCTCCCCTGTGTGGACTGTCTGATGTCTGGTAAGGTCTGAGTTCTGACTAAAGCTTTTCCCGCACTCGGAGCATGTGTAGGGCTCCCTGTGTGGATTCTCTGATGTACAATGAGGCCTGAACGATTAAAGAAACAATTTCCACATTCAGAGCATCCATAAGGTTTCTCACCTATGTGGATTTTTTTCCTATGTCTGAGAAGGTCTGAGTCCCAACTGAAGCTTTTTCCGCACTCAGAGCATGTGTAGGCCCTTTCTCCTGTGTGGATTCTCCAATGTTTGATAAGGCTAGAGCGCTGAATGAAGCTTTTCCCGCACTCAGAGCATGTGTAGGGCCTCTCTCCTGTGTGGATTCTACGATGTGAGAAAAGGGTAGAGCTCTGACTAAAGCTTTTCCCACACTCAGAGCATGTGTAGGGCTTCTCTCCTGTGTGGATTCTACGATGTGTGATAAGGTGTGAGCGCCAACGAAAGATTTTCCCGCACTCTGAGCATGTGTAGGGTGCTTCTCCTGTGTGGATTTGCTGATGTGAAATGAGGGTTGAACTATCCATGAAGCCTTTCCCGCACTCTGAGTATCCATAAGGTCTGTCACCAGTGTGGATTCTCTGATGTTTCATAAGGTTTGAGCTCCGATTGAAGCTTTTCCCGCACTCAGAGCACGTGTAAGGCTTCTCTCCTGTGTGGATTCTACGATGTGTGAAAAGGGTAGAGCTCTGACTAAAGCTTTTCCCACACTCAGCGCATGTGTACGGCTTCTCTCCTGTGTGGATTCTACCATGTGTGATAAGGTGTGAGCGCCAACGAAAGTTTTTCCCGCACTCTGAGCATGTGTAGGGCTGCTCTCCTGTGTGGATTTGCTGATGTGAAATGAGGGTTGAACTATCCAGGAAGCATTTCCCACACTCAGAGCATTCATAAGGTCTCTCACCAGTATGGATTCTCTGATGTTTCTTAAGGATTGAGCTCTGATTGAAGCTTTTCCCACACTCAGAGCACGTGTAGGGCGTCTCTCCTGTGTGGATTCTACGATGTGTGAAAAGGGTAGAGCTCTGACTAAAGCTTTTCCCACACTCAGCGCATGTGTAGGGCTTCTCTCCTGTGTGGATTCTACGATGTGCGATAAGTTGTGAGCTCCAACTAAAGTTTTTCCCGCACTCTGAGCACGTGTAGGGCGCTTCTCCTGTGTGGATTTGCTGATGTGAGATGAGGGCTGAACTATTGATGAAGCATTTCCCACACTCAGAGCACGTGTAGGGCTTCTCTCCTGTGTGGATTCTCTGATGTGTGATAAGGTGTGAGCTTCGCTTGAAGCTTTTCCCACACTCATGGCATGTGTGGCGTCTCTCTGCCAAGTTGATTCTGTCGCTTGTTATAAGGTCTGAGTGGCTACTAATGTTTCCCGCTGGCCTCCCCTGAGTCTCACAGGCTTTCGTTTTTTCTGGGAGTGCACAAATCCCAGAAACAGTCCCTTTGGATCTTCCTGATAAAGTTCCATGTGGTTCTCCTTGCTCAGCGTCTTCCTGATGGGGTTTCTCTTCCTCATTCTCATTCACCATCCCATCACTTGATGGGAAACAGAGAGAATCCAGACACAGATCACTACCTGCACCAGAAAGAAAGAAAATCTCAGAGAGAGGAATGGAAAAAGGGATGAACAATTCAAAATAGGTTTGATCTCTCCCACACAATCAGGAGCTGATTTTCCCCAAAACCTTCCCCAGAAGAGAGAGGAAGGGATCAGTTTTGGTCTGCATCTCACAAGAACACTCAGGAGAAAGTGAAATCGGAGAGCGACCTGCTGCCAGTTGTTAATCAGAATAGGAGGGAAGCCATGAGTCACATCTGCCATATTGCTTCCACATCTGCAGGGAACAATCCTGAACTTGGAGAGCTCACAGGGTCTTTGTAGGGCATCCCAAATGTTTCCTGCATTCCCACACAGTTTTTGAGCTGGTTTAACCAAGTCCTCACCTGGGAAGGCAACTCTTGGAAGCACTTCTTTCTCAGAGCCCTGGAGGTCTGGGACCCACGGCTCTTCCCCTCGTTCCAGCTGGGAGATCACATCAGGTTTGGAAACTGGAAACCCTACTGCAGCCAAAGAAAACCAGGGAGGTCAGTGGAATTTCTGGGATACTTGTCACAAAGAATAGTCCATGGTTTTAACCCCCAGCTCATTGTTAAGCAGTAACATCCCAAAGCCAGCTTCCTTGGCTCTAAGTGGCAAGAGAATTATGATGATTATAAATCATATTCATTACCCTAGTGCTATAGCACAACTAACAGTGGGTCCCCATAGTGCTAGGACAAGTACAAACACAGAATAGTAGAGGGCCCATGCCCTGAAGAATTTACAATCTATATACACAAGACAGACACAAAATGGGAGAAGGGACAGAACCCACTGTCAGAATAGAGATATTCAGGCCTACCTGTAAAGCCTATAGTTTAAGAACTTAGGTGTATTTTTATCACTTAGCTACTTACAGGAGTATGAAAACAAAGAATCAAAATCACTGTCTGTATTTGTAAGGGCCTTCTCTTACTGTGACAGACTGAGGCCTTGTCCTTAGGCTAAGGCCTTTGCCTATGCAGCAGGGGCAGCCATAAGCTGTGAAGCAAAGGGTCACATCCTCACATCTCAAACCAGTCACACTGAAATAAGGTGCTATTGGGCTGTTAGGAAGATGATCCTGTCCTGATAGAGCCCACCACCACCAGATAAAGGAACAGATCTTAAGATGATTAAAGAAAACTTAGTTTGATAGCAGCCAGTCTGGCAAGAAATCACTTCTCAATGCTTGTGGTTTTGAAACCCACATTTTTGTATTATTTTATCTTTATGGCCACTACTTTACAATGTTAATCAGTCTGGTTTTCTAATTGTTTTTGTCTGCTATATAATTAAGTTTGTTAGGTCTAAGTTAATTGGGGTAGTGGGATACAATTGGGTTAGAGAATTATGTTTCAATGTGTTAGGATTGGTTAATTAAATTTCACTACAATGATTTGTTAAGCAAAGGTACAGCTGAGAATATTACTATATAAACTGAGTCAAACAGGAGGGGGAACAGGAACAGGGAACGAGGACACAGGGTAAATGCTCTCCAGCATCAGAGCTGGTAAGGGGGACATGGGGAAAATGCTCTGCGGTGTAAGAGCGGATAAGGACGCTGCCGCCGAAGACCCCAGGCCCCCTGAATCCTCTGGGCAGCCCTGGGTGACAGTCATTCCCTTGTTTCTGTTGGGTATTCCATTGATGTAGCTTACTCCCAGCCAGTCCTTAATGACCCATTCATATCACCCCATGACAGCTACGTGACAAAACACCTCACGTCTCCTGCTCCTTCTAATCATAGCAATACCAACCACAGCAGGAAACTCAGGTGTGTATTGTCATCACACAAGTATCACCAAAAGTCCCACCTCTGTCACACACACACTGCTCAAACCCCCTGGAGAGAAAGCAAAGCACAGGAACTGGACGTTAGTCCAGCAAACACAGTGGAGGACAAGCTGCAATCCTCACACACTGCTCAAAAAGGAGACGCATGTGGGTTCCTACCCATAGAGAGGGGCTGGCTAGAGGCCTGATATCTGAGGGGCCATTCCTTGAGCAGACCATGGAGACAGGCCAAAGGCTTAGCTACTCCTGAACTGTGACATTGCAAAAGCACATTTTGGGGTATTAGGAAATCTAGTGACTCAGTTGTAATGGGAGGGAGAATTAAACTCCCTCAGTCTGAGGAGAAGGCTCAGGAATTGAACGCTAACATTCAGGAGCAATAGCCTCTAATTCTTCCGGAAAAGGAGAATGTAAGAAACAAGAACTGGGCCATGCAACCTCAGGAGGGACAGGCTCAAAGATCCAAGGAGCCTGGAGGGAAGACAGCTTGTGGCTGCTTGCAGATGGGGAGAGAGGGGACAAGACTCTCTCCAAACTCTCACTCTTCTTGACCCCGACCTGATTTTACCATCTATGAGCTAGTCTCACATCTTGTGGGCAATTTTATACTCGCTAGAGGTAAGATGTCATGATCAGAGTATTGCTTATTAGCTTGGAACATGGGTGGAGGGGCAAGGAGGTGAACATAAAGAAATGGGTTATTAAGGGCAGGTCGACACTACAGCCGGGATTGACGCTCTGAAATTGATCTAGCTGTGGTCGATTTAGTGATACGATTTAGTAAACGTAGCCTAAGCTTGCTACAGTTCAGGGCCTTATATTAAGTAGAGGCTTTGCGAGAGCGGTTATGCTGAAGTCTGGGATTTACCTGAGGTTTCGGTAAGGATTCAGGGTTAAAGGTCTGGTATCCCCCACAGCTCTAGATCCCCAAACCTCTCCTCCCTCCCACTGACCCAACTCAGCCCACTTCCTGGGTGCCCTTCCTCCACACTCCCCTCCCCTTCTTCCCATTACTCGCAGCCGGCACCACCTCCCAGTGCCTTGGGAGCTTGTTGTGTTTCCTCCTCGTCTCTCATTACCTCCTCCCTCCCTGCTGCCTGCTAGTGTATAGGAGATAAGAAAAAAAGGGGGGGCAAAGAAACTTGTCAAAACTTGGATGATGAATAAAGGTATAAAGTTATTATGGCTCAGGTTCTCTAGAGACCCCACAGCTTCTAATAAACCAGTGGACAGGACTCCTTACCCAGCGAGGTCACCGTCTCATAGTTCTCCTGCATGACATTCCAGTAGAGGGCTCTCTGAACAGGGTCCAGCAGAGCCCATTCCTCCCTGGTGAAATACACAGCCACCTCCTCAAAACTCACCGGCCCCTGAAAGAGAAAGAGTCCAACACTCAGGATCTGCTCCCTAGTCACAACCCCACTATTCACAGAACAGCAGCACCAGGGAAATAGAAGCTCCGGGAGGCACATGTTAACAGAGTCCCACCTCACCTAGCTTAGAGCGGCCAGGAGGCATCAGAGGGTGGAAAGAGAACCTTTGTGTCTACCAGCTGACAGATGGAGGCAGGGTCATCACATTTATCACATAGCTAATAGCCAGAGCTTAATATGGGAGAAGGGGCTGCCTCTGGATCCTGCTGGTGGCTCCCTAGTAGGAATCCCAAAACTCTCCAAATAAAATATGTGGAAGAAAGTGGAAGTCAATAGTAAAGAATCTAAGTTAGAAGGTCAGAATTGTAAAAAGTTGGCAAGGGAAGCTATCAGAAACCAATGATCAACCAATGAAAATAGTATCAGAGCGGTAGCCGTGTTAAACTGGATCTGTAAAAGCAGCAAAGAGTCCTGTGGCACCTTATAGACTAACAGACATTTTGGAGCATGAGCTTTCGTGGGTGAATATCCAATTAATCAGATGCATGTGAATACCTACTTCGTCACATGCATCTGAAGAAGTGGGTATTCACCCAGGAAAGCTCATGCTCCAAAACGTGTGTTAGTCTATGAGGTGCCAAGGAAAATAAGAAGGAAGTTTTTAAAAGTACAAAATTAATCCTAACAATGGTACTGGTAAATTACTAGATGGAAATGGTAGAATTATCAATAATCATGCAGAAGAGGTAAAAGTGTTCAATAAATATTTCTCTCCTGGATTTGGAGACAAACAGATGATGTAACTCATATCATAAGATGTTGACACTGACAGTCTTTCCATTCCCAAAGTAACTCACGAGGATGTTAAACAGCAGATATTAAAGTTAGAAGTGTTTAAATCAGTGAGTCCAGATAACTAGAGTTTTGAAAGACCTGCTGGAGGTAAAAGCACTCAGGTAGTTTAGTTGGATGCATGGCGCCACCTGCTCTCCTGTTGGGTGATAACAGGCCCTGGAGAGGCTGGCTGAATCTCCAGCAAAGCAGCGTGAGAAGGGCCAGCTCAGCTTCAGGGTTAGAGGGAACAGCGGTTCCCAGAAGCCCCCCAGACTGCACCCCAGGGTGACAAAAGACGGTTACTCACCTTTGTAACTGTTGTTCTTCGAGATGTGTTGCTCACATCCATTCCAGTTAGGTGTGCGCGCCGCGCGTGCACGTTCATCGGAAACTTTTGACCCTAGCAACTCCAGTGGGCTGGCAGGTCGCCCCCTAGAGTGGCGCCGCCATGGCGCTTGATAAATACCCCTGCCGGCCCACCCGCTCCTCAGTTCCTTCTTGCCGGCTACTCCGACAGTGGGGAAGGAGGGCAGGTGTGGAATGGAGATGAGCAACACATCTCGAAGAACAACAGTTACAACGGTGAGTAACCGTCTTTACTTCTTCGAGTGATTGCTCATATCCATTCCAGTTAGGTGAATCCCAAGCCTTACCTAGGCGGTGGGGTCGGAGTGAGAAGTCGCGGCATGGAGCACTGCAGCGCCGAAGGCTGCGTCATCTCTGGACTGCTGGACCAGGACGTAATGGGAAGCAAAAGTGTGGACCAATGACCACCCGACAGATCTCTTGGATGGGCATGCGGGCGAGGAAAGCCAGCGACGACGTCTGCGCCCTGGTAGAGTGCGCAGTCACACGGCCCGTAGGGATGTGAGCCAAGTCATAGCAGGTCCTGATACAGGACGTTATCCACGAGGATAACCTCTGCGAGGAAATGGGAAGCCCCTTAATGCGGTCCGCTACTGCCACGAAAAGCTGGGGGGATTTGCGGAACGGTCTGGTTCTGTCCACATAAAACGCAAGAGCCCGACGGACATCAAGCGAGTGGAGTTGTTACTCCCTGCGTGACAAATGAGCCTTCGGGAAAAAGATGGGGAGGAAGATCTCCTGGTTGATGTCAAAGGCTGAGACCACCTTGGGGAGAAAGGCAGGATGCGGTCTCATCTGTACCTTATCTTTATGGAAGACCGTATACGGGGGATCTACCGAGAGGGCCCGGAGTTCCGACACCCGTCTAGCTGAGGTGATGGCCACTAGAAAGGTAGTCTTCCAGGAAAGATAGAGCAGGGAACATGTAGCTAACAGCTCAAAGGGAGGCCCCATGAGCCGAGCCAGAACCAGGTTGAGATCCCAGGTAGGGGCAGGGGGTCGGACCAGGGGGTAGAGATGTTCTAGTCCCTTCAGGAATCTAGTCACCGTCGGGTGAGAGAAAACCGAGCAGCCATCCCCACCGGATGAAAGGTGGAGATAGCCGCCAGGTGAACCCAAAGGGATGATATCGCCAGGCCCAGTTGCTTGAGGGACCAAATGTAGTCCAAAATATTGGCAGCAGAAACCTCCATAGGGAGGAAACCCCTCTCTGTACACCAACAGGAGAAACGCTTCCACTTGGCCCAGTACGTCGCTCTGGTGGAAGGCTTCCTGCTGCCCAGGAGTACTTCACGTACCGGGGTAGAGCAGCGTAATTCGGATCTGGTCAGCCACGCAGGAGCCACTCTGTGAGTTGCAGCGACTGGAGGGCCGGGTGACAGAGTCTGCCGTGGTCCTGGGTGATCAGGTCCGGGTGAAGGGGCAAGGGGACAGGATTGGCTATGGCCAGGTCCAGCAACATGGGGTACCAATGTTGCCTGGGCCACGCTGGAGCTATCTTAATCACGCGGGCCCTGTCCCTGCGCACCTTCAGAAGGACCTTGTGGACCAGTGGGAATGGAGGGAACGCGTACAACAAGTGGGTCGTCCACGGGATAAGGAAGGCGTCCGCTACCGACCCGGGTTCCTGGCCCTGAAAGGAGCAGAACGCCTGGCATTTCCTGTTCCCCCTGGACGTGAAGAGGTCCACGCGGGGACAGCCCTACCTCTGGAAGAGTGAGAGGGCGACGTCCGGGCGAAGGGACCACTCGTGCGAGAGGAAGGATCTGCTCAGGCGGTCCGCCAGCGTGTTCCGTACTCCGGGGAGGAAGGAAGCCGTGAGGTGAATGGAGTGGGCTATACAGAAGTCTCAGAGCCGCATCGCCTCCTGACATAGGGGAGAGGATCTGGTGCCGCCCTGCTTGTTGATATAGTACATGGTCGTCGTGTTGTCAGTGAATACCGCGACACAACGACCTCGAAGCTGATGGGAGAACGCTTGACAAACAAGATGGACCGCTCTCAACTCCCGTATGTTAATGAGTAGATCCACCTCCTGAGGGGACCACAGGCCCTGTGTCCTCAGGGTTCCCAGTTGGGCCCCCCAGCCGAGATCTGAGGCATCCGTTGTTACGGACACCGAGGGTTGGGGCGGATGAAACGGGAGCCCTGCACACACGACGGACTGGTCTAGCCACCAGAGGAGGGAATCCAATACCCCCTGGGGGATGGTGACAACCATGTCCAGCAAATGTCTGGTCGGCCGGTACTGCGCGATGAGCCAAGATTGGAGGGGCCTCATGCGGAGCCACGCATAACCTGTCACAAATGTGCAGGCCACCATGTGGCCTAAGAGGGTTAGGCATGTCCTTATAGAGGTTAGGGGGGCCGCCTGCAAGCGCTGAATGATGGCCGACAGCGACTGGAACCTGGGCAACGGAAGAAGGGCCCTGGCCAAGGTGGAGTCCAGAATGGCCCCGATGAACTCTATCCTCTGCATGGGGAGCAGAATGGACTTGTCCACGTTGATAATGAGGCCCAAGGTAGTAAAGAGGCCGGTGATCCTGCGGACGTGGCTGCAGACCTGCAGCTCTGATGTGCCCCGAATCAGCCAATCGTCGAGGTAAGGGAATATGTGAATGCGACTGTGCCGAAGATGTGCGACAACGACAGCCATGCATGTGGTGAATACCCTCGGGGCCACAGAGAGGCCAAACGGGAGGACCGCAAATTGGTAATGATGGTGGTCAACCACGCACCGAAGGAAACATCTGTGTTGTGGCAATATGTCGATATGAAAGTAAGCTTCCTGCATGTCGAGGGCGGCGTACCAGTCTCCAGGATCCAGAGGTGGGAAAATGGTCCCCAGGGATACCATGCGGAACTTCAACTTCACCAGATGTTTCTTGAGTTTCCGCAGGTCAAGGATAGGTCTGAGGCCTCCCCTGGCCTTGGGGATGAGGAAGTAGCGGGAAAAAACCCCTTGCCCTTCTCGTTCTCTGGAACCGCCTCTACGGCTCCTTTGTCGAGGAGCGTTTGCACCTCCTGGCGGAGGAATTGCTTGTGAGAGGGGACCCTGAAGAGGGACGAGGGTGGGAGGCGGGAGAGAGGGAAAGACGTAAACTGCAGATGGTATCCCGTCTGCACAGTGCGTAAGACCGAACGGTTGGATGTTATTTGGGTCCACACCTGGAGGAAAAATGAAAGGCGGTTGGAAAACGGGAGGGAAAGGATCCCTGGGGGAAACTGGTACCGCGCCCTCGGGCGCACCTGCAAAACGAAGGTTTGGGTCCAGGTGGGGCTTTGGAGGAGCTCTGGTTCTGCCCCCCCCCTTGGTTCCCCGACTGTCTGCACTTGCCATTTCTGCCACGGCGCCTATTGAGGTCCTACCGCTGGCGGAACTGGGGGTACAGCCGGCGCTGCTGCTGTTGTTGCGGCCGGAATGGTCTGCATTGAGTCCCAGGTGTGTGCATCCCAAGGGAGCGCATGATGAACCGATTGTCTCTCAGACTCTTTAGTCTGGGGTCTGTCTTCTCCGAGAACAGGCCCTGGCCTTCGAACGGGAGGTCCTGGATAGTATATTGGAGTTCCGGTGGAAGGCCAGAATCCTGAAGCCAGGAGATGCGGCGCATTGTAACCCCTGAGGCGAGGGTACGAGTGGCCGAGTCTGCTGCGTCCAAGGAGGCCTGCAACGAGGTTCTTGCGACCTTCTTGCCCTCGTCAAGAATTGCCGCAAATTCTTCACGCGCCTCTGTGGCAACAGCTCCTTAAACTTATCCGCTGCCACCCAAGAGTTAAAGGTGTAGCGGCTAAGGAGGGCTTGCTGGTTGGAAACCCTGAGCTGAAGGGCCCCCGTCGAATAGACCTTGCGGCCGAGGAGGTCCATACGCCTGGCCTCCTTGGACTTGGGAGCTGGGGCCTCTTGTCCATGACGCTCCCTCTCGTTCACCGACTGCACTACGAGGGAGCACGGTGTCGGGTGAACATGGAGGTACTCATAGCCCCTGTAGGGAGCCATGTACTTCCGCTCCACGCCTCGTGCAGCAGGGGGGACGGAGGCCGGCGATTGTCAGATCGTATTGGCCTTGGCCTGGATGATGCCCTGAGGTCGAGTGTGGGAGGCCTATTGGAAAAAGTGCCTGCCACTGCCTCATTGGGAAGAGGACGATGAGGAGACCCCTGGCAAGAGAGTGTCCATAAGGGGTCTGTCTGAGCCCGCGCCTCTGACTCCGGAGGGAGCTCTATGTCCTGCTGTTTGGACCTGTCCTCGCCGTCCGGAGAGGGAGAGGGGCGAGACAGCGATGCCTCCGGCGCTGTGTGCTCAGCAGTCGCAGGCCTAGGAGGAAGCTGCTGCGGGCCCTGGGCTTGGTGGTAAGCCCAGGATGTCCAGAACCCCCACTGCTGCGGTCCCTAGTCCTGTGGAGGAGGGTCTTGAAAAAGGGCCGTATGCCTGTCTGCGTCCAGTGCATAAACACTGTCTGCCTGTGATGACACAGACGGCTGTCTGGAAGGTCATGGAGGGGCCGAACGTGGCTGGTAGGGATCCCTTCGTCCTGACGCCAAAGATGTTCTTGGTGCCGGGGACCCGTACCGGGAATCATACCGGTGCCGAGATTGGGACCAGGGCCTGCCTTGGACTCGGTGCCGGGAGCGGGACCGGTGCCTGCCGCCGACTCGGTGCTGAGAGGTCAACCGGGACTGGGACCTGCCACCAGCTCGGTGCCAGGAGGTTGACCGGGGAGTTGATCGCCGGCGGGAACGGCTCCTAGAGTCCCAGTGCCGGTATTGGTGACTTGAACCAGACCGGGACTGTTTGGAGGATGACCGGCGCCGCGAGTGCGACCGGTACCGCCGAGGAGAGCGGTGCCGGGACTGCGAGTGGCACCGGGATCGGGAGCGTCCACGATGACAGGGCCTTGACAGCGAACATGAGTCCCGAGACGGCGCTCTCATCGTCGGCTTGCCTCTGGACACCACCAGCACCAGGGGTATCGGGGGTGGAGGCTGAGTTGGCTCTGTGAGAGCGATCAGGTCTCGTGCCGAAGCAAAAGTCTCCGCCATCAATGGGACCAATAGCTCAATCCCAGATCTTACGGGGGAGCTAGGAGGGACCGGACTCGACGGACCCTCCAGGCCTGGAGTCGACGGGATCCCTACTGGTGGTGCCGCAGCCGAAGTAGGTGTCAGGCGCTCCACTCGAGTCTGCCTGGATGGAGTCGCAGACTTCGAGGGCCTTGCTTCGGGTCCCGGTGCCGGGGAAGGACGGTGCCAGGGGGTCTTTCCGGTGCCGGCGCGGTCCGGTGCCGGTGTAGAGGCGACGGTCTGCAAAGCTGCCGGGTTGAGTGCCGCTTCCATAAGGAGAGTCCTCAATCTCTGGTCCCTCTCCTTTTTTGTCCTAGGCGTAAAAGCCTTGCAAATGTGGCACTTGTCTGAGATGTGCGATTCCCCCAGGCACTTTAGGCACGCGTCGTGGGGATCGCTGGTCAGCATCGGCTTCTTACAGGCCGCGCATTGTTTGAAGCCTGGCGAAGCAGGCATGGGCCCGGTGCCGGGTGCCAGGAAGGGCTACGGCCCCAACCAGCTAACAAATATTTACACCTATTTACAATACACCAATTAACTAACTATACTTAACAACTATTTACTACTAATTACAACTATGAACTGAAAAACGAAGGAGAGCTAGGGACGTGGAGGACAGGTATGCCGCGCTCCACAGTTCCAACGACCGACACGGCGGTAAGAAGGAACTGAGGAGCGGGTGGGCCGGCAGGGGTATATATCAAGCGCCATGGCGGCGCCACTCTAGGGGGCAACCTGCCGGCCCACTGGAGTTGCTAGAGTAAAAAGTTTCCGACGAACGTGCACGCCCGGCGCGCACACCTAACTGGAATGGATATGAGCAATCACTCGAAGAAGAACCCATCACACCCTAGAGTACACAAGTCTCAGTAGGTTTATCACATCCTGTCCCCTCCCTTTCTCCACCACTAGCAGCTCCCACCAGTGGTGAGCTCCAGCTGGTTCGCATAAACCCGTTCTTAAATTTAGAAGCCTTCTTAGAACCGGTTGTTCCAGAACAACCAGTTCAAAAAAAGCTTTTAAATTTAACAAAGGCTCGAGCAGCTGTCCACCTGGCCCCCAGCTCCAGCTCACCTCCCTTTCTCATGTGAACACTCCGCCCTCCTTCTCCTCCCCCGCTTCCCGTGAATCTAATATTCACAGGAAGCCTGAAACAAGAAGCAGGCAGGTAAGCTGGACCGGGGATGGAGGGGCAGGGGAGGGCGCGCGGCCCAGTCCAGCTCCACCTGAGCGGCTCCCCCTGGCCCTGGCCGAGCGCCACAGCCAGGTCCCAGCCAAGCATCCCTGGCTCGGGCTGGTCCCGGCCGAGCGGCTCCGACTTGGCCCAGTTCTGGCCCCTGCACCACCAGTTCCAGTCGAGCGGCTCCAGCCCGGCTCGGAGAGTCGGGTCCTGCAGTGCCAGTCGCGGTCCCAGCAGAGCGGACCCGGTCCCGGCCCCAGGCAGTGTGGAAAGGGGGCAGAGAGAAGGGAGGGGGTGTTCGGTGGGTTGTGGGGGGATGGATAGGGGTCGGGGTGGTCAGAGGGCAGGGAACAAGGGGATTGAATGGGGGCAAGGGTCCCGGGGGGGCAGTCAGGAAGGAGTAAGGGTTGGATGAGGTGGTGGGGGGCGGTCAGGGACAGAGAGAAGGGGTGGTTGGATGGGGCAGGCGTTCCAGGGGGGGCATCAAGAATGAGAGGAGGGGTTTCATGGGGCAGCAGGGGGCAGTCAGGGGATAGGGAAGGGGGGGAATGGGTCAGGGGTCCCCGGGGGGGTGTCAAGGAGCATGGGGGGTTGGATGGGGCACGATCCCCTCGTGAGATGAGGAGGAGGGAACATGTTGTTAATATTTTGGGAGCTCATCACTGGCTCCCACCCTCCTACACATTTACTGCTTCTCTCCCTCCATGCAGAACCCATCACCAGCTCCCTGAGAATCCCTTACCTGAGCCAGCTCCATTGCAGCCATTGCCTTCCCCTTGGGAGGATGGGATGATCTGGAGCAAAATGTGGATGTTAATCTGTAGCCTGCCAGGGGGAGAAGGGCAATGTGAGAGAATTCAGACAGGGTTTCTCTCCTTTCCATAAAACAACTCTCATTTCCTTTAAATAAGTCTTAATACAGGTTATTACAGAACTGGCTACAAGTATTGTCTTTGTTGTGAGATCTAAGATTCAATTGACCTCAGTAAGTGACTGGTCCTTTCGGAAAAGGTCAGACTTGACAAAGCCCTAGCTGGGATGATTTAGTTGAGGATTGGTCCTGCTTTGAGCAGAGGGCTGGGATAGATGACCTCCTGAGGTTCCTTCCAGCCCTGATATTCTATGATTCTATGACTGGCAGTAACCTGAACATTGCTGTGATTTGTAGGGTAAGGCAGTGGTTCTCTACTAGGGGTCCTGGGCCTGGTGGGGGCCACTAACAGGTTTCAGGGAAGGGGCCAAGCAAGGCCAGCATTACACTCACTGAGGTCCAAGGCAGAAAGCTTAACTTCCAGCACATGGGGCTGAAATCCAGGGCCCTGAGTCCCTACCTAGGCCTGAAGCCAAAGCCTAAGTAATGTAGATTTGTAGGGCCCCTGTGGCATGGTACCCCGAGAGAAGAAAGTGCCCTGAGGACTCAGCCAGAAGGTTGAGCCCTGACACACTACTGGCTTAGAGGGTCTCTGCCAGTCAGGAAGGGCTAGCAGCGAGGGAAGACTGGCAACTGATGGTTGGAGGGGTGAAGAGGTTTGGGGTATGGTGGCGGAAGAAGCATCTGGGACAGGATAGCCTGGGGCTGGGCAGTCTCCATAGAGGACACTTGCTCCACCTGTGCCCTTTGCACACCCTCTTGCGAGTAGAGAATGACCACCCTGTCCCCCCCACCAGAGGCAGCCGTGTCTCAGGACTCTCCCAAGTTGCACCCCCTAACTCCCTTCCCATTTGGGGTAGAGTTCGGGGCAATAAATTACCACCAAGATGAACTCAGCTGAATGCTGCTTGTTCTGGTGCCACAGGGGCCTCTGGTGGGTGAAAGGCAGAACTGCAGCACTTCTCAGGAAGGATGTATCTTCTTCAAGCCAAAAAAAAAAAAGAAATTCTGCGCTGGACGCGAATTCTGTGCATACGCAGTGGTGCAGAATTCCCACATGAGTAACTCACACCTGGCACAAACATAACCTGCTCACTCCCATCTCTTCTCCCTATGTGTCGAGTCCCAGAGCTGCTGATGTCATTAATGCACACAGGCTTTCACTCCCGTTAGTGCTGGCAAGACCCAATCCAGTGACAGGACTGAACCCTTATTTTCCTATCACATGGGAGAGTCTCAGCTGAGGGGGAGGTGAGATGGGGAGGGGGTACAAAGGAGAAAGTTGTTGTACCCATGTTGATCCCAGGAAAGCAAAAAGGTATTTTTAATTGGTTCTAAAAAAAATCACCGCACTCACCTTGTCTCTCCAAGAGATCTGAAAAGTGGCAGAAGGAGACAAACAGGAAGACAGAGCTCAGGACTCTAAGCCAAACATTTCAAACCCCTGGAAGAAACAACATTTCCCTTCTGCCTCTGGGAATGTTTGTATCCTATATGAGGGACCACCCCATTCCCCTCACAGCAGCAAACGGAGACTGCAGCCAGCCCCAGATGGTCCTTCCCAATCCTGGGATGTTAGTTGTGCCAGTTTGTGTGTGGTGGGTGCACGGGCTGGGTACAGCTGGACCAATCTGCTGATTGGAAAGTCAGGGCGACTCTAGCACAGCTTGGGGGCTGTGGGCAGGGGGAGCAGTTCTGGAGCTGGGCCTCTCCTCTCTAGCTCCCATGGCACATGGCTCTGGCAGCATCAAGTGGGTCCATCACTGCAGGGGAAGATTGGGGTAGTGCCTGAGATCAGGGTGAGAAATGGAGGGGGGTCCATGCTCAAGAATGGAGGATGGAATTCACCTCCCCACCCCTCTGCAGAGCTCAGCAACTAGCGATTTATCCAGTGAAGTGAATTTCACTCTGGGTGACTTTGAGTCAGACACGGAAAGATCCCTGTGCCTTAGGTTCCACACTGGCCACAGGACTTTACTAGTTCTCCCTCCCCAGACGGCCGGGGGCAGCCAGGGATAATTAGTGGGTTATGGGAATTAGAAGATGAAAATTCACTAAAAACAATGATATTTCTGTATTTATTATTAAATCCCCAGATACCCACCAATCCCCATCCTCCTTCCGATGAGCTATAAATATCGAAGGGACTCAGCTACTGATCCTGCAGTCAGTTCCTGCCCTTCCCCACTTTCTAAAGCAGCACTTTTAACAACAGGACAGGGAAACATGTAAATACTTTGAATGAAATTCCAGAAGCTGCTGAGCATGGAGAAGTTAAAATGAAACCAAGGTTCCATCTCTCCAAGGAGCTGGCCCATAGTGCAAAGTAACAGACACTCTGCAGAAATCTGAACTGGCTACTTCATAACTGGTAAAATATTATTAATCTGTTCGCTTTGGGAATTACCAATAAGAGAAACAACCCAGTGGCAGTTATATCCTGAGGAAAAGATCTCATGTGTCTTCAGATCATACTCATTTGTAACCTGGAACTTTATACACTAAAATGCCTAATTCATAGCCCTACAGGGATTGCCTGGTGTCACTACAGGACAGAATTAAGGTTGGTGCCTTAGTTGTGAATTTTCATCCCCTAACATATTGCAATTACTGTTAAGTGGGTTTGACAAAATTTATTTTTGTCTATTTCTTTCTTTTAATTTCAATAGATAGCGATCATTATTTTTAAGCCCTTTTTTCAATGTTTACAATTTCAATGTTCAGAGCTGTGGGAAGTTATGGGAGTCATCAGACAACAAATATTTAATTACAGTAACTGCTGAGATTCCAAAAGCCAAATCATATAACTGTTCAAAGAGAAATTGTCAATGTCACATGCAAAAGATACAGTGTAAATATCCTTAAATCAAACTCGACTTTCTCCAGAAGCATTTCTGTACATTATCTACGTAACTATTTTTTTGTGTATGTGTACAGTAAAAACTAACATTACTGCAATTTATTCATACAAATCTAATCATTTCAAGCATAATTTTAAGTAATGAAATACTTGAATTCTTTCACTTCCTCATAGACTTTAAGGTCAGAAGGGACCATTATGATCATCTAGTCTGACCTCCTGCACAAAGCAGGCCACAGAATCCTACCCATCCACTTCTATAACAAACCCCTAACCTATGTCTGAGTTACTGAAGTCTTCAAATGGTAGTTTGAAGACCTCAAGCTGCAGAGAAGTGCAGTGGAAGTGACCCATGCCCCACGTTGCAGAGGAAGGCGAAAAACCTCCAGGGCCTCTGCCAATCTGCCCCGGAGGAAAATTCCTTCCCGACCCCATATATGGCTATCAGCTAAACCCTGAGCATGTGGGCAAGACTCACCAGCCAGCACTCAGGAAAGAATTCTCTGCAGTAACTCAGATCCCATCCCATCTAACATCCCATCACAGACCACTGGGCATACTTACCTGCTGATAATCAAAGATCAATTGCCAAAATTAAGTGCCAAAATTATGCTATCCCATCATACTACCCCTTCCATAAACTTATCAAGCTTAGTCTTAAAGCCAGGTATGTCTTTTGCCTCCACTACTCCCCTTGGAAGGCTGTTCCAGAACTTCACTCCTCTAATGGTTAGAAACCTTCATCTAATTTCAAGTCTAAACTTCCTAGTGTCCAGTTTATGCCCATTTGTTCGTGTGTCCACATTGGTACTAAGCTTAAATATTCCCAGACTGGAATGTTTCATTTCAGGATAATTACTCCCTCCCTGTGATGTATTTTACTCTCAGTACCGTAACCCTCTTGAGATGTAGCTCCTGTCTGGGAGCTCTGCTGAGGCCAGTGGCATTATGATCAGAAGGTGACACACTGACAAATGAGCAGAGACACATGTGGGAGGGTGGAGGACGAGGTAACATGGAGCCTACCAGGGTTGAACATGGCCCTAAGAGCAAACACCCTCTCAGCCTCTCCTCTCTCCCACCTCCCAGAGTCAGTAACTCTGATAAATCGTTCCCTGAAATCTAAATAGCCCCAGTACAAGAGACAGTGATTAACGCAGTTACCTTAGAGGCTGCAGCGCCAACCCCCTGCCTGGATGAGGAGGATGAAGGATTTCAGTAGAAATGGGTTAGGCTGGGAGAGGGCAGAGCTGATGTGGGACTGGGAGCCAAGTTGACCAAGAGGCCAGAACTCATGGAGGGTTTGGGAGAAGACGTCAACAGGATTGGGTAGAGGCATTTCAGTGTATTTTCTCCATTAACCATTCTGCCATGTATTTAATTTAGAACCTTTTCATTCCCATCTAAACACCTTGGAGCTAAGCTGGGTTGATGCATTTAATTAAGTGTTTAATCAGATGCTCATACAACATAAAGCAGTCAATAATGGGCGTGCTTTCATTCATGAACTTGACTGTGTGCTGTGCATCGCTTTTAAAAAAAGATGGTGTGAGGGAGTGTCAAAATTTTAGGCCTTAAGAAATAGTAAGTAGCTATCAGTTCATTTCTTTCCTAATTTTAATGTCAGTTTTGAATCAGTATTAATACTATGTTGTTTTAACAGCAGTAGGGTCCATTTGTATAATTGTTTGCAAGATTTCATTGGATACTGTAAACCAGTCGTCTTCACCTTTTATTCTGAGATTCCTAAATACAACCCAGCGCACCTCTCCTGAAAGACTGCAAGCCCTGACCGGTGACATGTTCCTTAGAGAGCAAACACCTGAAGAGCCCTTTCGCCCTAAAACGCGCATTTGGCTCTTTGACATTGCTTTATCCGCCCCACCAGAAAATGCTAGAGGGAACCTGGTCATTACAGCCGACCTTTGCTAGGTACAGTTCTACCAGCTATGGGCCAACATTCAAATAGTTCTGTTTGTTTTATCTTTCATTCAGCTTTGCAATTCATACATCCCATTTAAAAACTGGAAGTGAAATAACTGAAGCAAGATAAGAAGAGAGCGGCATTGGGCATAGGTGGGGGGAAAAAATAAATGGAAAGAACCAACTATGCAAAAAGGAACATCGCAAACTATCAGAGCCCCAGACCCCCGTCCAACAGAACCCACCCCAGCCAGGCATATCAAGCTAGGTCCCTGAAAAATCGCCCAGCCCGTCTGGCTGTGAACGCTGCACGTTCCAGGAAGAGCTACGGTGTGTGCATCTGCTCTGCTGACATGCTGCTTTGGTAAGGAAGGCACCACGGCCACAGGGAGTAGAGACATGGACTCCTACATAACACAATCCCAGATACACCTCCAATGTCGCACCCCCCTCACCTCCCCACTGTCTGCCGTCCCCTCCCCTACATGGCCATTCTCAGCCTATTGCTAACACTTCCTCTCAGCCTTCAGCACTATAAATAAATAAAACATGGTGTTACAAAAAGTAGATCGTGCCACAGAAACCTGATCGGGATGTCAGTAAGGTTTTTGATACAGTTCCACATGGGAAACTATTTGTTAAATTGGAGAAGATGGGGATTAATATGAGAACCGAAAGGTCAATAAAGAATTGGTTAAAGGGGAGTCTACAAGGGGGTCATATTGAACGGTGAGTTGTCAGGCTGGAGGGAGTTACAAGTGGAGTTCCTCAGATCAGTCTTGGGACCAATCTTACTCAACACTTTTATTAGTGATCTTGGCACAAGAAGTGGGAGGATGACTCAAAGCTGGGAGGGATTGCCAATATGGAGGAGGACAGGAAAATCATACAAGAAAATCTGCATGGCCTTGAAAGCTGGAGTAATAGAAATGGGATGAAAATGAATAGTGCACAAATTCTAGTTGTTAGTCCCCAAGTGCATAATTTTGCCTTAAGCTGGGGATTTATCAATTGGAAGTGACAGAGGAGGAGAAAGATGTGGGTGTATTGGTTGATTACAGGACAATTATGAGTTGCCAATGTGACGCAGCTGTGGAATAGGTTAACGCAGTCCTAGGATACATCAGGTGAGGTATTTCCAGCAGACACATGAAAGGGTTAGTACTGTTATAAAAGGCACCGATGAGACCTCATCTGAAATATACCTCTACCTTCTGCCCTCGAGTCTGTGAGTCTATAACCTGTGCTTTGTGTTGCATAGACACAGATGATTAGGGCCCCATCGTGCAGCACATGGCAGAGAACCTGACTGAGATCAGCACCACCATTCTGCTGGGCACTGCACAGACAGAGAGGGACAGTCCTTGCCCCAAAGAGATCACAAGCCAAGTAGACAATGGGTAGGAGGAAAACAGAGAGGGGCTGTGACTTCCCCAAGATCACCAAGCAGGTCAGGGACAGAGCCAGGAACATACCCCGTTAACGCCAGAGCCACATCACCCACAGCTTGGAAAGGTAGTTCAGCTCTGGAATAGTCTTACAAGGGGGGCTGTGGAGTCTCTTTCCCTGGAAGTTTTTAAGAACTGGTAGGACAAACCTCTGCCAGAGATAATCAACATATACTTGGTCCTGCCTCGGCAGAGAGAGCTGGACTTGATGACACCTTGAGGTCCTATCCAGCACTACATTTAAAGGATGCTATGCGATATATACGTAGAAAACATACAGAGAAAAACCGCACAACAATATGATGTCAGGCCATTCAAAAAAACAACAACAACAAAACAAAAAACTACAGTGCATAGCATAAAATCACACAATACTAAGGAGAAGAAAGCAACACAATGCAAACTAACACACCTTAGGACAAAAGTACAGAATGCAAAATAACAACTCAAACCAACATAACACAAGACACCAAACAAGCTAAGGCAAAACAATGCATCATAAAACTATGCAACATAACGTGGTGCATCATAGTTCCAAAAGGCACCATGCAAAATAGTTCAGCATAGAACAGGACAGCACAAGAGAGAATTATTTCAGTGCAGACCAGGAAGGGATCTCGAGAGGGCATCTACTCCAGCCTCCTGTGATGAGGCAGAACCAAATATCCCTAGACATTCCCAGACTGGTGGATCTCTAACCTGGTCTTAAAAATCTCCAGTGAAGAAAATTCCACAGTCTCCCTTGGAAGCCAATGCAAGGCAAACACAGGCCAAAACAACACTGCACACACACACGCTGGGTTTGGGGTTAAGGGGAGAGGCAAGAAGTGAAACAATCTGGGTTCATTTCCCAGTTTTGCCCCAAATTCTCCATGCAAACTTGGGCAAATTAATTCAGCTCTCTGAGCTTCACTTTCCCCATCTGTAAAATGGAGAGTTGCCTCCCACCATTGGCCTATTTAGCCTTTCAGCTTTTTGTGGCAAGGCCTGTCCCTGTGCGCATGTCTACACTGCAGTCAGACACCGGCAGCTGGCCCCTGCCCACTGACTTGGGCTCACATGGCTCAGGCTGCAGGGCTGTTTAATTGTGGTGTTGATGTTCTGGCTTGGGCTGCAGCCCAAGGTCTGGCACCCTCCCACCTTGCGGGATCCTACAGCCTGGCTCTAGCCTGAGGCAGGACAGCTATACTGCAATTAAACAGCCTCTTCGCCTGAGCACCGTGAGCTGAGTCAGCTGGCATGGGCCAGCTGGGGGTTTTAATGGCAGTGTAGAGATACCCTTGGTGTCTTTTCTGCACCTGTCACAATGGGGATCCTGATCTTGGTCAGTGTCTGTGCAGAGCCCTGCACAACAGGAAGCCTGATCTCAGTTGGGGACTCTGCAATTCCCAGCATTACAAGATCCTTGATTTTGTTTAGGGCCCCTGCAACAACTGGCAAAATGTGGGGGCAGGATCTCTGTCAGGGTCTGTGCAGTGCACAGTACAGTGGTGGGGGGTGATCTTTGTTAGGGTCAGTGTAATGCCAGGCCCAACGGGGATATAGATCTCAGTCGAGGTCTCTGAAGTGCTCAGAACAATGGAGGCAGCAGTTTGGGTCACAGTCGTGCGCTGCCTGGCACAAGGGGGACCGTGATTTCAGTGCAGGTCTCAGTTTTACCTGGATAACAGTGTGGTCTGATCTCACCTGGGGTCTCTTCAGTGCTTGGCAGAACAAGGCCCAGATGTCAGCTGGGGTCCCTGCAGCGCCTGGCAGAACAGGGCCACGCTCAGTACAATAAGAGCCCTGATCTCAGTCACACGCCTGAAGAGAAAAGTGGGAAGATTTTTGAGAATTTGATATCAGTATTTCAGAACTGAGGAGAAAATGGGGCACAAACTGAATATTTGCCAATATAAGGGACAAGCACCAACATGTGGGGAGAGTTTATGTCACCATTCAACAGTTCAAGATAAAAGAGGGGAAATTGGAGGGGATTATACAGGGATATTCAACTAACAAGAAGATGGGACAGATTCTTCTTGCCTCATACTCACAGGGCCAGGAGGGAGCCCTGGGTGATGTCTTGTCACAGGGGAAAGGAGCGGGGCTGGAGGCAGAAGGTCACTGGCTGTGGGGAGGGGCTGGCAGTGGGGTCTGGGAATTTGACTAGCAGGCGAGGGGGGGCTGCTGGGTTGGGCAGGTGATGGGGAGGGGAAAGTAACTGGACTGGGAAACCTGGGGCTGGGCTGTCTCCATGGGGGACACTTGCTCCTCCCTCCCCTTCCTGGCCCTTCCCACACCCTGTTGCCAGCAGAGAGGGGCCCCCCCAGCCCAGCCCAGCCCAGAGGTGTCCCTGTCTCAGGGCCCCCCCAGCCTCTGCCCAGTTCAGAAATCACTCGGGGGAACCATTTCCCACCCACACAAGGACAAATCCCTGCAGGTGAAAATGGGGGAAACACCCCAAACCTGAGATCTGAACTGGCCATTGGCGAAGGGCAGAGAAAATGGGGCACAATGGGGGGAGGGGAGCAGGGAACTTCTCAGGGGTTTGGGGGAGGGGGGGTCACCCTGGGTGCTGCTCGTTGCTCTCTAGGGAGAAAGGGGGCAGGACGGGAGAGGAGGGGGGTCCCCACGGGGGGGGCAGCGGTAAATCCGAGGGGATCTCAGCCCCCCCCTTTCTCCCCCCGCTCCTCGGGGGTCACCTGCTCCTCCCCCCCCCGCCATGTCCGGGCTGCACAGACATTTCCCGCCCGCCCCTTTCCCAGCCCCCAGCCCGGTCTCAGCCCCCAGCCCCGCCCGGCCCCACGCAGGGGCCCCAGGGCAGAGCCTGGCCGGGCGCGGGGGGGTTACTGAAGGGCTCTCCCGCCGCGATCTGCGCATGCCCAGAGCCCCCACGGCACAAACCCTTCTCCGGCCCCGGGAGAGGCTCCAACGGCCCCGCGCGAGCCAGGCAGAACCAGAACCCCCAACGCTCCTCCGCAGCCGGGCTCCGCCTCCTCCGTCAACGTCATTTCCGCTCCGGGGAGCGTCAGGAACTACATCTCCCAGCCTGCCCCGGGTGTACTTCCGCCCTCTCCAGCCCAGGGAAGGGAGGGGTCAGCTGTTGAAATCGCGCATGCTCCGTGCGAGCCCCGCTGGCGACCGTGGGAAAGTGGCTCTGCCCTGGGGAGCCTGGGAGCCGCCTCGGCCCCAGTGGAGCCGCAGCAGGATCCGCCCGGCCCGCTGGGATGGGGGAGCCCGGGGCCCGGCCGGGGGGGCCCTGTGGGGGGAGGGGGTGTCGGGCAGGGAGAGGAGAAGCCGGAGTTGTGGGGGGAAGGTCAGTGGGACACGGGGGGGGTTGAGCTTTCTGTGGGCAGCCAGGAAATTCCCGGGGGGGTGAAGTGGTGGATGGGGGAACGGGGGGGGGAGTTAATTGGATCCTGTCCCTGTTTGTGCCACTGGCCTCTCACCCCCGATACAAATTCATGTTTGGGGCTGTTCCCCATGTTCCTCAATCCCAGCAACTTCTCCTTTCTTGGAGGAAACTTGTTGCCCTGAATCATTCTCCTTCCTGCAGGCTGCAGTGGGTTAAATTTCCCAGTGTTGATCTTTTCCCCTCTCCTTTGAGAATCATTTCTTCCCCCCTTTATCTGTATTAAAATGTTTGCCGCTGAAAGAGACCAGCCACATCTTTAATACACATCAGAGCCAGAGGCCTCCCCCTGTTTGGGGATCAGTTGTTCCCAGCTGGTAACAGGAGAGTTGGCTGGACCCTTTTCTTTTCTCCAGCTGGCACGGGATGAGGTCATCACTCTGAGTGCAGTGGGGTCCAGAAGTATCCCCAACCCCATGGCAAAGGGTTTGTGTGAGGGATTGATTCCTGCAGTGCTAAGATGTAGCCATCTCTGGGGTGGATCCATGGTGGCCATTATTTGCTAGTGACAGGGCATGGACGTTTCTTACCTTTCTTGCCCTCCAGGCCTTCCATTCTCCTGTTCAAGAGGCATCCCCCAGGCTCCCTCTGCCTGTGTGACTGGCCAGCAGGGGGTGGTGTTAACTTTCTAGCCACTTCTCACACTCTGTGAGGTAACACTGTTGCAGGGGCGGGGAAGGTGTCTGTGTGGGGAGATTGCAGCTGAAGGGGCATTGTGGTAGGGGGAGGCCTCTGGGTGGCTGGACAGGAGGTACCTTAGTCAGATTGGTGGGTTGTGGAGGTTTGGGATTTCAGGGGGTGGTTGTGATGTCCCCATCCTTGAGGCTATGGGTCCTGGAGGTGGGTATTGCTGGGGGCCTGGTGCCTGCAGAACAGTGGTGGTGGGTGTGTCTTGGGGAGGCGGGACAGGTGGTTAGAAGGAGCCTTGTTCTGTGCCAGGGGCTCTGTTTGGGCTTCTCCTGCTGGCTCCTGGGATCGTTGCAATGCCCAGTGCGCAGAGGTGGGGGAGAGGATCCTTGGCACTAGATCAGGGAATGTCAGGCAATCAGAGTGAGGGGTCCCACTGTAAAGCATCAAGGGGTCCTGCTGGGTGGAGGAGGGGGTCTCAGACAAATGGCAGGGCAGATCCTGCTGGTGGTGGGGGTCCTAGGCAGGCAGTGAGGAACTGAGTTCCCAGTAGGTGGGTCCCTGGCTGCTGGGGGCTTTTGGTGGGGGGAACCCTTTGGGATTCCCAACCTGACAGTCATGGTCTGGTGGGGATTCCCTGGCTGGTGGGGCTTTGAGGGGGATCTGGGGTCCCTGGCCAGGGACTCTGGGAGCTGCATCCCAGGGAATATCTGGTGGGCCCCTGGCTGTGGGAACTTCAACTAACCATGATCCTTCTCTCTGATCAACTCGTGCCAGAGTCCTGGCTCCAAGCACTGCCCGGCATTCCCCAGTCACATGCCCTGTCACTGTGATAACTTTCTGTCCACTTATCAAACACTGAGAGTGTGAAATCGGATTTTGCTTTTCTCTTCTTTTGACAACTGCAGGAACTTTTGGATCCGTTTAGAAAATTTGTGCCCCCAGTCCTTATTCTCGATCTGGGGGTTGAGGGACGTGGGAAGGGGGTCGTCACTGCCACACAATGGTCTTTTCCACAGCATTCTGGACTCATTCTTTCTGAAATCTGGTGTCATTAAGACCATTGTTAATCCAGAGTCACTGTATGAAAAGACAAGGAGTGATTCCAGATGGACAGTGGGGCAAATGAGATCAGCAATTCTCCCTGTGAGGAGGGGCTCTCATTAGCTGCTCTTTCCAGAGAGCTAAAGGAGGGAAGCTGCTCAAACACTCTGTCCTTCTCTGCTCAGGATATTGGGGTTCAGCTTCCTGGGTCAGACAATACAGCCTCCATTGTGATCTGGGAGACCAGGCTTAGCAGCTGCTGCTCCCCCAGTGGGGTTCTGTGCTGGGAAGTGACCTTAATTAAAGCTTCTTCTCTGCCCAGCCCAGGGGATGATTTTCTCCAGCTGGTCCTAGCCCCCTAGGGAAGCCCTGGACCTTATTAATACTAATTTTTGATCCAGACATTTCAAGTAACTGAAAGGAATGAAGGGAAAATGCTGGGGTCTGGCCTTTAAATGACTCCACACAAACAGACCCCCCTCATTTCTCGTCCCATTAGCAATTGCAGGATAAAATCCAGCCATGGGGGAGCAAACTACCCAGGAGTGGGACTTTCCTACCAGATGGGCAGGGAGGGGGGATGGGAAAAAGAGAGAGAAGGAGAAAGAGAGCTTGAAAGGGGCAATGGGAGAGAAGAGTTTGGAGAGAGATTTCCAGATCTCTAATCTGCCCAGAAAGATGTATTACTGCATCCTAGATAGAGTCACTTTCCTGTAGAAAAGATGAGAATCAGACAGAGGAAAAGCGAGTTCCTGACTCCATATTCCCCCTGCTGGGGTGTGGCTGCCATGGGGTCAATGTCTGAGGGGATCCCCCACAGTGACTCCTTTGGTTCTGCTCTTTTCTAGCCTTGTGTTCAGAGACTTTATGAGATGGGGGGAGGGAGAAGGGAGGTTAAAATGTGTCTGTGGGCTTAGCCTGGCAGGAGGGGCCAGGTCTACATTGTACACAGAGATCAAGCCTTTCTCAGCGTGGCAGACTCTATGATGTCTGTCTGCAGGGAAAGGGCCTGGGGGAATCATGCTGTGAAATGAATTAAAGCCTGTTCTGAAACTGTCACAGCTGCCCTTCTCACCCTGCCAGGCTGCGGAATAACGTCCATGTTTTGTTCCAGTTCATCTCGCCCTCTCATTGGACAGGGGAGAGAGATGGCTGCAGAAGAGCCAGTTCAGGTAGGTATTATCAGGGGGTTGCTGGTGGGTTCCTCCAGGAGGGAGAGGGACAGCAAATACACCGGAGATGGGAAGGTTTGCACAGTCTGGTTTGCAGGAAATGCACAGGGTAGAGAAAGGGAGGAGGACAGGGGTGCGAAACCTGATGGGAGTTAGTTAATAAATGGCTTAGATTCTAGGAACAGACCCAGGAGGTTCGGCAGTGGAAATGCTGTAGTTTGTGGAGCAGAAAATAACCCAGCTACATGGGGCTGGGAAAACTCACCAGACTCTCAGTACTGGAGCCCAACCTGACTAACCAGCGGCTGCTGTGAGATATGAAGAGGGCATCCACCAGTGAGGCTTAGGGGAGATTCCCCTCTCTTCACATCCAGCTCTTCAGAATGGGGAGGGTGTTGGGCTTCCTACCAGGGAGCTGTCTCTGGACTCTGCTAAGGGCTCCATCTCCTGAATCAGTCAGTGGCTAGTAGGTGTGTGATGGCTCTGCTGGGAGAGAGGAGGGGCTCTCTCTTCATCCTCTCCCCCTGGTGTTTCCTGGATGCGCTGAGCAGGGTGGGGGTGGGACTCTGACTGCAATCCACCCAGAGTTTCTGTTTGGCTCCTGTCCCCCATGTATAGGGGGGCTGTGAGTGGGGCAGCAGGTACTGAGTGTTGGACTCTTGCTCTTTCAGGGGCCGGTGACCTTCGAGGAGGTGGCTGTGTATTTCACCAGGGAAGAGTGGGCTCTGCTGAACCCCACTCAGAGAGCCCTCTACAGGGATGTCATGCAGGAGAACTATGAGAGTGTGACCTCGCTGGGTAAGGGTTCCTGTCCCCCCGGTTCTTGGAAGGGGAAAAGAAGAGAGATGGTCACGCCAGCCACACAATGCCACCTCTACTCTGTCCTGTTTCAGCATTACCCCAATATGACAGTGAGACACACACACTACCAGAGGCCCTCCCCTGCTGCAGAACACTTTGGGAACAGAGTACAGGAGCCGTATCGCACAGCGTCAAATATCTCCTGTTTGCTCAAGTAAAACTGAGGGTTAGGTGCGGCATAATCAGCAGAAGCTTCCTACCCCTGACCTCTCAAACCCTGAGCCTTCTCCACCCAGACCACAATTATGCTTGGGGTGTAACAAGCAGGCTGCTGGAGTCAGAGCTGCTGGTCCAGGGTTACTTGTCACGCAGACACTCCGTGCGTCCTTGAATGCTGGCTGGGGGTATCCAGAGAAGGAAGCTCAGTGACGGATTTAGCGTTAGTGGGACCATGTGCTCAGCTTCATTTTAGGGGTCCCTCCTTGGGACCCAGGCAAGAAAACGAACATTCTCTCTTATTTCACCCCCTCATTTTTCATTTTTTCTTCCTCCTCCTCCTATCAGTAATAGGAAGTAAATGAGGATAAAGTGAGGTACCTTGATTGTTTTTGTTGTTTGAGTGTTCCACAGACCACTTGAAAATCACTTAGCATCTCATTGCACCACCTAATGACCTTTCCAAATATTGTTTGTACTGTTAGCTAACTGTTGTAAATCACTTTGGATAAGAGCCCTTTATGAAAAAAAAAATATTAAAAATGTTGGAGTGCAGGGTCTGGCCAGGAGTTAAGGTGTGGGAGGGGGCTCAGGGCTGGGGCAGGGGGTTGGGGTGTGGAGCGCTTACCTGGAGCTACTCCTGTTTCAAGCGAGCAATGCACGTGGGGATGTTGGGGGGGCAGAAGTCAGGGTGGGCATGAGGCTATGTGGAAGGGGTACAGGAGTCAGGGCTGGGGTTGTGGGGGGGGCAGGGGTTATGGGTGGTTGCAGTAATCAGGGAAGGCAGGGAACTGGGGTGTGTTTGTGAGGGGTGAAGGAGTAAGGGCTGGGAGTGTGAGGGGGTGCAGGAGTCAGTGAGGGCAGGGTGTTCAGGGTGCAGGAGTCAGGGCTGGGGGTGCAGGAGCAGGCTGGAGATTGGGGTGCAGGGTCTGGCCAGGTTTTAGGGTGCAGGAGGGGACTGAGGGTTGGGGTAGGAGATTGGGGTGTGGAGTGCTTACCGGGGGCAGCTCCCATTTGGTGCGAGGGATGCAGATAGCAATGTGGGGGTGTGTGTGCAGGAGCTCCCATATTGTGCTCAGGGTGGGGGTGAGGATGTGGGGGGGGGGTGCAGGAGTCAGAGCATGGGGTGTGAGGGCTGGGTATGTGGGAGGGGGTGCAGGAGTCAGGTCTGGGGGCTGGAGGTGTGGGCTGGGGTCCTGGGGGTGCTCCCAACCCCCTACCCTGGGTCTCTCACAGCAGGGGCTGGGTGTAGGGAGGATGTGGTAGGGGAGTGCTTTGTAAAGCAGTGAGCAAGCGACCAGGGAGCTTTTCAAACGGGGCTGCTAACAGGGAGTTTCGTGAGGGAGTTTGGAAGGGGAGTGGGAAGGGGGCGAGGTACTCTTGCCATCCTTTAAAATATTTAAGCTATAATACAAACTTCTTGATTGAAACAAAACCCCTGTTGTTAACCTAGGTAGCTGTAGGAGAGGATGCAGGCAGAAGTCTAGCAGCAGAGTGGGGGCTATCCTGTTTATTGCACTCAATGTAGCATGTATGATTACCTGCCCTGTGGGCGGGTGGCTTACGGGTGCATTCGGTGCAAGGAGCTCCTGGCCCTCAGAGACCGCGTGGAGGCTTTGGAGGCCAGGGTGGTAGAACTGGAGACACTAAGGGAGGCAGGGAGGTATGTTGATGAGGCTTTCCGGGACACTTGTAGATTTCTCCCACCTCCGGTCAGACAGCCACTGCACTGTTGAGGAGGATGAAAGGCCCAGGGAAGGAGAGCAGTCAATGGGAGCAGAGGGAAACCTTCCCATAATTGGGACCCTCCTTCCAGATGGTGTTGGGGTCACCTCTTGCACTGAGGTTACCTCTCCAGGGAGGGAACTCCAGTCATTAAGCAAAGGCAGCTGTTAGTAATGGGAGATTTGATCATTAGAAACAAGGATAGTTGGGTTTGTGATGACCGGGAGAACCGTATGGTGACTTGCCTGCCTGGTGCAAAGATTGCTGATTTCTCGAGACAGCTAGATAGATTTATGTGTAGTGCTGGGAGGAGCCAGTGGTCATGGTACATGTAGGCACCAACAGTAGGTGAGACGTCCTGGAGGTCAAATTTAGTCTGCTAGGAGAGAGACTGAAATCCGGGACCTCTATGGTGGCATTCTCAGAAATGCTTCCAGTTGTACTCATGGGGCCAGGTATGGAGGCAGAGCTTCAGAGTCTCAATGCGTGGATGAGATAATGGTGTAGAGAGGAGGCGTTTAGATTTATTAGGAACTGGGGAAACTTTGGGGATGGGGGAGCCTATACAGGAAGGATGGGCTCCACCTAAACCAAAGTGGAACCAGACTGCTGACACTTAACATTAAAAAGGTTGCAGAGCAGTTTTTAAACTAAGATGGGGGAAAGCCAATGGGTGCAGAGGAGCTTGTGGATCGGACAGAGACTTGTCTTAGAGGAGAGTCTAGTGATAGAGATTTTCTAGTTTTAGTCAGGAAGAGAGGCTGGAAGAGGATAAAGTAGGGGCCAGATCAGACGAGAAGCATTTACACACAAAAGAATCAGACACATCAGAAAAGGGCAGACAAATAAACAGTGACAAGTTTTTAAAGTGCTTGTACACAAATGCTAGAAGTCTAAATAATAAGATGGGTGAATTAGAGTGCCTCATGTTAAAGAAGGATATTGACATAATAGGCATCACAGAAACCTGGTGGACTGAGGACAATCAATGGGACACAATCGTTCCAGGGTACAAAATATATTGGAAGGACAGAGCAGGTCATACTCAGGGGGTGGGGAAGGGAGTGGCACTGTATGTTAAAGAAAATGTAGACTCAAATGAAGTAAAAATCTTAAATGAAACCGCATGTTCCATAGAATCTCTATGGATAGTAATCCCATGCTCTAATAAGAATATAACAATAGGGATCTGTTATCAAGCACCTACCAAAGACAGTGATAGTGAGGATGAAATGCGAAGGGAGATTAGAGGGGCTATCAAAATAAAGAACTCCATAATAGTGGGAGATTTCAGTTATCCCCAGATTGACTGGGTACATGTCACCTCAGGACAAAATGCAGAGACAAAATTTCTGAATACTTTAAATGACTGTTTCTTGGAGCAGCTGATACAAGAACCTGCAAGGGGAGAAGCAACTCTCAATTTAGTCCTAAGTGGAAGGAAGGATCTAGTCCAAGAGCTAACTATAACAGGACCGCTTGGAAATAGTGATCATAATATAATAACATTTAACATTCCTGTGGTGAGAAGAACAGCTCAACACTGTGGCATTTAATTTTGGAAAGGGGAACTATGCAAAAACGAGGGGGTTAGTTAAACAGAAATTAAAAGGTACAATGACTAGAGTGAATTCCCTGCAAGCTGCATGGACACTTTTCAAAGACACAATATTAGAGGCCCAACTTAAATGTATACCGCAAATTAAAAAACACAGGTTAAGAACTAAAAGAGAGTCACTGTGGCTTATCAACCATGTAAAAGAAGCAGTGAGAGATAAGACATCTTTTAAAAGTGGAAGTCAAATCCTGGTGAGGTATATAGAAGGGAGCATAAGCACTGCCAAATTAAGTGTAAAAATGTAATAAGAAAAACCAAAGAGGAGTGTGAAGAACAGCTAGCCAAAAACTCAGTTAGTAATAACAAAATGTTTAAGTACATCAAAAGCAGGAAGCCTGCTAAACAACCAGTGGGGCCCCTGGATGATTGAGATACAAAAGGAGCTGTTAAAGACAATAAAGTCATTGCAGAGAAACTAAATGCATTCTTTGCTTCAGTCTTCACGGCTGAGGATGTTGGTGAGATTCCCAAACCTTTTGTGGGTGACAAATTTGAGGAATTGCCACAGATTGAAGTGTCACTAGAGGAGGTTTTGGAACTAATTGATAAACTTAACTGAAACAAGTCACCGGAACCAGATGGTATTTACCCAAGAGTTCTGAAGGAACTCAAATGTGAAATTGGGGAACTATTAGCTATGGTTTGTAACCTGTCCTTTAAATTGGCTTCTGTACCCAATGACTGGAAGATTGCTAATATAGCACCAATATTTAAAAAGGGCTCTAGAGGTGATCCTGGCAATTACGGACCACTATGTCTAATGTTTGTACCAGTCAAATTAGTTGAAACAATAGTAGAGAATAAAATTGTCAGGAACATAGAACAACAAAAATTATTGGGCAAAGGAAAGAAAAAGAAAAAAGAAAAGAAAATAATAGGAGATATACCAATCTCCTAGAACTGGAAGGGACCTTGAAAGGTCATTGAGTCCAGCCCCCTGTCTTCACTAGCAGGACCAATTTTTGCCCAAGATCCCTAAGTGGCCCCCTCAAGGATTGAGCTCACAAGCCCGGGTTTAGCAGGCCAAAGCTCAAACCACAGAGCTGTCCCTCCCCCAAAAGTCAACATGGTTTCTGTAAAGGGAAATAATGTCTTACTAATCTATTAGGGTTCTTTGAAGGGGTCAACAAACGTGGACAAGGGGGATCCAGTGGACATAATGTACTTAAATTTCCAGAAAGCCTTTGACAAGGTCTCTCACCAAAGGCTCTTACATAAATTGATTTATCATGGGATAAGAGGGAAGATCTTTTCATGGATTGAGAACTGGTTAAAAGACAGGGAACAGAGGGTAGGAATAAATGGTAAACTTTCAGAATGGAGAGGAGTAATTAGTGGTGTCCCCCCAAGGGTCAGTCCTTGGACCAATCCTATTCAACGTATTCATAAATGATCTGGAGAAAGGGGTAAACAGTGAGGTGGCAAAGTTTGCAGATGATACTAAACTGCTCAAGATAGTTAAGACCAAAGCAGACTGTGAAGAGCTTCAAAAAAATCTCGTAAAACTAAGTGAATGGGCAACAAAATGGCAAGTGAAATTGAATGTGTATAAATGTCAAGTAATGAACATTGGAAAAAAATAACCCCAACTACACATGCAATATGATGGGAGCAAAATTAGGCTAATCAGGAAAAAGATCTTTTTGTCATTGTGGATAGTTCTCTGAAGACATCCAGCAGTGTGCAGCGGAAGTGAAAAAAGCAAACAGGATGTTAGGAATTATTTAAAAAGGGATAGACAGTAATACAGAGAATATCTTATTGCCCTTATAGAAATCAATGGAAATAACTAATTTAGACCCCATCATTTTATATGTATACTTGGGATTATGTTTTCCAATGGGCTGCACTATGTGCTATCCTGACATCTAGCACTGCTGAGATCCTGCATTCAGTAATATCCCTGCCCTTCCTGTTCCCTTTCTCCACTGAGCCCCACCAGCCCATGATTACTGTTCCCAGCTTCCCCAGGACTCTCTCTTTGTCTCTGGACCTCTCTGTCAGCAAGAAGCAGAGCCAGGGAGACTTGCCCTCTGTCTGGAGACTTTGATTTCTGGGACGTGGATTTACTTTCAGTGTATTTTAGGAGACTCTTTGAAATTGAGTGTCTGTGATATTAAGCACAATGCAACCTGGACTGTTGAAGAGCTCTGTCCCCTCCGTTCCCAAGCTGGGGTGCCTTTTACACTGCTCTGCTGTGAGAGCAACCACTCCTGGGCAGTTCACACACAGTCTCCAGCATGTAACTCGCTCCCAGCTACACAGTTTTGAGTGCTGCTAGGCAGTGACTCACAAATTACAGTACCCACAGGGGAACCCCAGAAAATTCTCTGCTCCCAGACTTCCCCCAGAAATGTGCATCTTGCCCTGTCCAGCACACTACTGAACAATGGGAGCTCATATGAAATCTGTTATTTCATCAGTGGAAAATGACATGCACCAGCCTTGTTATTCCAATTGGAGTTTCCAACACACTTCAAACCAAACACACTGGTTAGATAAAATAAGGAAACAAAATTATTAACTACTGAAAAAAAAGATTTTCAGTGACTACAAGTAATGAGGCATAAAAGTCAGAATTGTTTACAAAAGAAATGCAAGATGAAACGCAAACTAATGTTTAACTTAACAAGCTAAAACGGGTTTAAAACAAATGTTTCTCTCACCATCTGCTGAGAGAGGCTGGTTTTCCTTTCAGCCAGGACTCCCCCTAACCTGCCCCTGCCGCCCACATTCAGTTCTTCAGGAGTTGTCATGAGCAGAGGGAAAGGGAAGAGAGAGAGTCTCATGCATTTTCCTTACCTCTTTTTATAATTCAGTCCTTTGTACTAGAAACCACTACAGTTCTCAGCTGAGTCATGGTGACAGGGTGTCATAGATACGAGTTCAAGTGATCCCTGTGATGGAATGTAAATGTCTTCTTCACACCTTCCCCCTCCTGGAGAATGGCTATTTGACCAGCTGTTTGCCTTGCTGTCTCTGAGGAACTTAGGGTTAGGGTTGCAACTTTTTCAGTAACATCATACCGTAAAATCTCATAACTTTACATATAATGTTGCTACACATTTTAACAGGAGGCTATTCAGTAGATTATGTCTTTTCAAATGGTACCTCACAAGCCATACAGTGATAAATGAAGGAGAGGGGAGGGATCTCCCTTTTATAAACACCCAGCCAGCCGGTTGGCTGTAAAATCCCTGTTGGTGCGAGTTCTCTGCTTGCTTTACCTCTAAAGGGTTAACAAGCCCATAGGTAAAAGAAAAGTATTGGGCATCTGACCAAAAGAGCCAATGGAAAGGCTAGAACTTTCTTAAATGGGAAAGTAACTTTCCCTTTGTCTGTTGTTCTCCGGAGAAGACAGCACAGAGTAGCAATGCTGTGTAAGGCTTGAAGCAGGAATGAAAATTCATCTTTCATACTTAGAAGAAATGATTTGGCTAGGGAATGTTTAGACAGACACAATCAGGTTTAATTTTTATTTTGGCTTTTGTATCTCCTCTGTGCTATCCCAGATGCTTTTGTTTGCTTGTAAGCTTTAAGCTGAACCCCCCAAGAAAGCTATTTTGGGTGCTTTCAAAAATTTTCTTTTAAGATCTAGCAAAAGCCTACGTTCCAGATGTATTGTTTTCCTTTTCAATTTTAATAAAATTTACCTCTTTTAAGAACAGGATTGGATTTTTGGTGTCCTGAGAGGTTTGTGCATGTTGTTTGATTATCTAGTAGCCACAGCTAATTTCCTTTGTTTTCTTTCTCCGCTCTTTCCCAGAGGGGAGGTGAAAGGGCTTGAGGGTGTCCCAGAGGGAAGAATTCTCAAGTGCTCCTTCCTGGGTCCAAAGGTTTGGGGAGTTTTTGCATTTGAGTGGTGGCAGCATTTACCAAGCCAAGGTCAGAGAAAAGCTGTAACTTTGGGGTTTTAATACAAGCCTAGAGTGGGACAAATTAATTTTTAGAATCCTGGCGGGTCCTCCCTTTCTGCACTCGGAGTGACAGAGTGGGGATTCAGACCTGACACATACTATGAACAAAATTTATCATAATTTTCTAGAAGAGTGAACATAGGGGAACAGACTTGCACAGTGTCTGTTTGTTCCCAACATATATGTGGGTATTTCAGTCCCTCACAAGCAAGGAGTTCAGCATCTTCAAACACCTGGGGAACCAGTCCTGGGAATTGACTGGTTTATTAAGTGACACTGTATGGAATTGAGAGACACTTTATATTATTATTATTTTATTATAAATACCAATATGATGAAATTGCAATAAATCGTGCTAGATATGCCATGTAAGGTGTCAATGAAAATATTATGATTTTCCAAGTATGATGATCTTGTTTCTATCTTTGTATTGTGAGTTACAGATCTGTAGGGTATATCTGTATTCCAGACTTGTTTAGTGTTTCTGAGTGACACCCCCAGACATATTGGCATCAGCGCTGCCCAGCCTGTTGGATGGCCCATCCAGGGTCATCAGCCGTACAATAAACCCATTGAAAGGATTAAGGGGATACACCTACTGAGTCAGCAAGACATGCAGAGGTATGCCTATGTACTGAGACCTCCCAGGCTTTTCCATGCCATGTGCTGTGAAGCTTGTGTTTGGGACCCAGGAAGTAGAAGCCACTTGGCAAAAGGAATGTAAAGGGCAGCTGCATCATCTCCATTTTGTCTTCAATCCCTCTTCCTACCTCTGGAGCAACTTCTCTACAAACTGAAGGCTTGAACAAAGAACTGAATAATGTGGATGTGTACCAGAGAGCCTTTCAAGCCAGAAACTCACCAATACTGCTAAGAACCAGATACATTCAGAAATATATATATATATGATTGCTTTCTCATTTAACAACTCCCTTTTTCTTTCTTTCTTTTATAAAAAACCTTTAGTTTAGATGCTTTCTTGCTTATAAACCTTTAGTTTAGGTGCTAAGGATTGGCTGGCATCGTAGTATTTTGGGTGAGGGCCAAACCTATACTACTGATCTAGTAATGCAGCTGACTCTGGGGTCAGAAGAACACTGTTTATGTGAGCAGAGTTTTTAAATAACCTCTCACTGTGCTGGACGTAGGTGTTGATTGGGAGTCAGAGAACTAGAATGCAATAAAGGGGGCTGTGTGATTTCTTTTTTCAGTTTCTCAATAACCAGCATGGGGGATCAAAAGCACATTTGGTGACTGGTCGGTGAGTTTAACTTCCGTGTTATCCACCAGGTTTGGGAGCATCTGCTCTCCCTTTTTTAGCCTGCCCCGATTTTGGCCTTTTAAGTGAGGACTGCCCCAGGCACACTGGGTCACACTAAGCACTGAAGTTAAATTAATAGAGTGTTTTTATGACACAGTCATATGAAATCAACTGAACTCCTTTGTTTTCTTTCATCTGAGCAGGGTTTCCAGTTTCCAAACCTCATATAATCTCCCATCTGGAACAAAGAGAAGAGCCATGGGTCCCAGACCTCCAGGGTTCAGAGGAAAGACAGATCCTGAGAGCTCCCCACACAGGTGAGGAAACATTAAACCAACTCAGAATCTGTAAGTGCCGGAAAGAAACATCTGGGATGCCCTACAGAGCCCTTGGGAGGTCTCTCAGTTAATTATTGTCCCTAGCAGGGGTCATATCCTCAGGGTAAACATAGCTCATGGCTTCCTGTAGATCCTTGCAGACACCAGGCCGTGGCTTCCTTCCTTCCCCCTGCGAATTTGGATGGGATGTGAAGGCCCAATTGATCCCTTCCTCTCTCCTATTTAGGGGAAGAGTTTGGAGGAGTTCAGTTCTTGTTTTTATTTGACCTGTCTTCAGCGCTTGTTTTGCTTTGGTCTTCTCCTTTCCATCCCTGTCTAAAGTTTCTGTCTCTATCGCAGCAGGTAATGCAATGGTAGGTGAGAAAGAGGAGCAGAATTCTCAGCTGTAAAATATCGAGCAAGTGGATAAACACAGAGCATTATCACAAAGATCGAAAAGGCATGTGTCGAGGAGTCATGAGCAGGGAAACTCCTGGGAGATTCAGCACAGACCAGAAAGAGAGCAGGGAAACCAGCCAGGAGAGAGAGTAGGTAAATTTATTTTCTGTCGGGGAACTCAGAAGAGCCTCAAGGAAACCACGTCACAGCAGGAAATCCTCATGGTAAAGAGGAAAAATACATGCTGTGAGTGTGGGAAAAGCTTCTCTAGCAGCTCAGCCCTTTCTCAACATCAGAGAATCCACACAGGGGAGAGGCCCTATGAATGCCGTGAGTGTGGGAAAACCTTCACTCACAGATCAGCCCTTTCTAGACATCAGAGAATTCACACGAGGGACAGGCCTTATGAATGCCGTGAGTGTGGGGAAACCTTCTCACGCAGTTCAGGCCTTTCTGTACATCAGAGAATCCACACGCGGGAGAGACCCTACAAAGGCAGTGAGTGTGGGAAAAGCTTCATTAGCAGCTCACACTTTTCTAAACATCAGAGAATCCACACAGATGAGAGGCCCTATGAATGCAGTGATTGTGGGAAAACCTTCAATCACAGTTCACACCTTATTAGGCATCAAACAATCCACAGAGGAGGCCCTATGAATGCAGTGAGTGTGGGAAAAACTTCACTAGCAGCTCAAACCTTTCTCAACATCAGAGAATCCACATAGGGGAGAGGCCCTATGAATGCCGTGAGTGTGGGAAAACCTTCACTCACAGATCAGCCCTTTCTCAACATCAGAGAATCCATACAGGGGAGAGGCCCTATGAATGCCGTGAGTGTGGGAAAACCTTCACTCACAGATCATACCTTTCTAAACATCACAGAATCCACACAAGGCAGAGGCCCTATGAATGCCATGAGTGTGGGGAAACCTTCATTTACAGATCAGGCCTTTCTAGACATCAGAGAATCCACACGAGGAAGAGGCCCTACAAATGCCGTGAGTGCGGGAAAAGCTTTATTACCAGCTTGGCCCTTTCTCAACATCAGAGAATCCACACAGGGAAGAGATGCTATGAATGCCGTGAGTGTGGGAAAACCTTCCTTTACAGATCAGGCCTTTCTAAACATCAGAGAATCCACACAGGGAAGAGGCCCTATGAATGCCGTGAGTGTGGGAAAAGCTTCATTGAAAGATCAGCCCTTTCTCAACATCAGAGAATGCATGCAGGGGAGAGGCCCTTTGAATGCAGTGAGTGTGGGAAAAGCTTCACTCAAAGCTCTCACCTTACCGGGCATCAGAGAATCCACACAGGAGAGAGGCCCTATGTATGCTGTGAGTGTGGGAAAACCTTCAGTTGCAGCTCAAACCTTCTTACCCATCTCAGAATCCACACAGGGGAAAGGCCGTATAAATGCAGTGATTGTGGGGAAAACTTCATTCACCGCCAGCAGCTTATTAGCCATCAGAGAATCCACACAGGTATGAGACCCAATGGAAGCGGTGAGTGTGGGAAAACCTTGTCTTGCCACTGAGCCCATGTGAGCCATCAGAGAATCTGCAAACACTATAAAAACCTCTAGGGCTATCAATACTTTAATACTTTTCCTGATTCCCACAGAGCAACTTTTAAAAACTGTTTGAAATGCTTGAAGCACCAATATCTCTCAGCTTGTCCAGAAGAGTGGCCCATTTTTGCAGTTTGACCTCTTTGAAGTGGACCCATTTGTCCTTTCTATCAACTCCATTCTCCCATGAGTAATTCGAGTGTGCCCTTCCCATAAGAAACAAGGGAGCATCACATTTATACCATTCCTCCTATTCCAAAGTTATTGTTAGAGTCACCAGTGATGCAGATTGTATCATTGCCAGTTGTTCTCACGGTGCAGTGGGTTGTGCTGAAGAGCAGGTATCATGGGAACTTTTCAAATTATATTTAATGGAAGAGGAGCAAGGACAGGAAAAAGTGTCTTTTCAGCCTCTGTGATACTGGAAGGAAATGTAAAAGGCAGTAGAGTCCTGTGGCACCTTATAGACTAAAAGACGTTTTGGAGCATAAGCAATATACAAAAACCTGTAGGAGAACACTTCAATCTCCCTGGACACGCAATGACAGGTTTAAAAATAGCCATCCTGCAGCAAAAAATACTTCAGACCCACACTTCAAAGAGAAACTGCTGAGCTTGCAAATTTGATACCATCAGCTGAGGATTAAACAAAGACTGTGAGTGAATAGCCAACTACAAAGGCAGTTTCTCCTCCCTTGGTGTTCACACCTGCACTGCTATAAGAGAGCCTCATCCTCCCTGATTGAACTAACCTTGTTATCTCTAGCCTGATTCTTGCTTGCATGTTTATTCTTTCCTCTGGAAATTTCCACTACATCTGACGAAGTGGGGATTCACCCACAAAGGCTTATGCACCAATACGTCTGTTAGTCTACAAGGTGCCAGAGGACTCTTTGTCACGTTTTACAGATCCAGACTAACACGGTTACCCCTCTGATACTTGGAAGGAGATGGGGTGACTCAGAGATTCCCTCCTTCCCCATCACTGCAGAACTGTTACCTTTTGTCTGAGCCAGTCAGAGTTTATCGTCATCACATTCTACCCCTCCACTTCTCAAAGTGTCATGTGATGAAGTGTTCTCAGTTGTCCATGCTTGGAGATGATGCTTTGACTTCTTTAACCCTATACCAGAGTCGCTATGACTGGAGATTAAAGTATCAAAGGGCTGGAAGGGGAATTCAAATGGATCCTAAATACAGTGTGATCATTTAGAGTTTAAATCCCAGGTTCCATCTATTGATAAAGCCAGTTCTGCAAGGTGGCTGTTTTTTCCCCCATTATGGGGATGCTAGGATACTAAACATGTTGTAAATAACATAACTGACTATTGAGACAGTGCTGAGTGAAGCAGGTTTAGATGGATCAGAGGAGAATGTGGTGGGGGAATCTCTTGTCCTGATTCTAAATAATTAGATGTAACCTGCTCTGGAATTTCAATTTACACTTCATTGTCATGTATTCTATCTCTCTGTGATGTGGGTTTCTATCTTTCTTGATGGCTCTGTGGTCACACAATTAGATATTAGTTCAGCTCAGATTTATTGGAGAATTGAAGACAAATGAGCATTTGCTAAAGTCGTCATTTCTCACTTCAGCTTTGCTTTTCCCCATCCTTCCATGATGACATGGAGAAAGTTCAAGTGCAGTTCTGTCAACAGGAGAGAACTCTCCAGTTTACTGGCCATGCTAACAGAGACACAGCAGTGATTTAAAATCTCCACTTGGAAATGGGGAACAACAGCAGATCCCCCAGTAACTGAGGGAAGTGCATATGAGCACAGTGTAGTTGTTTAAATCAATATTGTCTCAGATGACTATGTTGGCAAGAGAAGCTCTCCTGCTGATGTAGCGCTAGCTACACAGGGGATTAGAGCTGTGTAACTGCATTGCTCAGCTCTCTCGATTTTTCACATCCCTGAGCAATAATTATACCGATAAATGTCTGTACTATAGACCAGACAGTTTTCTCTTGTGTTTTATGCATTTACATCACGTCTCCCCTACCTCCTACTACTTTGAAAGATTTAAAGTGTGACGAGAGGTATTGTTCGTCATGATGCAAACATTCCCACATAGGAGACACCTTCCACCAACACACATGGCAGAAGAACCAGAGATATATGAACTCTCAGAAGTGTTGGGACAAATCACAACTTGAGCCAAGGTTCAGTTGTTGTCATATATGGTAGTTTTGTTTTAATTCCCATTGCCAAGAATTTGTGATTTTTGAATATGTTATTGTTACCAATGAAAATGAAATTATAGATGGTTATTGGTTAAAGAGTAAGAGACTAATTGTTTGATAATCTGAATTATTTTGGAAAACTGAAAGTTGTCTTGTTTTTTTCTTTTTTTAAGTTGTACAGGAAATGATGGCTAATCTTCAAAAGTTACTTTGATTTAATTTACCCCCTGTAGTGTAGGGAGTTCTGGTAGAAAACCTCACTCCAAAGGTTGAGGTGGGAGAATAGGTGTTAGAGTGTATAAGAGAATATTGGGCCTGTATAGATTTTATTTTTTTTATTTCAAATAGAACATATTTTGCTTAGCTTCAAAGTCAATTTCTATTAAAAGGAAAACTACTCGAGGAGACAAGTTGTCTAAGTTTTTAGCCACTTACATTGTAAGGGTCACTGACTTCCCCACTTCTCTGATTTGCAAAGGAGATGCCTGACATCTGTCATAGGACGTGTCCAGCAGGTAGGAAAGCTGCAGTTGTCGACCATCAATACTAAGGAAAAGGCTGAAGTCCATTGGCTTTCATATCAAAAAGCCATTCAAAGGCTGGTCTACACTGAAAAGCTATGTTGACATGGCCACATCTCTCAGGGGTGTGAAAAATCCAGTCCTCTGAGAGAAGTAGTTAATGTGACCTAAGCCTCAGTGTAGACAGTGTTAGGTTGTCAGAAGAATATTTCCAGTGTTTGAAGGGTAGACACAGCTTTAGACAGATTGATCCCCTTTGAGAATCACGTCATGACATCAATTCCAATTTTGACCCATCTCCCTGTATGTGAGAAAGCTGCTAGTATGGAGGGCTGAGCCAAGTATTCGATCACCTGGTTCAACTGAGGGAAAAGCTCTTTGTACCCATCAGTCCAAAGACTGAGAGAAATGGAGAGTTCCAACCATTGTCATTTTAGTATCTTATTGTTCCTCTCTCTGTTTTTTGTGTTGGCCTGTCTGTTCTATCAGTGTGGGACTGTATAGCTCAGTGGATGTGTGATAAAAGCTCTTTGGTGGCAGTTGGCAAAGAGGTCAAAGTAATTCACAAGAAACTCCTGTCTCAGACCTGACAAACTCATCACACCTAATGCACAAATTTTTATGATATTTATCCAGGAAGCTTAGCAGTGAGATCTCTAGTGAAAGCTTGTAAATTATTGTTACTCCTGATCACTGCAAGAGGTGTGTATGAGTCCTGTTGAAGGAGTCATGTAAGTAGATGGAAAATTAGGCCCATATGCTATTGTCATGAAAGTGAGTCACCCCAATCACAGGTCTTGTTGGGGACAGCCCATTCAAATGGGAGGGAATTGTCACCCGTCCCTTGCTAGCCAGTTATGCGCTGTATTGCTGCATTGTCAACCTTTGCACCAGCCCAGAAAAGCCAATGGAAAACTATCAAACACAAAATATAGACATTGAAACCCTGTGGAAGTGAAAAGGACAATATGACAATGAGGAAATGGTCCATTCTGTGAATATTCACAAAAGACTGATTCAGTTTATGACAGGGTGGAGAGAAACACTCTGGGTCCATTCACCAAGGAGATCACTAATGACCAGTGGTGCTTCAAGAAAGGCAGTGGCGTGGCTCCTAGGGACTAGCTATCACTGCAATAGACTGTCACCTCACACTTCAGTCTACTTAGCTAGGGAAGGGAGCTATTAAAAAGTGTCGGTTGCATTTTGTGATTTTGTTTTGTTGGTAACGGTTGGTTTCCATCACTCACATTTGTTTCTGTTTAAATCTCTATCCCTTGTTAAATAAATTTCCGTTTGTTCGATAACTGTGCTCAAGTGCTGTGTGTGATACCAGTAAAACTGGTAACCTGGGATGTACCATTGCTTTGGACAGAGAGGAGCTGGGATTTTTCTGAGCCCTAGTCTACCCTAGGGGAGGGGATCAATCTAAGTTATGCAACTTCAGCTACATGAATAACGTAGCTGAAGTCGATGCACTTAGATCAACTTGTCATGGTGAGTCGACTGCTGCAGCTCCCCGTAGACTCTGCCTGTGCCTCTCACCGAGCTGGCATACAGCAGTCGACGGGAGAGCACTCGATGTGTTGCATCTACACTAGATGCGATATATCGACCCCCGCTGGATCGATTGCTGCCCACCGATTCGGCAGGTGGTATAGACATACCCCGAGTATCT